>NC_142375.1:1742500-2090000 GCF_059441005.1 Hippichthys cyanospilos
ATGCACATTTGTGCGTCAAAACACTGCTTACTGCATGTGGCTGATACATCAATCTTTCTCGAATGGAGTCCAAAAAAAAACCAACACATTTTTTAAGTTACCGTTTGTAGGACGCACCCATTACATTTTTTTGGGGGGGGTCTTTTGGAAAATCATGGTAATAATTGATATGTCCGTTACCAATTTTGGGCACCCTAAATTTGAATCCAACATCTCGCTGCCTGCTACTGTGGTAGGTTACACACACAAAAAATTAATGGTTAGAATTACACCTTGGTACCCTTTAGTCAATAATAAAAAACTGGTATGTCCACATCCAAATTTTAGCTTGCTGTATTTGCAGTGATTATGGCACCACAATTTTTGGTACCCACGACCAAGGAGCCTTTCATAGTGGTATGCTACCTGAGTGCCACTTTTTGGAACCCGGCATCCTGCCGCCGGCCGTTTGTTGGATTTAAAATAAAAATGCTTACAATTCCACCCTTGGTAGCTCATAGTCAGTGTTAAGGCACCAAAAATGTAACAAAACAATAATAAATAACTGATATCTCCTCTATCAATATTTGGCCTGCCATATCTGCTGCGATAGAGCACCGCAATTTTTGATACCCACTATCAGGGAGACTTTCATAGTGCTACAATACATAAGTGCCACATTTTACCAATTTTTTTGTTTTGTTTTGTAGAATTCCACCTTTGGTACTTCACATCAGTGTTTTGCATGAAAAATGAAACAAAAAAATGAATAACTGGTATGTCAATTACCAATTTTTGGCCTGCTTTATCTGCAGTGATTGGGCACAATTTTTGGTACCCACTATCAGGGGTATTCCAATATTAGTACAGTAATCCCTCGTTTATTGCGCGTTACGTTCCAAAAATAACACGCACAAAGTGAAATCCGAGAAGTAGTCAGCTTTATTTTTTTTAATGATTTTACAATGCAATAATGAACTGTAGAATAAAACCAAAAATCAAAACCAGTTTTAAAGCCCAAAATTAGTAATTAGTAAATAATAAGTAATTAGTAAATATAGTAATACAAGATTGGAAACATTGTCACTTGCATATTTCACAGTCCTAACTGTGCATCTTTGTTCTGACTCCGCACATTGTTATGGGTACTTGTTGGCGCGCTTTCTTTTTCCGAGCAAGAAGATGTTTATAAACGGACATGCCCGGACATCGAATTAAAGTGAAGTATCTTATATCATAACAATACACTTGTAATTTCAATTTATTACAAAAGAAATCTAGGTAAAAGTCAGATTTCTAAAGCTGCGCATTTCTCCGTTGCTGTCTGTGTGCCTACATAGTGTGTGCGTTTGCCCTCGGCACGCCTACGAGTCACGTGATCGGCGACCAAGCTGCCAATCAATGTGCTTACTAGCATGTTGGTAATGTGTGAGCGTGTGCGGAGCTGAGCGCACAGAGCGGTTACAGAAGAGACACAGGAGAGACGAAAACAAGCTTTTGAATCCTCTTGCCTTTTGAAATAAATTGACAAGTAAAAAAAACAATACAGTACAGCGTCATTATTTTATTTCTAGAATACAGTAAAGCCCCTGAGCCCGTCAGGATTCGGAGCACAATGCGCTGTAAAAAATATCCACACTGTAAAAAATCTGTGAAGCAGCGAAGCCGTGAAAGATGAACCGTGATAGAGCGAGGGATTCTGTATATTCAGTTTTAGTACACCAATCATCAGTAAAAAGTAAAAAATATATCAAGTACAAGTGGCTTCCTTCTTTGGGTACCATTTATTTAGATGCTTTGCCTAGTATTGGGGAACCACATTTTGGTACGCGTTCCACTGCGAAAGCACACCAAAATAATGATGTGCCACCTTTAGATACCAAAATAGCTGAGTATTTATGGTGTACCACTAATTTGGTACCTTAAGTTTAGGTTTCCAGCTGCAATTGTACTTGACTTTCGGCACCCTAGATTTTTAGTCGTAAGGCATCAAGAAAACAGGTGTACCACTTTTTAGCAAACTACATTTTCAGTGGTAGGATATACAAAATTATGTGACAGGTAGTGTACCACTTTTTGGCAACTGTGCGCGGCAATGGTATAGAACAAGAGTCTTTTTTTTCCCCACCCTTAATTAGAGTGTACCTTTCTGGCAGTACCACATTAACTGTAGTACCATTATGACTGAAGACCACATTTTGGTACTCTGTAATTAGGTATCAGCCTCGATAGTGGAGTACCTCTTTTCAGATCCCACTTTTGAGGTTCCATTCCAGTGAATGATGCTTATATAAACGATCTGTCGAGTATCACATTCTAGCATCCCGATGGATGATATGGAAAAAAAAAAGTTTTTGTTGAGTACCAATTTTTGTTACCCTAACTATAAGTGTTAGCCAAAGTAGTAGGGTAGCAAAGTGGCAACACGTGATTCATCACATGATTGGTTCCATCCCATCTCTGCACACACGGACCCTTCTGTACGGCTTGGTGGAAACGTGTCTTGATGACTTTGATAGCTTAGCTTTTCCCGCCTGCTTCATACCAACAAACCCAGAATCCAAACGACAATCATCTAGAACTTTTTAGGTCAAATTTTGCTAGCGTGGACATGCTGCAGTTAAGTACGCCAATCCACTAGCACTTTACCTGTCGCCAGCAGTAACCTCTTATTCTACAACGCAGGAACCAGAACGCAAACTTTCAGACCCCTCGGTGTGAGAACACCCCCTTGATTGGCAGGGAGTCCCCTCCACCCTCTGTAAGTTCACACTTTCTAGAACACCCCCCCCCCCTCCCCCCTCCCCCCTCCACACACGCACACCACCACCACCACCACCCAACTCCCCGCACGCATGTAGCCTTCCAATAAGCCACTGGAGAACTAAGAACTGGATGTTTGTCACCCGTGGTACAAGCGTGGATATTGGAAGGTAGACGGTCCGGATCAGGGTCATTTTGGCAGCCTGGGAAAATGGGAACGGGGAAGTCTCTACTTCTGATGTCTGCGGGTTGACAAGGGGCAGTCCAAGTGAGGTTTTTCAAACGAGTCCCACCCCCATCCCTCTACCCCTAAGACCAACCCAACTCTGCCCTCTTCCTCCAAAGTGTGTCATTGTGTGCGTTTGAGTGGAGATGTATGTGTGTCCTTGTTACGGAGTGCACATGCTACATGCTATCTAGATGTAGCAGGTGCTCGGCGGCTAACTGGTAAGCAGGCTAACGTCAGAACTAGAGCACTAACCATTTAATAAAGGAGTCATTGACAATAACATCATCTCCACCTGATTGATTGTTAATTAATCAATGTAATCAAACCCCGGCTGTCCAAATGACTGATCCAAATATTTGTCAATCATCTACCTAACCTACCCACCCACTAACTTACCCATGTGTTCCACCACATACCGACTTTCTGACTGTTCTGACCACCGAGGTAAACCGACCTGCCTCTCTGCCTACCGACTTGGTACAGCTACGTGTTCCACTCATCTACTTAGCCACTGTTCCACCTGACCTGTCTACAGTACTTAGCTGCTTAGCTACCACCCTCTTTACCAATTTACCCATGTGTGCTCATTGATCAGATGGGCGATGGACACTCACCATCATACCGAAATGTTCCAACTTTCTGCTGTGGCATCAACTGACCAACTGATATCCCAACCTATACATACTTGCCAACTGTTCAAATTCCAAAGCAAGCAACAACTGATATTCTCCCTGCCTACCAACTTAGTTACCCATGTTTTCCACACACCTAATGATCGATGGCCCACCAACATAATTTCCTCGCTACCTTTCTGCCTATATATCTTACACGTTTGACTGTTAAGAACTCAATGATTTCCTAGCTACCTCCCGTTTGAGCAACTTAACACGTGTTCCACCCTACCTACAAACCAACGAGATAACAAACAGATTACCTTACCTTCCTATCTACCATCGTACTCGTGTTCTACCTATTCACCCATGTGTTCCATCCATCCAACGAGTGACTGACAGATTGATCAATCGATCGTCTCCCTACTTTTTTTTTTACCTACCTCCCTGCCTACCAACCTCATCCACCTGACGACCTTGCCGAGGACCTTCTTACCCATGTGTTCCACCCACTGACATTGAGCTCCTCTCGACATACTCTCATTTCGACCTAGCTTTCTTTCTACCGATACACCCATGTACTCCACTGGCCTACTTAACCAAGTTTTTCACTTTTCTACCAACCTTACAACCGATTGACCAACCGATTTTCTGTACTTTTCTACTTGGCTATTTCTTTCTACCATCTTACCTGTGAGTTCCACCCAACTCACCGAATGACCAAGCTACCTAGTTATCTAACGATATGCTCAAGTATTTCACATACCTTCCAACCCACTGTTTGATCAATCAAACAAATGATCTTCTTTCACCTTACTCCCAAACTGCTCACCAACTGATTAACCAACCAATTTTCTCTACTTTTCTACTTGGCTACCTCTTACTACCAATTTACTCATGAGTTCTACCCTACCTACTTAAATACCAACCGACCTTGTAATCTAACTACATACAGTATGCAAGTGTTTCATGTACCTACCAACCCACTGACTGATTAACCAGACAATTTTTTTTTCACTTTCCTCTCAATCGACCGACCAACTGATTGACCAACCAATTTTCTCTCTCCTCTTCAAATTTTCTACCCCTTCTCTTAATCTACTTATGTGTTCAATCTAACCTACCTTCTTAGCTACATACATACATACCTAGCTAGCTGCGTATGCAAGTGTTTCACATAGTTGCCAACCCACTGACTGATTGAGACCTACCTATCTACCTAGCTCACGAGGGAGCTACTGTACCTATCTACCTAACAACCAACCCACTGACTGGTCGACCAAGCAACCAATTTTCTCCTTACTCTTCTACTCGCCTATCTCCCTGCCGACCAACGGAAGCATAAGTTCCACAAGTATACAGATCGACTGAGCAACCAACCTATCCATGTGTGAGACCATGCTACTGACCGACCTACCTACCTGCTCACTTAACCATCTAGTACCCAATCAACCACTGGCCAACTTACCTGTTGGTTTCACTTAGCATCTTCCTTCCTCTCCTCCTATTTCACCTCGTACCCCCTCCCCAACTTAATCACAGCTCAACTGCATTTATTCCATTTGAAAATCAATCTTTTTTGGTCTTCTTCCTTTCTGTCCTTTTCATCTACTGCCACTACCTTCCTGGCGGTCCTCAGTACACCTCCAGTATGAGAGCCAAGTACCTGGCCACCAACCGCCCAGACCAGAGCCGCCGCTCCGTCCCCAATGACCAGCTGGACCCGGCCAGCCGGCCCCACGCCGCCGCCAGGCCACAGTCTTCGGTCCACTAGTGAACATCCTTGCACACACTGTACAGAAGTTGTAAATATGAATCGTAACTCCACTACTAATTTCATAACTGGTGATGTGCTGTGCCGTGCACTTTTGTGGCTGTATCTATCTCTCTCTCTCTCTTTCTCTCTCTCGCTCTCTCATACACACACACACACACACACACTTGTTTAGGCTAACATCAACATCATAACACCTGAGACTCGTCGATACATCTTTTTTCTGGAAGTCAAGCACTCGGGAGCGTTTCAACCGAGAGGCTGACCTCGTGCCAACATTTACAAAGGTGCCTGAAAAGGATGCTGGGGAAAACGCTTGCTTTCCATTTAAATATGTAACTACATAAATGGGAAGGATAACAGGAAGAAGGACTCTGAAAAAAGCAGAAAACTTTTTGCTTGGTGCTAACATGAGCCGGCGAGAGAAAACCTTTTTTTTTCCCCCCTCAAATATTTTACCACAAGTGATACTGTGATAAACGTTTTATTTGTTTTGTTTTTGGAGCCCTTCATAAGCACAGTTTTTTTTCTTTGAGGTGACTTTTTGGAAGCGAAATGGGACACTGCCAGCGTTGCTTCTGCTCCTGAACACTATGTAAAGACCATAGTAGTGTGTGTATGTGTGCGCTCATGCATCAGTGTGTGTGTGTGTCTGTGTGTGTGCATGTGATATAACCGTGGTGTGGTTTACATCAGTGGTCCCTAACCCCCGGTCCGCGGACCGGTACCGGTCCGTGGATCAACTGGTACCAGGCCGCGTGGGATGCACATGAAATAATGTTTTGGAGATGATTTAGTTAAATGGTGCGCGTGCACCGAACGCGAACGAGGCGAACAAGCGGAGCGTCCTGTATTGTAGTCAATGGAGTTTGCGTGACTGGGCGAGAAGGCTCGTCGGGCGACGCGAATGGAGCGACGCAAATGGCCGCGCGCGGTCACAAGAAGCGCCTTTTGAGTGAAGTTTTTTTTTCTTTACTTTTTCCTCGTTTCGAGTCGCCACAACCATTCAACTTCGGGGACATTCAACGGCTCACGCAGGGCGCAGGAATGAATCATGGCGGCCGCTTTGCGGTTACCGGGAGTGATACAACACAGCCAGCTGAGCTTTCAATACGAAACAGAGCCAAGCAAGAGCCCTCGCCTGGCTTGTCGAAAGAAAAAATCTGAGGCGTAGTGACAAGGATGATGTGTTTTTTTTTAGAGCAGATAGCCCCCCCCCCCCGGTCCGCACTCCAAAATTAAGGCGTTGACCGGGCCACGGTGATCTAAAGGTTAGGGACCACTGGTTTACATCACATTTTATTCAACTTTGTTTACATTTGAGACATCTGGACTCTGCACACATGCACACACACACTAAAATGTCGAGATGGAAAAACAAAGCCTCGTGAAGCTCCTGTGATTATTTTTGACCCTGTATAGATGGTGCTCTTTGTTTAAAGATGAAAGGCTAATGCAATGGAAATGTATTTAATTTCCAGTGCTTTTTTTTTTTTTTTTTTTAAGCGCCATCTAGAGGGGCAAAGATACTATCCAAAGTGCTTCACAAAGCTTCATTTTTCCATCACCACTGAAATGCTTGAGCAGACGTTTGTTCGTCAGTGTGTTTTAGGATTTTATTGTTAACATTTGTAGGCATTTTGACACACTCACATACAGTGTTACCTTGTTCATGTCTTCCCATAATCACACAAATAACAGTTAAAAAAAAACAATGTAAAATCAATCTTTTTTTTTACCTGGAGTAAAAATATCAAGGAAAATAGCAAGCTAAACATGTATTAAAGTTGGTTATTAATCAGAATTCATGTAGTCGCGACATTCAATCAATTAATTAACCCCTGGGGGTATTTTTGACCCAACTCAGACTTTTTATTTTTGATGCGTGATATCAAATAAAAAGCATAGAAAAAAAAACAGTAGGAGGGCAAAATATTGCATAAATTGTCAAAACATGTCAACTTTGAACATGCAGTCCTGCTGTCCCTTCTAAATGCTTGCAAATGGGAGGTTGAGAAGTACACCCAATCAGTATCAAATTTAGCCCATGCTGGGCTCATTTACTGCCATTCAAAATTGGAAATATTGTCAATTTTAGACATACTGAAAACACGATGTTTTATCAGGCATTTCCCCCAATTTTTGGCATTAATCCTTTCAACGGCAACTCGCAAACGGCACGCAATAGAAATTTTGCTGTTGACACCCCAAAACCACCGGGTGGCGCAGGCAACCAACTTATGACATTTGCAAATCTTTCAAAGACTTTAATGATTGGCTTAGCCTGGACTCCCATAGTGCAAAAGTCTTCAAAAGTCATAATAATCTCATTATGACAATAAATATTACTATTCAAATTTCATAATTATATAAATATACAGCATAGTTACTTTTGCTATTATCGCATTTTTAATTTTTTTTGTACTTAAAGGGGGCATAGGTTCCCCCCTCCAAAAAAAATTACGTGTGTATGGATAGAGATGATGCTACTGAATATTTTGAGGGGTTGAAAGTAAATATATATTCATATTTGACTATGTTATGACCCTTTCAAAGTCAGCCCAAGTTGGGTGATAATTAGGCCGAGTGAAATAAATCCCCGGACACTCAGGGGTTAATGTACTTAAACATGGATTTAATACTTAAGTATCTGGGATTTAATGTATGTACTCTTAAAAATGGTCCCAAATGAAAATCTGCGATGAAGCGGCAATAACCAAAGCGCCATTTAGCGAAGGAACACTGTACACAACCACATGCATACATTTTCACAATAGCAACCTAACAAAAGTTTTTTCTTTTTTTTTTTTTTTTAGGCTAAAAAGATAAAAGATACACCTCACAACTAAAAACGATGAGTCATGCATGCCAGGCCAGTAGTTGTCAAAGTCACTGCGCGAAGAAAGACACATACGTTTCACTCTGCACGTATGTATAGACTAAGGCGGCGCATTGTGTTTTAGCGTTTAGTTGGTTATTTTGACGTCCACTTTTTCCTTGCATTACATTTGTACAATTTTGCCATTAAAATGAAAGAACATTTTTATGATATCACACACACTATTTTTGTTTACGTGACAACAACTTTAAAAACTAAACGCAACATAATTTTTACACACGTCGCAAATGACTGCTTGGCAAAGTGCCACTAGCAAAAAATGCTACCTTGTCTGAGAAAGGACGTTAGCGTATATGCTAGCTTTCTCTTACATATGTACAAATCACAATTTTTAGTGCTTGTACAAGAAGGCTAACCTTGTTTTAATGAGAACAGCAGATTGTCGAGCATTTTTTAATCATTTGCCGTAGACATATAAATATTAGCATCGTGAGAGCTTCGTAGTCAGATTGGAGGGTTGTCTAATTTGCGACCCTCTACAGCATTAGCACATTTGATTTAGTGGATTTAATGACCAGTTCTCGTATTAGCGAGGCAATCTTTCATTTTATAGGCTAACTATTCCCCTTAACTGCGTCGTGCTATGTTCAACCAGGGTTTGACGCCTTTCATAATGTTGTTAAAATCTTTCCATGATCCTGAAATCACCAACATGTTTTTTTTTTTTTTTTTTTTTTTTTTTTTTTTATTCTTGTCTTATAACATATTGAACGTTAAAAGGGGGGGGGACAAGATAGATGTTTTTCTACAGTACAGCTGTTTTATTTTTTTTTCTCCATGATTCCACTAAGAAAGAAACAAAGTATTAATGATGTACATGTCCAAACTGTGGTCACGACATAATTCAAGCTGGAAAATAAATGTTGAAAAACAAAACAAAATATAACATTAAAGGTACTTTAACATTGATTTGGTCTCAGGTTTGACTTGTTTTGATTACCATGTAGTGGTCATTAGATGAATTGAATATGGTCTGTTGATTTGCATAAAATGTATGATGGCTTTGCCAACAGTGCACCGCTAGTATTCTTATTAAGTCATTTAATTACAATACAAGTGGTATTTTGATTATATAAATTAAAAAAAAAAACTAAAGGCTGTTAGATTTAACGATATTTAGTGTGTGTATTTATGTAGAAAAATGAAGTGCAAACATCGACAAATATTTTGATTGTAATCTTGATCATAGTATTTTATATACATATTTAATTGGCGGTCATACAACACCAAAATTTGACTATTTAGTTGTAAATAAATAAATAAATAAAAGTGTTAAAGTAAGGTCAATTGCTTTCAATGTTTTGAGTAGTTTTAGTTGCAATATTTAATGTCTTATATTTGCATTTGCTTCAGTTATTTGTTTTGCTTTGAAATAAATGTTTTATGGCCTTATATTTCAATTATATACTCTATTTGGCATTTTAGACAGTACTTTAATGGCAAAATTCAAACATTTTTGTCAAATTTTGAGTTGATCATATTAACTAGAATTTTCTATACATATTCATTCTCTGGTAGCTGGCAACGCAGTTAGGCAAGTCTCCCAACAATAAATATAGAAATATTTTAGTCTTCAATAGTATTGAGTATAACAGTAAATACAGTAGAACTCTACAATGAAATCACAACATGGGACTTTTCACAATAGCAAAAAGCAAATTGTTACCTCTGAAAATTGTTGGGTTCCCTGGGATTCAAGACACTAAAAAACTATCAGTCCCAACGGAAATGTTTGGAGTATTGCTTTTTAGTGTGCAATTTTTGGTACTCCAAACAAAATTTAATGGTCAAAGTGAGCAAAAACAACATATTAATGTCACAGTAAAATGTATCGTGTGTAAATGCTCAGCTTCAATATGTCAACATTTGTTCGTGTTCTCGATCTTCCGAAGCGTTTCGTTTTGGCTTATTCTTGTCTGATTGTGTATTGAACATATTCTGATAATTATCTATCACAATTGTAATATGATAATTTTGAATGTTTGTGAGTAGGCATGGGAAGATATCACAATCTGACGTTATCATAAAATAACCTTGAGCAAACATATCACTAATGAAATTACAGGTCTAAAATACAGTATATCATTTTAAAATCCTTTAGTGTAGTCCACACGGAACAGATTTTCCGCAACTCGTAACTTACGGAATTTTTTAGAACGGACAACAATGGCAGACAAACCATTGCTCATGGAAGTTCCCCCGTAAAAACACCTTCATGATTCATCTGAAAAGAAATACTGCGATCTAAATACTGTTTAGTCTGTTTAGACCGTTTGAATCGACTAGGATTCGCTACCTCTGTTATAGAGTACAGTGGACCTCGGATTTGTGATGTCCCTGCCTTACGTTTTTCTCGTCTTCCGATGTGGACTGCAACGTTTTTTTTTGTCTCCGCTTAACGCCATTTTTTCGCCTTACGGAAAAAAAAATAAATAAATATATAAAAACTTCTCAAACATTATGGTCAGAGTGCGCGCATGTCTACTAGGGGCAATGCGTCACTACACGCATCACTGCTTAGAGCACGACAATGCTGGTCCGCTATTGGTAGGCGTCACGACTCCCTAAGATACTGGTCTACTTTTGGTCGGCGTCACGGGTCACTAAGATACTGGTCTGGTATTGGTCAGCTCACGGGGTCACAAAGATGGCTGCCTAAAGTCTTTATCTCGTGTGAGAATTTTGTATTTATTGTGCATTTTAGTGCTTAATTCAAACTTGAATTGGTCAACCATGAGTCCCAGGATTGCTAGTGATGTTAAAGAGAGACGTAAGAAGATGATTAGAATAGAAACAAAGCTGGAGATAATAAATATGAAGAACGCTAACCTATTCTAGCCTAGGCTACCCTCACTAGGGAATGTGGCCATAACAAGCTTGTCACTTCACTTTGAAAGTAAATAAATCCTTTATATTTTTTGTTTATTATGTTATTTAATTGTATACATGTATATTATATATAAGTAGCACTTACTATACTATTTTGATACCAATTTTTACACGCAGGGTTTTTACACGGGGTTTTACACGCATTAGCTAATTAACATAGGTTTGGATTGCCTGCCATACGGCGAATTCGCGTTGCGATCCCAACCGCTGATTAATCTTGTAAATCGGGGACCCACTGTAGTTTGTATGCTGTAGACTCCATTTACTGCCACCTCTAGTATGGGGGAATATTGTCTGACTGCAGTGGAAAGACGCTTCGAGTATAAAGTGCTGCAAAATGCTTGCGTAAATGCTTTGTGTAAAGTGTAAACCAAGCTAAACTTTTTTTTCTGCAGGCTTGTTTTCACTGTAGGGAATTTCAACGCAATGCAAATGCAGAAAAAAAAAACCAAAAACATTTCATGTCATCCAACAGTGGGATTTTTCCATGTATGAAGAAGAAAAAAGGAAAGGCTTCTATGCATGGATTATTTTTTCACACTGGGGGATTTTTTTTTTTTTTTCGTTATTGAGGAGTTTTACTGTATTCAATAATTTGGTCAATGAGACTTTTCATGACACATTCTGGATTCTGGAAGTGGTCCCAGTCGAGTTGTAATCCAATGGGAACGTTTAGGAGTTGTAGTACCACTTTCAGCCGTCAAATGTAGCCAAACATTTGCGCAAAATCCTTTATTTCGTCATTGTAGTCAATAAAATCGACTCCAAGTGTCCAGATACTGGAGCAACAGCTAATAATGCATCACTTATAATGTCTCACACACATTCATATGAAAGACACGCAATTTCGACAAAACTTTATTCATACACAGCGACCCAATGTGAATATATTAGTTTCTTTTAAACATTCCTTTATAACAATGTTTTGTATTGACCCTTAAAACACACAAAATACATATGATCATTGGCTTGTGCAATTATACGTTCCTGTTTTTTGGGAGGTTAATGATGAATGGCTTCAGTAACAAAGCCCCCCCCCCAAAAAAAAAGTATAAACTGATCAAAATACTTCTGTATGCTTCATAAACAAATGTAAAAGTTTGCCGTTGACAGCGAGGTTATCTTTCTTTTGGTGTAAGTCATTTAGTTGGTTAGCGTAGCATAGTTTCAATGCAAAGCCAACCCCCCTACAAAGTAGACAAAACCTTCTGTTGTTGCTGATATTGATATAAACTATTTTGGTACTGCTTTTCAAAAGGTTAACTTATATATATATATATATATATATCTATATATATATATATATATATATCTATATCTATATATATATATATATATATATATATATATATATATATATATATATATATATATATATATATATATATATATTTGAGATATATATATATATATATATATATATATATATATATATATATATATATATATATATATATATATATGGCATGCCATTCAGGAAATTAATATTTGAATATATTGATTGATGTTTGAATATATAATGAAACCCCGAATATATTGATTGATGCTTGAATATGTTGAATGAAGCCTGACTATACTGAATGAAACTTTGAATATATGGAATGAAGCTTTACTGAACCCAAGTCACTTCAGGTGATAGCTTTCTGAATTTGCTAGCTTAACAAAATGGCATCAGCTGAAATATTCCAGTACTTTACTGAACTGGAAAACTTCTTTGCTACAGGTTCTACTCCAAATGAACCTAACAGTTTGGAAACTATTATCACGTCACATTGAGGATCATATCTCTGTAGTGCTTATGAGTAATAATATTCAACAAAACATTGCTGAGAGAACATTATTCATCCTACTAGAAGGACTCTACGAGTCTAAGGGAAATGTTGGCAGAAATAACAGTCCAGCTGGAAGTTGATGGACAAGCGCATGGCATGGGCACACATTCTGCTTCTCAGAGAGGAAGACCATCTGAAGAGTGTTCTCAGTGTTATGTAGAAGATCTCTGTCCCCACCTCGGAGCAGCAGCATCAAATAGAGCAGGGGTGTGCAATTCCAGGCCTCGGGGGCCGGTGTCCTGCATGTTTTCCTGTTTTCTCTTATCAAACACACCTGATTCAAATGATTAGGATTATTCCCAAGCTCCAGCAGAGCTTGTTGATGAGCTAATGGTTTAAATCAGGTGTGTTAGGGAGAGAAAACTGGAAAACATGCAGGACACCGGCCCTCGAGGGCTGGAGTTGCCCACCCCTGAAATAGAGGTAATGTGTTCTACCGCTGTTTAAGCCATTTACAGCTCAAACACACACATTTTTTTTATCCACAGACAACAGCGAACAGTTATTCAAACATGCAACCAGGTGTTTGTTTACCTGGAGTCTCGCCCGCGTACTGAGCGCTATGCAAAGTCTTGCGAGATGTCACTGATCTCTAGCGAGACTATGCCTGTGCTTAGTTTTACTCGTTTCTTCAAGGTGTCCGCCGCCTCCAGGTAAACAAACACCTTGTTGCATGTTTGAATAACTATTTGCTGTTGTGTGTGGAAACAAAATGCAGGTGTGTGAGCTCTAGATAGCTTGTACAGCAGAATACCCTACCTACAGCTGCTGCTGCTCGGAGGTGGAGACAGAGAGATCTACTACAGAACAGGAGACGTGGAGAGAACAATCTTCAGATTCATTATTCTAGAGGTAAAATACTACGAAAATATGGCCCATGGTTGTTTTTGCTTGGAATAACCAAAGGATTCGCAAACGTTTCCACTTCCGGATCCCTAAACTGACACAAACTGAGATGTAGCGGAGAAGTACAGTAACCCCTCGTTTATCGCGGGGGTTACGTTCCAAAAATAACAGGCGCAAAGTGAAATCCGTGAAGTAGCCAGCTTTATTTTTTTTAATTTTACAATGCAATACTAAACTATAGAATAAAACCAAAAATCAAAACCTGTTTTAAAGCCCCAATTTTTTTTAAAACAATAATTTTAATATAGTAATACAAAGTTGGAAACATTGTCACTCACATATTTCACAGTCCCAGCTATGCCTTTTCGTCCTGAACACACACATTATTATGAGTAGTTGTTGAGCTCTTTCTTTTTCTGAGCAAGATTTTTATAAACGGATATGCCTGGACATCGAATTAAAGTGAAGCCTCTTACATCCTAACAATACACTTGAAATTTGAATCTATTGCTAAAGAAATCAAGGCAAAAGTCAGATTTCCAAAGCTGCGCATTTCTCCATTGCTGTCTGTGTGTCAACATAGTGTGTGCGCTTGCTCTTGGCACGCCTACGAGTCACGTGATCGGCTCCCAGAGCCCAAGCTGTCAATCAATGTGCTTACTGGCACGTTCGCACACGGCAGTTAGAGGAGAGACACAGGAGAGACAAAAGCAAGCTTTTGGATCCTCTTGCCTTTTGTAATAAATTGACAAGTGAAAAACCAATACAGTACAGCGTCAATATTTTATTTTGAGACAGTAAAGCCCCTGAGCCATTCAGGATTCAGAGCACAACGCGCTGTAAAAAATATTTATCCACACTAAAAAATTTGTGAAGCAGCGAACCCGTGAAAGATGAACCGCGATACAGCGAGGGATTACTGTATACAATTTCACAAAGCAAATACTCAAGTAAATGTCCTGAAATCCTTATTTAAAAACGATTGGGTACATGTACTTAATTACTGTCCATGACCTAACAGGTCAGGTATGTACATTTGCTACAGTATTTATGCTGAATTGGCAATGAACCAGTCCACACATAGCAGGAACACATAACCGTTATGCAGAAGGCCTTATACATACAATACAGGCTTCTGCTGAAGTAATTTTATTTGGGCTCACTTCAACTTTTACAGTACTGGTAAAGGAAAGGTAAAACATGCACTGTATGCATCATGAAAATATTTGACCATGGAACTGTAAATGGTCCATAATGCATGGAAATTCTGCTCTTTACAAAACACAATATACAAAAATGTACCTCTCACACCCTTCCAAACCCTGGTGAATTGCGTATGGCAAAATCCATATCTGATTTCACTTATGATCCTGTCATGTCTGACATAAATTGACTTCTGATGAAACAGTTTTTTCACAAGAAATCCATTCAAAGTTTGTGTGGGGGTAAAAGATGGCTCAACTAGTTTGTTGTAGCATGGCAGCAGGATTTGTAACCTAATGGAGAGAAAACAGTACATGAAACAGTAATCTGGTCAAATGAAACTGGGGACAAAAGGTGAATTCTCGCCCACTTTGTCACACAACTGTTGAAGCTAAAAGAGCACACTACAGTAAAAGGAAATGATATAGTGTCAATACATGCAAGCACTAAAAATTACGCTGTCATAATATACTGTGCTGTGGTATTCTTGCAAATATCTAATGAAAACAGGAACAAATATGATAAATGAATTCCAAAAGTTACCTGCGTCCCTCCAGAGCTGGCTGGAAGGCTGCCGTTATGGCCTGCATTACTTTGTCAGAATCCCAGTCACAGCCAAATTCCAAGGCAGCCTCATGTGGCCGTTTTCAAAAAGCCAAGCTTTTTGGTACGCCTTGGTACATGTGTAGCTTTGTCGTCTGGCAGGAGAATTACCTCCTTGAAAAAGGACTGAGTCATAGAACGTGAACTACCTTGTGCCAGAAACCTTAAAAACATTAAACAAATTATATAACTATGTGTAGACTCAAGCAATGTTGACAATAAACTTTTTACAGTGTGTGTGTGTATATATATATATATATATATATATATATATATATATATATATATATATATATATATATATATATATATATATATATATATATATATATAATTGTTTTTGATAGACAACATCTATGTCTTAGGCTATATGATGATTGATACAGCAAAACAAGATATTAATCCCATTGTAATCTCCACCAGGCATAATCTCACCATGCATGTGTATGGCCGCTGTGTGAGTAACGTCACAATGTGTCACCAATCATCTACATTCAATACTAAAGTAAATATTGAGCCTGCATTGATCTATGGTTGTGGGCAGTGCTTAATTTGTCCATGAATAGGTCCTGGAACAGCCAGAGAGAGCTGTTCCAGCACGGTCAGAGGGAGAGAAAATGTCCTGTGTCAGGAATGATCTGATGACTTCTTCCACCACTGCATGCGTGTTTCAGGGTGTGTTAAAGGAGCCATCCGTCTAAAACACCTCACATGATTTGATTAAAGCTTTAGGACTCAGTGTGAATCTGGTGGTCAAACTATACATTTTGAATGAACAATCTGAATAACTGGCACATTCAAAAATGTATTTTATACTGTTAATAAAATTCCCTGACAACATGTATGGGTGTCAGGGATGCAAACACAGGTATGATGAAAAAAGAGACCGCTTTCTAACCTTTAGGGGGTATGCTCCCTCGGAAGAAAATGTTGTCAATTTTAAAGTTAAAATACCTATCTTTTACTCTAAAGAACAATCATTCAGGCTAGGAAATATATGTAAAATATGGCCCCAGTCAGTCCACTTTTAAATCGGGGGTCTGGGGGGGTCCACCACCTGGAAAATGTTAGTTACTGAATTTACTGCATTCTGGTGAATCTTAGTGCAGGTGTTTCACCGACTAAGGAGCCAGGAACTGCTTAGAACAATGTAGGATACTGTTGAATGGACCTTAGATACAATCAGCTACTGTATATCATCAGGAGGAAGACAACTCAAGGATTCCTGTCCCACCAATACGTATAGAGTTAAATAAGTAGGCTGGCACATATACTTAAAAAACAGCAAATGAGTGGGCATCATTTTTCTTGTTTTTTCTACATGACGTCATGTGTGAAGTGTTATTGTGACATAATGTCGCTAATGGATAACTTGTGGACATATTTGTGTTTTTCTTCTGGAGCTTCTGATCCTCAGTTTATAGTGACTGTCCTGGAGAACAGAGAGCTGTCAGTGTTTAAACACTGTGGAGACTTTTATTAAGACTTTCTGATCTGTGTGAGCTGAAGAGGCTGAACAACAGGGTGAATGACTGAGAACTGACAAAGACAGATGAGTCACGTCACACACTGCATTACTCTGACTCAGCATCACTAAATTAGCTGGCGTTTATTTTCTTTTTTGTAATCACAGACTAACCAGCTCATTGGTTCAAAAAGTCGATCTCTATCTCTCTGTGTGTGTCTCCCTCTTTTTCTCTCTCTCTGCTCCACCTTTCCTTTCATCCATCCATCTTCAGGCGCAGGTTTAAGGATTAGCTTGTGCGCAAAAGTTACCACAGAGTGGTCACGGAGCGTTTTTCCCCCTTATATTGGCCACTCGCGTCCCAGTGCGCTTTCGCGTTGCGTTCACAACACTTAAGATTGCTCCGGCACAATTTAAGCTCTGGTTGTGGTTGATTCTAATTGCATCTACATGAACAGCTTCTCTTTCAGTTCATTCAATCCCCGCACCCGCTGCTCCTCTCCAATCCCTGAACTCTAGGTGCCGTGTCAGAGCGAAGTGCCATAACGCACGTTGAGTTTCACCTTCATTAAATCACCTGAACACGATGCCAAGCTGACCATGTAGGCGCACAAACACATCTCTACAAGTTTTCTGTGAATAGCTCTACTTTGAAGGTTATTTTTTCTTTTCTCATTTTCTACTTGTACAAAGACCACATATTGCTCCGCCTCACCTAAATAATTGTTTTCACGTGCCTTTTTATTGGGCATCATCCTCGACTTTACATGAACATTAAGAGAAAATGTCTAAAAGTGTATATGCTACAAGTCGCCAAAGACACGAGCCTGCAAAGAGTCGCCTAGCTAGGCGCATTTATTGACTGCGCACTTTCTTTACATGCCTAGTGGAGATCAGAACTAAATTGTAGCATGTCTATATCTTTATGGACTCTACTGAGAGCCCTTGCTTAGTTTTAAATTCTTACCTCTTACGTCTTGTGCCCTTTCTTGTGAACGGGCGCAGATTATAGAGAGGGGCTGTGGTGGGGCATTGCTGTGACGTTGATGGCATGTTGAGGTTGGCATGAGAAACTGCAGCCTGGCCTGTTGTCGTTAAGCCCAGATCTGCCGCGATTAAATAGAGACTGGACCTCTTCGTCCGAAGTAAGGTATTGGGTCCGGGTCTCTGGGGGATTTTGGCTTGTACATGCATTCGCCAGTGCATTGACGATATCCTTGTTGCTTAAAATAGCTGCAAATATATTGCGTGCTGAATGGCTCATTTTGCAGAGTCCGAACGACAGGTAGGCTACAAGATGGCGGCAATGATTACGTCAAACTTGAGTCATATTCGGGGTTTCATTCAATATATTCAAGCTTCAATCAATATATTCAAGCATCATTCAATATTTTCGGGGTTTCATTCAATATGTTCAAGCTTCAATCAATATATTCTGGGTTTCATTCAATATATTCAAGTATCAATCAATATATTCGGGGTTTCATTCAATATATTCAAGCTTCAATCAATCTATTCAGGGTTTCACTCAATATATTATATATATATATTCTTCTCCAGCTTTGTTTCTATACCAATCATCTTCTTCTCTCTTTAACATCACTAGCAATCTTGGGACCCATGGCTAACCCTTTCAAGTTTGAACTAAGCAGTAAAATGCCCTATAAATGCAGTTTTGTAACCTCTCGCAATAGAACATAGCTTTACCGTTCCGCCATTTTCAACCAAGTGAGGCCGACCAATAGCAGACCAGCATCTCCGTGAGGAGATGCTGACCAATAGCAGACTAGCATTATCGTGACGCGTTCCCCTCTTACGCGAAAACCTTTTGTCTTACGACACATCCAACATGCCGGTCAGTGTGTCCGCACTCATAATTTTTTTCGCTTTGATGCATCAACAAAAACAACTTTTCTCGCATGTCACGGAAATGCCGATATGCTATTGGTCGGTTAAGGCAGTCACGGAGATATCGATATGCTGTTGGCCGGCGTCATGTCAATCACAGACATGCCGATATGCTATTGCCCGAACTCTCTCACCATGCCTGATGGCGCGAGCTCGCCCAGTTCAGATCCTTGCCCGTGTATTGTGAAGACTTTGCAAACTTTTATCCGTTAGCCATGGCTCGTAAAATTGCAAGCGGCGATAAAGGAAGAAGTAAGAGGATGATGACGAAACGAAGCAGGAGATAATGAAAAAAATACGAAGGGGGCGCACGCATAGTTCAACTTGCTAGTGAGTATGGCCGTAACCGCTCGACAATCGGTACAATCCTCAAGAACAAGGAAGCCATTATTGCAAGAAAGTCTTCTAAGGGCATGACTTTCCTTGCCAGGGGACGGACCTCGGTCAACAACGAAATGGAGAGGCCTCTTCTATTATGGATTAAAGAGAAGGAAATTGCCGGTGATAAGTTTTTGTTTAAACACACAGGGGCCGGTGAAGACAGGTGTGTCTTATCCATTGTCCCTGTGAAAGTAAAAACAGTTAAAGGAAATCATGTTGTTCCAACGTATGCTTTCTTAGATCCTGGCAATTCAGCCACATTCTGTTCTGAACATTTAATGCAGCAGCTGAATATCCCAGACAGAAGCATTAGCTTCTTGTTGAGTACCATGGGGCAAAGGGCTGTCATCCCAGCATACTCCTTAACCTAGTTGGAGGTAGCCGGTTTGGAGAGCAATGACTGGTAAAAATCTGGTAAAAGATGTGAATCTTTTACCAGAAGTTCTAACATAAAATAAAATGCCTGTCACTACTGAAAGCCTGGTCACAGCTGAAAAACTAGCTAAATGACCATATTTGTCCAATGTTCATATCCCACGCATAAAGTCAGATGTGGACCTGTTGATTGGGACCAATGCCCCCAATATATTGGAATCTTGGGAGGTTATTAACAACCACAAGGATGGCCCATATGCAGTCAGGACAGTACTAGGATGGGTAGTCAACGGCCCTCTGAAGGGAAGCAGTATTGTTGATGAACAAGAAATGCCTTCTGCGACGGTGAACAGAATTTCTGTGTCCAGACTGGAAGAAATGCTGGCTAATCAGTACAATGATGACTTAAATGAAGTTGCGGTGAGGGAAAGTGAAATGGACAGAGAAGACTTAAGGTTTCTGGAAATTGTGGAGAGTTCAGTGGTGCTTCAGCAAGGGAGGTATTGTCTGAAGTTGCCTTTCAAGAACATGGAAATCTGTCTGCCTAACAACCTAACAAGACAAAGGATTCAGCGCCTGAAAAAAAAGTTTCTCAATAACGACAGCTTGGGACAGGAGTATTCAGCATACATGAATAAGCTCTTAAGTAGTAACTATGCAGAATCAGTTCTGGAGCGACAGTGAAGGGGAAAGTGTGGTGTATCCTACATCATGGTGTCCACCACCCCAGGAAAGTAAACCTCAGTGTGGTGTTTGATTGTGCAGCCACCATTAAGGGAGTATCTCTCAACACTGAACTTCTGCAAGGCCCTAACCTTACAAGCTTACTGTTTGGAGTTCTAACTAGTTTCCGAGAGGAACCAGTAGCATTCATGGGCGACATTCAAGCCATGTTCCACCAGGTGAAGGTGGATGAGGTGGACAGGGATTTTCTGCGCTTTCTTTGGTGGCCTGGGGATGTTACGAAGGACCTTGTGGAATACAGGTTGACTGTGCACCTGTTCGGTGCTAGATCATCTCCGGGTTGTGCAAGTTATGCCCTAAGGAAAACTGCTGAAGATAACCACTCTGAGTTCTCAGGTGACGTCATGCAGTCGGTTAAGGACAATTTTTACGTTGATGACTGTCTAACGAGCTCAGTCACATAGGAAGAAGCTATTCGGATGATAACAGATCATATTGCATTGTGTCACAAAGGGGGCTTCATTTTGGAGGAGTGGATCAGCAACAACCGAGGTGTTTTACAGTCCATTTTAGCAGATCAAAGGGCCAAAGACTTAAAAGAGTTGGACTTGGACCGGGACAAACTTCCAATGGAAAGGGCCCTTGGACTATTATGGTGTGCTGAAACTGACTCTTTTAGATTCAAGTTGGAGTTAAAACAACAGTCTCCTACCAGGCGAGGCATGCTGTCCATTGCCAGCTCAATATATGATCCTTTAGGTTTCCTGGCACCAGTCATTTTACGTGTGAAAATAATGCAGCAGGAATTATGTAGAAGTTGCAGGTGGGATGATGACCTACCGCAGGACATCCTACACCAGTGGAACTCATGGTTGGAGGAGTTGGGACAGCTGGCTGCCTTTCATGTAAGATGATGGATCAAGCCCATTTGAAGGGCCAGACATGCCGAATTGCATCATTTTGCTGATGCTAGTGAATGTGGCTATGGAACCGTGTCATACATCCAAATGTTAAATCATGAAAACCATGTCCAGGTTAGCTTTCTACTCGGCAAATCCAGAGTGACACCACTGAAGGCCGTAACTATTCCTCGACTGGAGTTAACGGCTGCTGTCCTTGCTGTCAGTGCGGATTCACTATTGAAGGCGGAGCTAAAGTTACATTTGAAGGAGTCCATATTTTGGACCGACAGCACTTCAGTGTTGAAATACCTGAATAATCAAGACAAGCGTTTCCACACATTTGTGGCCAATAGAATCTTGACCATCGGAGAAACATCCAAGCCTTCACAATGGAGACAAGTTGGTTCTAAAGACAATCCTGCTAATGACGTGTTGACTTGAATTAGGGTCTCTGACTTCCTGAATTGCAGCAGGTGGCATAAAGGTCCTGCATTTCTTTGGCAGCCAGAGGAGTATTGGCCCAAACCTATGTTGGACGTCTCAGTTGGATCCA
The DNA here is from genome assembly GCF_059441005.1 of Hippichthys cyanospilos. Classification (NCBI taxonomy): domain Eukaryota; kingdom Metazoa; phylum Chordata; class Actinopteri; order Syngnathiformes; family Syngnathidae; genus Hippichthys; species Hippichthys cyanospilos. Next base: position 1,764,397 of record NC_142375.1, read on the forward strand.
TGTGATCGAGAGATCCGAAAGGAGGCAATGGTAAATACCATAAAGATAGAAGGAATTCTTATGCTGCCTGCACACCGAACGCGAACGAGGCGAAACAGAGGACGGCTTTGTATTGTAGTCAGTGGAGTTTGCGCGTCGGGCGACGCGATGGACGCGAATGGAGCGACGTGAATCTCCGTGCGACGTCACGTGAAGCGAAATTTCGCCTGTCACGTGAAGTTAAAATTTTTTTTTACTTTTTTCGCGTTTTGCGTCACGACAGCCCATCAACTTCGGGAACATTCAACCTCTCACGCAGGGAGCAGGAATGAATCATGGCAGCCGCTTTGTCGTCACCGGGAGCTATCCAACACGGCTAGTTGAACTTTCAATACAAAACGGAGCCAAGCAAGAGCACTCACCTGGCTTGTAGAGTACCGGAAGGGAGAACTTGGGACAACTGGTATGTGCAGCGTTTGCTTCCTTTTTTAAGAGCTGTTGAAACGTAGTTACTGTGCTAAGCTCAGTATTTAGCACAGTATCGGCCACTTGATTTTTTTGGGGGGGGCAGACGAGTATTGCCGCAAAGAGAGGGACACGCAGTCTAAAAAAAAGAATTTAGTTGCTTTAGGAGAAAATATTGGCTCTGCTACATCCCAGAAAAGTTCTCAGCAATGCTCTTCTTTCAGGATCTACCGTAAAGTGCACAGCAAGTTCGCTCCACTCCCCTCTCCTCTCCTCTTTTCTCCTTGCGTGACAAAAAAAATTGGACAAAAAGTACAACAGCATCAGAAAGCCCCGTGAATGAGCGTAGCGACGCGAACTTTCGTGTTCGGTGTACACGCAGCATTAGTCCTACATGCCAACTTATGGCCTATTTCTCAGAATGGAAAAGACTCCAGAAAGTAGTCACCTGGTTTCTCAGGCTGAAGGCCATGTTATTCGAAAGGAGTTGATCGAGAAAACAGGCTGTAGTTTAAAGGCTCACGCTAACATTAACAGAGGTACTTTGATGCTGGATGATCTGCAGAAGGCAGAGGTTGCCATTATTCACTACTGTCAGAAACAGAGACTCAATGAAGAGATTGCTTCTTTAACATCTGGAAAGCAAGCGGTAAACCGACAAAATCCCATATATAGACTGGATCCGTGAAGATGGCCTCTTAAGAGTCGGTGAACGGTTGAGTAGAGGATCAATGGTAGAGGAAGCTAAACATCCACTTATTCTCTCAAATGACCAGCATGTTTCTCTGCTCATTCTCAAGCATGTGCATCAGAATTTGGGACATGGAGGAAGGACTCACACACTGTCCAAAGTGAGGAAGAGATTTTGGATCACCAAGGCCCATGCAGCTGTAAGGAAAATCATTGTTGAATGCAGTTTTTGCAATCGTTATAGTGGCAGAGCAGTGGAGCAAAAGATGGCGGATCTTCCAGCAGACAGAATCCGTCCTGACCCACCACCATTCACCAACACAAGAGTAGATTACTTTGGACCATTTGAAGTGAGGAAAGGAAGATCAACCTGTAAGCAGTACGGAGTCATATTTACTTGTATGGCCCCAGCAGGGCCATCCATCTGGACGTTGCGGTTTCATTGGACACTGACACATGCATTAAAGCTTTAAGGTGGTTTATCAGCAGAAAAGGACAAGTGGCCCACCTACGGTCCGACAATGGTACAAACTTTGTTGGAGCAAAAAGAGAACTGAAGAATTCTCTGGCAGCTTTGATTCACGACAACATTCATGGAGTTCTGTCACAGGCCAGCATACATTGGAGCTTTAATCCACCAGCAGGATCACATCATGGTGGCTTATGGGAACGGATGATCCGTTTGGTGAGAAGAGTTCTCAGTTCTGTCCTAGGGCAGCAAAGGTTGGATGATGATGGACTGCATGCATACAGTGCTCTGTGAAGTGGAGGCCATTTTGAATGACCATCCATTAACCAAACTGTCAGATGACCACAATGACCTGAAGCCACTCACACCAAACAATCTTCTTTTAAAAGGCAAACCAGTTTACCACTTGGGGTGTTCGACCCAAAAGACCAATATGTCAGAAGATGATGGCGGCAAATACAGTGTCTCTCTGATCTATTTTGGAAAAGACGGATCAGAGAATATTTGCCTTTGCTCCAAGAGAGGCAGAAGTGGACTCAAAAGAAAAGGAGTTTGTCAATTGGAGATATTGTAGTCATCATGGACTCATCAGCTCTTCGTGGATCTTGGCCACTTGGCAGAGTTTTAGAAATCTTTCAAGACAAACGGTCTGGTGCGTTCTGTGAAATTGCAGACTAAAGGTAGCACTGTGGAAAGGCCAGTGACCAAATTGTGCTTGTTTGTTGTTTGAATTGTAAGGCCCACCTGAACAATTAGGGGCCGGTGTGTAAGGGCCAAATATAACCTGTTTCCATGGGGTGGCGCTATAGCCTATATAAGTGCCAGGTTATGGGGAGGGAGGATTGGACTGGAAGGGCAAATGGTTTTGACGGCAGGTATGTTTTACTTTTAAACATGCGGGGGAAATTGTTTTATTTGCACAATATTAAAATTTGGTTTATGTTTTGAACACGCAGATTCTTCAATGTCACTGCCGCTGAAATAAATTCTTGGACACAACAGTCAAGTGTCAAATTGTTTGATACACAACACCAGTCGGGGAGGAAAGGCACATCAACCGGGTCCATCCAGAGCTCTGTAGAGGACGGAGGCTCTCACAATATACATATACCATATACTCAACCATTTTGAAGCTGTTTGCAGCGAGAGACTGTACAATTTGTTTAACATATTAGAAGAAACTGGTGGAAGAAGGTTTGGGTGGGGTCGAATTTTGCAGCTATGCCAAGGGCTTCTGGGCCATAATTAAGATCTCTAACTGGAGGATGATGCCAGACCCCTGCCATAAGAGACGATAAAGAGGAGTGGTTGGACTGCTAAGCGGGCAAAATAAATGACTAAGCAAATATGTTCCAATTTGACATGTGATAGTGTTGAATAAAAAGCAAGGTGTGAAATGGAGGACTGCAGAACGACCGGTGTGACTATTCACTGATTGGAGCCATTCCGTTCTCCTTGCGCAAATAAAACTGTTTTGGTGTCTTTGCTTCTTCATTGAGTGGTGTTTTTCTACAAATGTCTAGTGGATGAACCTGACATGATGTGATGTGGAATGCTGAGATTTTTCATCCCCTCTTTATGAAATTTTGCCAGTTGCCGTCCCTGCAATGCGTCACTACAATTCTGGTCTACTATTTGTCGGCGTCTCCTCACGGAGATGGTGGTCTGTTATTGGTCGGCCTCACTTCTTTCAAAATGGCGGAACGGTAAAGCTTTGTTCGGTTGTGAGTGGTTACAAAACCATATTTAGTGCATTTTACTGCTTAATTTAAAGTTAAATATACTATACTATAATATTTTGGTCCCAATTTTAATATGTATGTACAATTTGGATGTTTTTACCTGGGGTTCTAAACGCATTAGCTATTTAAAATAGATTTGGATTGCCCACCATTCGGCCAATTTGCCTTACGAACACACACACACGTGTGTGTATATATATATATATATATATATATACACACACACAGTGGTACCTCGGTACTCGACCATAATCCGTTCTGAGGTGGTGGTCGAGCACCGATTTGTTCGAACACCGAAACCATTTTTCCCATATGAAATAATGGAAAGTATGTGTGCACAAGTAAATGTGCTCAAGCAGTACATGATAAAGATAAAGATAAAGATAAAGATAAAGATAAAGATAAATAAAGCATTATAAACCATTTTGTATAATTTACTTACGTTTTGGAGAGTGGTTGATGGCATACAGGAATGGATGTGGAGAGGACGGGAGGGAGTTACTCCTTCCATGATGACGCTAGCTAACTGCGACGCGAGGTACACCGCGTTCATATTTTGCTATAATTTCCTTCTTCGGTTCAATAGTGGTCCTCATTGTTTTCCTCTTTGCCTTCCCCTTATCACTGTCTTTCTTTGGACCCATTATTAAGGGCTAGAGCAACACGAAAAAGTTTAAATCCGGGAAGAAATACTCGAACAAACGTCTTACTCCGCTGGCGGTCTGAGTTGAACTGGCGCTTACCCGCTGGCCGAGAAGGGCCGAGGAGCGCGTTCGGGTCGGCTCGGCTCGGCTCGGCTCGGGTCGGCTAGTCGAGAACCGAAAATCTGTTCGAGGTCCGATGCATTACCTACTTGAATTTTTTGGTCGAGCACCGATTTGATCAATTGTTTGATTTGGGGGGTGGCTTGGTTCTAAAAACGCAATACTCCTTTGTCAAGCAAACATGTTTCAGTGCTTTAAGTGGCTACATGGAAATATCATGTGCCTCGTTACATCAAACTGAGAAATGAGGAAAAATAGAGGCCCCTAAAAATTGGCCTTCTTATCAAGGAATTCATTCGGGCCCGGGAAAAGGTCACTTTAATTTTGGTCTTTTTGTCAGGGTGGGCTGCATTCAGCGCTGGCACCAGGGGGTTTGTGGATGCAACACACAATGCACACACTTGAACCTACAAGACACACACATGCACACAGGAGAAAATTGAGGAAGTGAGTGTGACGATGCCTGGAATGCGCCCGTTTTACACTAAGACAAGGACGACAGGCAGGAACAAAATGTGCATTTGAATGGGAACAATTTGTTTTGTCTCTGACTTTTAATGGCACATTTGGAACTTTTACTGACCTAGCAACCAGCATACCTAATAGCTAGGTCATACGGCTAATTCATTAGCAGACTCACAAAACAAACACAAATTTTCTGGACTATAAGGTGCACTGTTGTATAAGCTGCAGCAGCAAAATTTGAGCAAAAAATGATTTTTGTCACGGATAAGGCGCACTAGACTATAAGCCGCAGGCAATACCATCAGATCTTTACACAAAAAGATGGTGTATGAAATTTATAATTTTTTTTAAGTGATTTAATTTCTCTGTAATTGTCTGCCAACAGCATGTCCTCTCTTTAACAGCCTGAAAATGTGTGCATGTTTCGTCCCAACATATTTATAGAAAATGGATGGATGGATATCTGTTAATATCTATTAAATAGCAGTTCAAAATCAATACTTTAATAGCATCTTTTTGGTCTCCCTTTGTTTGATAGCCTATTTTAGTGAACATAACACATTTTACATTATTCATTATTCAATCATAAATACATAAATAAAATTACATATACTGTGTACTTTATATAAAAATTACCTAAAGTTTTATACATTCTCTTATTAAATTTAGACATATATATAATTTTTATTAACATATTGTTTTAACTCTTTTTGAGCACAGCCATTGATTCACATCTTTTCAGTTCTATTTGATAGTTGTTCCATAAATTGACACCCCGAACAGATACACACATTTGCTTGCTGGTGGTTAGCCAAAAAAAAAAAAAAAAAAAAAAAAAAAACCACGGATAAGCCGCACTGGAATACAAGCCGTAGGCAGGGCTCAAAACATGATGAAAAAGTTGCGCCTTATAGTCCAAAAAATACAGTACGCACTTCCTGACTTTGACAAAAGAAAAAAAAAAATCCTACTTGCCAAGTCGCTAAACGATCCAGCGAACTATTCAGTTTCTAACTAAAAGCTAACTAAGAAGTGGTCAACCAAATACTCACTGACTCACTCAGTTGCTAGCCGAACTCACCAATCAAAGCAGAACTAACTAGCTAACTAACTAACTAACTAACTAACTAACTAACAATGCTTTAGTAACAAACAAGCTCACCCTCCAAGGTGGCGCTAGAAGCCAAGAACACACCATGTCACATCATAATTCAAAATCCTTAAATGTTGTTTCAACAATTTCAACACAACCAAAAACCAAAGCTTTTAAAACTATACATAAATGTTACCTTGTTGGATCTTCTTGTATTGAAAATGGTCCTTTGAGATTGATGAAGTTTCTCTGCTGTTTGTTGTAGCTAAGAGTCACCTGATCAAAACATCAACATCAACATATTAGTGCTGCCCGGTACCGACTGACCCTAAAAACAATATCAGGTTAAAAAAAAAAAAAAAAAAACACACACGCACACAAATTTCACTAGCGGATAACCATTTTCAATATTTGGCTTATTTTTCACAATTTTTTCTGGACTTTCACTTATATACCACTTTTTTTTTTTCCTTGGGTACTCAAAGTGCTTTAACTTATCATTTACCGACTGATGACGCAGCATAAGGAGCAACTGGGGGTTCAGTGTCTTGCTGGTCAAGGCATCGAAACTACAGCCTCTCAGCTGCGAGACGACCACTCTACCACCCGGCCATGCTGCCCTCAAACCCTAAATGCAGATCCATGTGTGTAAAGGAAGATTCGTGCATCCAAAGAAGAGATTCTCGCACATGTCACGCGAGAGTCGTAGTCATACGAGTGGTAAAACACGGAAACAAATTTGACAGCGCAAATACAAATCTGAAAACACGTACATGTCTATTTAAAAACACGGATATGCCTTTTTGACAGCGATCTTACTCCATACAGGACTCGCAATACTAAAAATGTATGGGCCCCTGCAGGAATGTTTGGAGGGTTAGGGTTAGGGTTACAAAAGGGTCACAAAAAGTGTGCAGTAAAAATGACAAACTAAGTCCCAGGTTTGAACTGCATTTTACAAAATGTGAGCAAAACCCAACAACAGATATTAACAAATGCCAAGGTAAATATACAATATGTATATGGCCCACAACTAGATTACAAGGAAAAATGTTTTTCCTCCTGAAGGTAGACCTTTTCAGAACCACTCCACCAGGAGTGTCAAACTCGTTTAAGCTTGCAGGCTGAATGAAGGAACATGCTTTCCCTAGTATGTCGGACCAATAAAATCATGGTATACATTTATTTAACTTTGAAACAAAAACTTCCATTTTATTATTCGTTTTTAATACTGTCCAAAATAAAACAAGTACAACATCACTATTAATCATAAAATATTAACATTACTTTTAATTATAAAACATTTCAAGGTTTTTATTGATGTAAAATTCGGCTATTTTTTTGTACTTCACAGATTTATCTCGTGGGTCGTTTAAAACCCATTTGCGGGCTAGGACATGCACCGTATTTTTGACACCACTGATTCAGTTGCTGTATCTGTCAACTAACACAAGCTAGGGCTGCACAATTAATCGAGTTTTAATCGCGATCACAATTATGGCTGCCATTATTACACTGATCCACTGCGATATTAACATTTAAAAAGCTGTCTACCTTACGTACAGTACATGTCGAATCAAGCACTTTGTCATCCTACCACCAAGAGGCAATGTTTCCCACATGTTTGCATGACTAAAGCTTATGTGCATGGTTCTAAAGTAGGCTTAGGCTTCATTTTCTTTCAAAAAAATCTAATATTAATTAGCCGTGTGTGTATCGTTTACGGGGAGTTAATGCAGTAGCAATGAATTACTATAGTAATGCGAATTCCCCAAACAGCTCATACAGCAAATGACTGTTTGTCTTGACACAATAAATAACGTTAGCTAACTTAAAATGAACTTAAGACAGACTTATGTTGCCTAGCTAGCTAAGACTTCATTTACCCCCATCATTCCTCGCTGCTGCGGGCGAATAACTTTGTGATATCCATATGGGAATCACACTTAAAGTCATCAGAATAATAAACTTACCAACTTCTTCTAGTGATTCCCATCTTCTGCCGTTGCCCCCCCCCCCCCCCCCCAACTGAAGCTAAAGGTGTATAAATGACCATATGATTAGCCATGTGCGCAATTTTTATGTCGACTGAATACAGTAGCAATGAGTTACTATATTAAGTAGTATGAGGCATGCGCGCTCTGAAGTGAATGTTTTTATTGGTTAAATTTGGTAAAGGAAGTCAGAAAATGCTTCAAAATAAAACACATAGGTTATCAAGTAAAAGTTGAAATGAACAGCATAGGGAATTTTATTTTGAAGATACTCCCCAAAGCATGGTCGTGACAACAATATAGTTGCTTGATCATCATTAGCTTACGCCGTGAAGCACATAGTGTGAGCAGCATTTATTTAACAAAGCAGTGTTCTTTTTTTTCTTAGTTAACGCGGGATCAAAACAAACATGGCGGATGAAGTTGTCAAAAATGTTTGTAAGACGTCAAGTTTTGTTGAGTAAAAGAGATGATGATTAACTTTGATGTAAAAAAATAATTAGAATAATTTGAAAGTATGTGTCCCCCGTTGAAAAATATGCGTCTGGGACGCAGGCAAAATGGAGCACTGTGAAAGTATTCAGTACTTTACAATAAAGCAATGAACTCAGCCAGTTTAACATTAAATGCCAGGGACTTTTTTACTTATTTACTTATTTTTCTCCCAGATATATAAGCATCGATTAAGTATTTAAAGTAGTATCTTAAGTAGTGATTTAAGTATCTGGAAATTAATGTACCTGAGTGTTTGTTGATTGTCTGGATTTTAAAATGTAATAATTTTGAAATGTCTGAAAATGCTATTTGTGACTACAATGGTTTGCTAATGAGGCTTTTTTTTCCCCGTCACTATTGATATGTGTGTTACCTGTTGGTGCACGTGCGTCAAGTGCGCCAGGCTCTCCAGGTGCGAGTGAAATAGCGGCGAGCGGGTGAGGCCCACGCCCAAAAACGCCCCCACAATGTAGCCCACGGTGCAATCGTCTGGCAGACCGATGCGCTCAGCCGTCGACAAGAAGGCACCCTCGCTAAAATGGGATAGTTATGGTGAGAATCGTAACCCCCACGGTGAGAAAAAGTGGTACCTGGCCCAGGGTCGCATCTTGATGGCGAGGCCACGACTCAGGCAGAATCCAGCGCCCCCTGTGGCGAACCAGAAAACTACCTTCCTCTGCACACCACACACACAAACGCACATGTTAGCGTCTTTTGAAATGCTATGCTAACATGTCATAGCATTGTCCAAAATGTCCATAAAGAAAAACAATCCTCTATTCACAAAGTGTGTGCTAACTCCGCTGAATGTCCCTACAGCAACCCCCACCAAAAAAAGTTCTTCCATGCTACCTATGCTAATTGCTATTATGTTACGAATGAGCTACCTGCTAGCAAGCCTTAAGTAAGATGTGTTGTGGCGGTTGGCAAAGAAATACCGTGCATTCGACGGAAGAGGGCGATGTTGTATTGAAACATAACCTAATTTTGTTCTGTTCGATTTCTATATTTTGAATTTCGGTTGAAATGGCTACATATTATTTCTAAGTCCACCGGAGCGATAGTGTTAATTGTGTGAAGGTGAAACCTTCACACATATGTTATTCCTTGACTTTATTATTATGTTATGTTATGTTATTGACTTTATTATTATTGTGTGAAGGTAAAACCGGTTTCCGCCTTTCCTGTGTCCCCCGTGCCTCATGGGTAGTGTTGCCGTATTCCCACTACATGTTCGTGGGTTCAATCCCAAGTTGCGTCCTTTCGCACATTCAGTGTTTTTTTTTCCAGTTAATTTCGTATTTTCTTTTGGTTTCAACTCCTTCCTAGTTCATCCAATTCATGCCGTTCAAACTTCATATCATTACACAAATTCATGTGGAGTGCTTTTGTATTTTTCAAGGTTCAACTATTCATCGTTTTCCTACAATTCACGTTTTTTTTTATACTATTCATATTTAAAGTATTTAGCCTTTTCAAACTGTTCTTACTTTCATTTCATCTTACTTTTCATCCACAGTTCAACTTTTTTCAGTTTAACTTTTTATTATTCGTAGTTCTTCACAGATTCACGTTCAAACATACTTCATTCTCTTTATTTAAAGCTTTCACAGTGTGGGATGACGTGGCTCAGTGGTAGAGTTGTCGTCTTCAACATATCTGTACCCTGGTTCGGGCAAATCGCGCTTCACATTTACAGTTGTTTTTTCTCTTCTGCTTTTACTTCGGATCATCCACACTTTTTTAATGATTCAAACATTCGGTTTTCTTTTTTCAGTTTTCAACTTTTTGTTATTCATATTTTTTTCACACATTCACATCATTCCACAGTTCAACTTTTTTCAATTTTTCAACTTTGTATGATTCATATTTCTTCACATTAACATTATACCACAGTTCAACTTTCAGCTACAATTCAAGTTTTTCTACTGTAAAAATGGCCTAATGTTAAGTGAATGGCGTGATTCAAAAACATGCAGGATACAAGCCCTCGAGGACTGGAGTTTGACACCTATAATTTAGTTACACAAAGTACTCCATTTCCCATGATGCCATCGGGCGGCCATCTTAGACCACTGAAGACTCCAACTCCTATCCACCCTCATGGGCGGCCATCTTGGATATTTTATTACACGTCTCATTACCTCTCACTACTGCTTCCACCTAAGTACAGCATCTGGCTTGGTTAACTTGATTCATACGTTCAGTTTTTTTCAGTTTTTCAACTCTGTATTATTCATATTTAAAGCAGTAAAAAAAACTGAAAAAATTTGATTAGGGATCATTTTTAAACTCCTGATAATGAGCTAATCATTTGAATGAGGTGGATTGAATGAGGTGGATTGTGGATTGATGTGAATCAGTGAAGAAATGTGAATAATACAAAGTTGAAAAACTTTGTATTTTCTCTTCTGCTTTTACTTTGGATCATCCACACTTTTTTATGATTCAAACATTCGGTTTTTTTTCAGTTTCTCAGTTTTTCAACTTTTTAGAATTCATAATTTTTCACAGATTCACATCATTCTACAGTTCAACTTTTTTCAGTTTTTCATTCATCTTCAAATTCCACAGTTCAACTCTTTTCAGTTTTTCATTTTGTATTCATATTTCTTCACAGATACACACCATTAAATCGTTCCACATCATTTAACTTTTCAACTCCCAACCCTTCAACGGTTTCACCTTCACACGCAATTTCTTCAGAAATTGCACATTTTCTAGTTATTGTGTGAAGGTGAAACCTTCACACTTATGTTTTTCTCCACCTTTATTATTGTGTGAAGGTGAAACCTTCACACTTATGTTTTTCTCCACCTTTGTTATTATTATTATTTTTTTTTTTATTCCCACCGTTGTTTAGGTTCGTTTCAACTCTTTCCCAGTTCATCCAATTCATGCCGTTCAAACTTCATATCATTCCACATATTAATGTTTAGTGCAGGTCTATTTTTCAAGTTTCAACTTTTCATCGTTTTCCTACAATTTAAGTTTTTGTACCGTAAAAATGGCCTAATGTTAAGTGAATGGGCTGGTCTTCGTACTTTATTTTTAAACTTTAACGGTTTCGGCATTTCCTATGTCCTCGTGGCTCATGGGATTTGTGTACCGCATTCGCACTTCATGTCCGTGGGTTCAATCCCAGGATGCGTCTTTTCGCACATTCAGTGTTTTTTTTTTTCAGTTAATTCCGTATTTTCTTTTGCTTTCAACTCCTTCCCAGTTAATCCAATTCATGCCGTTCATGCCGTGCTTTTGTATTTTTCAAGGTTCAACTATTCATCGTTTTCCTACAATTCACGTTTTTTATACTGTTCATATTTAAAGAATTCAGCCTTTTCAAACTGTTCTTACTTTCATTTCATCTTACTTTTCATTCGACAGTTGAACTTTTCTCAGTTTTTTTAACTTTGTATTATTCGTAATACTTCACAGATTCACGTTCAAACATACTTCATTCCCTTTATTTAAAGCTTTCACAGTGTGGTCTGACACCGCCCCCCAGTGGCCCAGTGTTAGAGTTGTCATCTTCAACATGTCCGTGTCCCTGTTGGGGCAAATCGCGTTTCACGTTTACAGTTGTTTTTTCTCTTCTGCTTTTAGTTCGGATCATCCACACTTTTTTTTATAATTCAAACATTCGTTTTTTTTTAGTTTCCAACTTTGTGTTATTCATATTTTTTCACACATTCACATCATTCCACAGTTCAACTTTTTTCAATTTTTCAACTTTGTATTATTCATATTTCTTCACATTACCATTATACCACAGTTAAACTTTCAGCTAAAATTCAAGTTTTTCTACCGTAAAAAATGGCCTAATGTTAAGTGAATGGTGTGATTCAAAAACATGCAGGATACAAGCCCTCGAGGAGTGGAGTTTGACACCTATAGTTTAGTTACACAAAGTACACCATTTCCCATGATGCCATCGGGCGGCCATCTTAGACCACTGAAGACTCCAACTCCCATCTGCTCTCATAGGCGGCCGTCTTGGATATTTTCTTAGACGTCTCATTACCTCTCACTTCTGCTTCCACCTAGTACAGCTTCTGGCTTGGTGAACTCAGCTTGATTCATACGTTCAGTTTTTTTCAGTTTTTCAACTTTGTATTATTCATATTTCAAGCAGTAAAAAAACTGAAAAAGTTTGATTAGGGATCATTTTTAAACTCCTGATAATGAGCTAATCATTTGAATGAGGTGGATTGAATGAGGTGGATTGTGGATCGATGTGAAACAGTGAAGAAATGTGAATAATACAAAGTTGAAAAACTTTGTATTTTCTCTTCTGCTTTTACTTCGGATCATCCACACTTTTTTATGATTCAAACATTCGTTTTTTTTCAGTTTCTCAGTTTTTCAACTTTGTAGGATTCATAATTTTTCACAGATTCACATCATTCTACAGTTCAACTTTTTTCAGTTTTTCATGCATCTTCAAATTCCACAGTTCAACTTTTTTTCAGTTTTTCAACTTTGTATTCATATTTCTTCACAGATTCACACCATTCAATCGTTCCACATAATTCCACTTTTCAACTCCCAAACCTTCAACGGTTTCACCTTCACACGCAATTTCTTCAGAAATTGCACATTTTCTAGTTATTATTATTCCGCCCTGTTTTTCGGCACGTTTCAACTCATTCCCAGTTTATTTAATTCACCCCGTTCCACTTTCATGTTATTCCACCTAATCGGGAATGAGGGGTTTCCATTTTTCACATTCCAAATATTCAGTTTTCCCAGAATTCCCGGTTTTCCACCCCAAAAAGTTCCATTGACTTACATTGGGTCATTTTTCGTTTCATTATTACAGCTTTCCCTTTTAATATTTTCAATATTTAACTCATACATCTCGTCTTAGGGATCCTTCCCATCATTCCAGTAATTAATACATTTTAATATTTTCCCATAATTCCATATTTTTCCATCTTTAAATATTCATAATTCATTTCCAATGGGAGGGCTTCCCATTCATTCCCAATGGGAGATTAAACATTTCACATTTTGAGCTTTCCTATTTCATATTCATAACATTTAACTCATACATTTCGCCTTATGGCTCATTCCCACTATTGTAACAGTTAATAATTTTCATTATTTTCCCATAATTCCATATTTTTCATGAATAACAATTCAAAATTCATTCACAGTGGCGGATTTAATATTTTTTAATTGAAGCTTCTCCACTTCACACTCACATTAATCAGTTAATTCCCCAATTACAATACGACTCATATTCACACCTTCCAGTAATTCATAACTATTTTCATATTTTTACCCATAATTCCTCATTCCCATTTTCCTCACCAAAACTTTGTAACCTTCTATCTTGGCCATTCCAGCTCCGATTCCCACCGTTCCAACTTTAATGGATTCCCCCAATTCCCACCATTCCATTTGTGTATCCCCTTTCCTCCTCCCATGATGAAAAAATTACCCACAATTCCACCTTTTCAGTTTTTCCCTTCTATCTTTGCCATTCTTCATCCAATTCCGACCGTTCCAACTTTAATCCATTTCCCCAATGCCCGCCATTCCATTCATGTATCCATTTTCCTCTTCCCAGAATTCACAATTTTCCCACAATTCCACACACTGTACCTTTAAAGAACCAATTCATTTTCAATGAGGTCAATCATTGTGTGAGCGTTTGGCCTTCGTGGACTACTGTTCAGGTAGACAAAGTACTCCATTTCCCATGGGGTCGTCAAGCGGCCATCTTGGACACTTGCCCACATACACTGAGACTCCATTTCCCATCAACCCTCAGGGGCGGCCATCTTGGACATCTGATCAGACATCTCATGAGCGCTCAGCCCAACTTCCACCAAGGATGGTGGCCATCTTGGTTTAATCAGAACAATAAAAAAAACACTCTCCTAATGTTGAACATCCAAACTATTAAAAATAATCCCTCAAAATTCAGAATTTGAACTTTAAGTGTACTTTTTTCTCACTTTTTGAAATTTTGTGATATTTTACAAAATAAGAAAATTTATTTTTTTCATTTTAATGACTACAGGTGTTTGTCTGATTCAGGCCGATTCAGCGTTTAACCTTTCATCTTGACCCTGCCTATGACCTCAGGGTGTCATTTACCCACAATGCATCTGTTTTGCATAAGTAATAGCCCCCTAAAACTCGCGAAAAATCAGATTTTTGATGTTTCCTCTTGTGTTATCTCCATTTGCGTCCGACCTATACTTAGCGTTCCAAATTTAGGTGTTTTCCATTATGGGTTAGATTGCCAAGAACAGCCTCGCACCAAAAATGTCAAGTTTTTCCCATTTTTTACCCATAATTCCTCAGTTAATTGTTCTTGCCAAAACATTGTAACCTTCTGTCTTTGCCATTCTTCATCTGATTCCACCGTTCCAACTTTAATCGATTCCATTCATCCCCGCCAATTCATTGGTGTATTCATTTACCTCTTACCAGGATTCAAAGTTTTAACACAATTCCACACACTGTACCTTTAATGAACCAATTCATTTTCAATGAGGTCATTCATTGTATGGGCGTTTGGCCTTCGTGGACTACTGTTTAGGTAGACAAAGTACTCCGTTTCCCATGGGGTGGTCAAGCGGCCATCTTGGACACTTGCCCACATACACTGAGACTCTATTTCCCATCAACCCTCAGGGGCGGCCATCTTGGATGTCTGATCAGACATCTCATTCAGTTTTTCCCTTCTGTCTATGCCAGTCTTCATCTGATTCCGACCGTTCCAATTTTAATCGATTCCCCCAATGCCCACTATTCCATTTTTACCCACTAATCAAAAATTACCCACAATTCCACTTTTTCAGTTTTTCCCTTATATCTTTGCCATCCTTCATCCGATTCCTACCGTTCCAACTTTAATCGATTCCCCTAAGTCCCGCCATTCCATGATGGTATCCACTTTCTTCTTCCCAGAATTAAAAATTTACCCACAATTCCATTTTTTCAGTTTTTCCCTTGTATCTTTGCCATTCCTGCTCCAATTACCACCGTTCCAACTTTAATCGATTCCCCCAATGCCCGCCAATGCATTTTAACCCACAATTAAAAAATTACCCACAATTCCACTTTTTCAGTTTTTTCCTCATATCTTTGCCAATCCTCATCCGATTCCTACCGTTCCAACTTTAATCGATTCACCCAAGTCCCGCCATTCCATGGTGGTATCCAATTTGTTCTTCCCAGAATTAAAAATTTACCCACAATTCCTTTTTTTCACTTCTTCACTTATATCTTTGCCATTCTTCATCCGATTTCGACCGTTCCTACTTTAATCAATTCCCCCAATGCCCGCCCATCCATTTTCACCCACAATTCAACAATTACCCACAATTCCACTTTTTTACTTTTTCCCTTATATCTTTGCCATTCTTCATCCGATTCCTACCTTTCCAACTTTAATCAATTGCCCTAATGCCCGCCCATCCATTTTTTTCCCAAAATCAGTTCCAATTTTAATTGATTCCTCCGATGCCCGCCATTCCATTTTTACCCACAATTCAAAATTTACCCACAATTCCACTTTTTCAGTTTTTCTTTCGATTCCCCCAAGACCCGGCATTCCATGGGAGTATCCATTTTTATCTTCCCAGAATTCAAAATTTTCCCACGATTCCACTTTTTCAGTTTTTCCCTTATATCCTTGCCATTCTTCATCCGATTCCGACTGTTCTAACTTTAATTGATTCCCCCAATTCTCGCCATTCCACATCATTTAACAACTCTCCCTTCAGGTGTTTCACCTTCACACGCAATTTCTTCAGGAATTGCACATATTCTAGTTTATGGATGCTTTTCAATCAGCTAGCAGAGTTTATTTAGGGTTGCGAAAGGGGCTTCCGGGAAAATCATTAACGCTGCTGTCATCAAGTCAGATGCGACGGCACGCGCATATTCATTGAAGACGTAAAGTGTTTCCAGCTTTGTCTATCTTTAGCAGCCCAAAGTGGTATGTATGAGTTTGGTTTATGTTTAAATACATATTATGTTGTCCGTAGCTGACATTTCTTTTGTATGTGTCAGTTCTACAGTGTGAACTGTTGCAAACAAGTGCACTCAGTAAAACATCAGTACGAAGAACCTTGGTGTCTCACCCCTTTTTCTGGACAAAGCCGGCATATGTGTCATTGATATGATAAGCGCCAACGTACTTACAAAATAACGATATCTATGCTAAATAGTCACAAAAGTGCTAATGCTAATTCCTGAAATCAGAGATATGTTCACAGGTGAAGTGGTTGTAAATATGTTCCCTTCTTATATGTCGTAAATGCACTCGCTCCTAATATACCACAAATATGGTATGCTAGTGTGAAAGTGTTAAGATTTGCTAGCACTGTACCGTTTTAGTATTGGGGAGTGTCTCGATGGCCCCTAGGGGGTGCTCCAGACTGGGCCGCCCAATGTAGACATCCTTCGCATGGCTGTATTGAGACAATAGCCTCAAGAGGGCGCCCATGTTCAGGTAGTTGTCGTCATCCATGTGACAAAACCATCTACAACCACACAGGTTAGCAATTAACATGAGCAACATTAACGTAATTATGTTTACAAGTTATGTCATGCTACATTAACAGTTAGCTTAGTTCTAATGATGCTGTTGAAATATTGCTGGATAATGATGATTTATTAAAATATGTTATAATATTTACGACACATCATCTGTTAGCACAATAGCGAAGTGTGCTCATGCACTAGCCGTTAGCGCTTTCACGACACGAACATACTTTCTGTGGGAGCAGAGGAAGGCGTTGTACTCTGCGGACATTTTGCAGGAGAGCGCTTGCCGGCTGTGAGCTGCCGAGCAGTTGGTGTTGATAAGGTGAACACCTTTTGATCAGAATAACAAAACAACATCTTCATAATTAGTCATTTGGGGAAAAAAAAAGATGTTTCAGGACAATGAGTATACAGTACATTGGAATCTTCTATTACGCTGCTGCTAACTGCCGAGTGGCAATTGCTAGATAGTAATGGCATTACTAACATACTCAAAAATTTAGTTTTCGTACTTATGTTACCTTGAATTTGGAAGTTTTATTCTTATCTTCCCATTTTAGTCTCAACAATATTAGCGTTAATGTTACCTTCCAATGTGGCTTCAATGTTAGTTTTCAGTGTTTCCACCAGTGTTGGATTTGGAAATTAGGCCCTTACATCACTGCTAATATTTGAGCTACCTATGCTAGTTTCTGACATTCATATTTATTAGCTTCTAGTGTTCCCTCTGAATATTAGTATTCAATGTTGGTATACTTGTGACTTAAGTGAGGTTAAGTGTTTTGGAAAATGCCTGTATGTTAGCTTCCAAGATGATCTCTAGCATTAGCTTATAGTGTTAGTTTACGAAATAAGTTGTTAGTTTTGTAACGTTGTCTTAAGCATTCGATTCCACAGTTGGCTGCCCGTCTAACAACGAAAACTAGAACTAATGGAGACAGGTTTTAGCTTCTCAAATAAGCCGAAACATTAGCTTGCAGTGTTGCTGCGCTCTGTGCTCATATTAGCGGCAGCCGGAAGTCTGATTAGAGTGAAAGCTATAGATAGACAAACATAATAACAATGAGAGTTTACACTTGAAATACCATTTTATTATTAAAGAAATCTAGGTAAGAGATTTCCAACAGTCTGGTGAACGTCTTTGCTCCTCTCCCATGGGTCTATCCAACAGCGTGTTTGTTTCATGAGTGACACAGGCACGTCCTTCTCTGCATAACAAGCAGGGATTGGGGCGGGAGTTGATTACAACTCCTGCCCCTCATTGGTGTATATAAGTTTGAACGGGGGACACATAATTTCAAATCAATGTGCGTTCTGGACGCATCATTTTTTGACATCAAAATTAATCATCATCCAATGTACTGTTTAATTCAACAAAACTTGACGTCTTACGAACATTTGAAAACTTCACCCACCAAGTTTGTTTAGATCTCGCGGGAAAAAGAACATAAATTGAGAAAATAAGAACATAACTTTGTTCAGTAAATACTGCTCACATCATGAGATTGATGGCATAAACTAATGACGATCAAGTAGATGACAACTAGATTGTTGTCACGCCTAAGCTTCCGGCAGTAACTTCAAAATAAAATCGTCCCAATGCTGTGCATTTCACACTTTACTTGATAGCCCATATTTTATTTTGAAGGATTTTCTGACTTCCTTTACAAGCAGCTGTGTCACTAGACACATTTCACTGGGCCCCGTGCTACTACTGTTACGGTAGCTGGGGCTAGTTTATTACCATGGTGACAAGTGCAATTGACGGGGCATGGCAAGTGGAGGAGTGTGTGGGAAGGGGACCCAAAATGGCTGGAAGGCTGGGAGGTTGTGGCTCAAAAAAATTAAGGTTTAATAACAAAGTGAGAAAAAGAATAACTGAAGCAAATCCATACAAAGTATAACCAAAACTGAAATGAACTTACGGAAATCAGTAAGGGGTAGAGGTAAGATCGGGCCTAAAAAATCCAGCCCGACCCGATCCAGGCCCACGGTATTAAAGCCCGACCCGGCCCGAGGCCGACCAATTAACTTGATTTGCAGGCCCAAGTCCGAAATTTCATATTTTATTTGTGAGGACTTGGGAGGAGGAGGAGGTGATTTATGAGACCAAATTAAAGCCTTTTGTAACAAACTCTAAGTTTAACAAGACTGTATAAACATTTACATCTTTTATGTGTCTGCAGAGGTTACATTAACCAATAATTTTCCATCATTGATGGATTTTTTTAAGAGTTGACGGGGAAAATTTTAATCCCGTCCGTCATTGGTGCGCACTTGCTTAATTACATGGAGAAATACTGCAGCCCACTAGGCTTTAAATAGAATAATGCAAATCAAATAAAAGGGAGAAGATATACAGTATTAAGATTATTAAGAGGGCGGCGTTCACGTGTGCAGAGCACGCTCTGGCTCTGCTGCTCGTATAGTAGTTAGATAACAATTAACTTACAACGCCTTCTCTGTTTTAACCAAATTATTAATTTTATAACAAGTATTCCTGTTGTGAGATGGCTTACTCTCATATGGATGTTCCTATAAGCCACCGTAGTGAGCGTCTGGGCTACGGAACGACGTCAGAGAGAGAGTCGTGCGCAGCGGTGTTTATGTTAGCTTTTGCTACTGCCGTACCGTTCCGAGAACCAGCAATAAAGCCGATGAGGTGAAACCCAGGTCTGGTTAATTCACGCGACAATACCTTAGTTTAGTATCCACATTCCACACATCGTTTTAGGATACATTTTTATAAACAAATATTTATTGCAAAAAAAGTCAGCGAGATAGAAGCCCAGCCCGACCTGACCCAAATGTAATGAATGACATTTTGGGCCCGACCTGGCCCGAAATTCAGGTCGGGTCGGGCTTGGGCTTAAAATCTTAAGGGGGGGGGGGGGGGGGGCTGATTGGGCGACACGGAGGGCAGGTAAACAGGCAGGTGGACAAGATTAGGCTAACAAGACACAGACAGGAATGCAGCCGCAAGGGAAACTAACATGCACCTAAGAAAATGAACAAAACCCCACACGACCCAAAAAACAACAAAACCGAACCAAACATGACAGCAATATACATTACACTGTCATGTCTAAAACACTTATTGCTCAAGATTTTAAAAAATAAAAATAATAACAAACTTGTTGAAAACGAACAAAAATAGTTGTGATTTGTTTGGCAACATAATGCAATAAAATAACCATAGATGCATCGTTCTCCCGCATTGGTGCTGGAATGACGCTTGTAGTTGTTACCTAAGGGTGTAGCTGAAAGCTCAGCTGGTCGTGTTGTATAGCTTCGGGTGACTGCAAACCCGCCGCCATGATTCATGCCTGCCCCATGTGAGGCGTTGAAAGTTCCCGAAGCTGATTGGCTGTCCCGATGCGGCGGGCGACGAAAGTTAAAATGTTTTAACTTCTCACGTAATTACACGCTCTGTCGCGCGAATTACAAATACATTATACAGTTAAAAAATACAATTACAATACAAAACTGTCCGCTTTTATGCATCGATCGCATTTAGTGTAAACGCAGCAGTAGAGTTTTATTGTCATATGTATAGTTTTACCACACAATGAAATTCTTATTCTCTTTCACTGTTTCACTTGCGCCTTAAAGTGCGGAAAATACTGTATTCTTATTTACTGTCCTGCTTACATGTGTACAGTGTTTGTGGAAAAAAAAAGTGCCACAGGCCACAAAAAACTGCCATCTGACTTTCACTTCCTGTCTGCTGCTGGCTATGGAAACACAAAATCAGCAATAGTCTGCTTCCTCGTGCTCATAACTGGTGTGTTTGTGTGTGAGTGTGTGTAAACTTACCCATCTGCTTCCTCAGCGACGTGTCCTCCCTGTCAGTGAACACGTAAGTCTGCATAAAAAAAAAGTCAAAAACCTCAGTCCACTCTATTTATTTATATCTGCCTTTCTGTATTTGTATGTTTGTGTCTTTGGTGGGTGTGTTGAGTGTGTGTTCATATTTGTGATTCTCAATTATTTTATCTAATATGTCTCTACTAAAAAAATAAACTATTAAAAAACAAAAATGATATTTGTGGTTTTATATATATATATATATATATATATATATATATATATATATATATATTACAGTCGGCCCCCGGTTTACGAACACCCTCTTTTACGAACATTTCGACTTACGAGCGTGGACCGCAGAATATTTTGTCCCCCACTTAGGCACAAACCTTCCATCTTAGGAACAATATGACATGCCGGCCATTGTGTTCGTACATTTATTTTCGCTTTTCAACGTCAACTAATTGACGCTCATCACGGCTACGTCGAACGCTATTGCTCTTACAATGTCACAGTCACTGTCCAGTCACGGTGTCAGTCACGGAGTCAGTCACGGAGATGCTATTGGCCTGCGTCATGTCAATCAATAAATGCCGATATGCTATTGGCCGAACGCCTTTGTCTAGCTTGATGGCACAGCTGGTCGGGACGGAAGGAAGGAGAGAAAATGAGTGAAAAACGGAAGGAAGGAATGTTGTGAAGACTTTGCAAACTTTATCTGTTAGACATGACTTCTAAAATTGCAAGTGGCGGTAAAGGAAGAAGTAAGAGGATGATGACAATAGAAACCAAGCAGGAGATAATAAAAAAATACGAAGGAGGCACACGCATAGTTAACCTTGCTCGTGAGTATGGACGCAACCGCTCGGCAATCTTCTCAGGGCAAGACTTTCCTTGCCGGGGGACGGACCTCGATCGACAACAAAATTGAGAGGCTTCTTCTATTATGGATTAAAGAGAAGGAAATCGCCGGTGATATGTTCTAGTTTGAGAAAAGTTCCCGTTTAAGAAAATGAATAAATTAATTCTGCGGGTTGGTCTCTGCTCCCCTTGTCTCCACCCAGCTCAAGTCACGTCGCCCCAAAGGTAAATGTCATTTTTCCTTTGTATATGTTATTTAATTTAACTGTACAGTAGATTATGTTACTCATTTTTAATATGTGTATAAAGTCGTGATGTTTTTACCTAAGGTTTTTGCACCCGTTGCACGCATGATTACGTCACAAGATGGCGGCGCGTGTAGACGCAGCGGCCACTCGCTCTTCCGACAATGCGTTGTTTTGTTCGTCAAACAAGTGTTTGTCTGAAAGTTTTTCCGGTCGGTTTATGCCAAAATACGCGTACAGTCTACGGGTTGTGATGTTTTTACCTAAGGTTTTTGCGCGCGTTGCACGCATTCACTAATTAACATAGGTTTGGATTGCCCGTCATACGAGCAGTTCAAGTTACGAGAGTAGCCGCTGAACGGATTAAGTTCGTAACACGGGGGCCCACTGTACATACATATATATATAAAACATCAAAATTGTACATACATTCTAAAAGTTGGTACATACTGGTACATATTTCTTGATTATCTCCAGTTTTGTTTCCATATAAATCATCTTACTTCTCTCTTTAATATCACGAGCAATCTTGGGACCCATGGTGTACCAATTAAAGTTTGAATTAAGCACTACAATGCACAATAAATACCATATTAAAAGACTATGTAAAGAAGCCCCTGAGACAGCCCAGCACATAGTAGTGGGGCGTAAGATGGTAGCTGGATCAGCGTACATGGAGAGGCAAAACCAAGTGGCTGATAGTATACAGGAACATCTGCAACCAACATGGAATAGAAGAACCTAAATCCCGATGAGCCATACCACAGAAAGTGGCTGAGAACAACAGGACCAAGGTGCTGTGGGACTCCAGCTTCCAGACTGACATACAGGTGCTGGCTAACCAACCAGACATAGTGGTGGTAGACAAGGAACAGAAGAGGGTAGTGGTGATAAATGTAGTGATCCCAGTTTACGCGAACATCAGGAAGAAGGAACATGAGAAACTTGAGAAGTATCAAGGGTTGAAAGAGCAGCTGGAACGGATGTAGAAGGTCAAGCGTTGCGTGGTCCCCCTGGTAGTGGGGGCACTTAGGGTTAGTAAACCCCAAACTGGGTGAGTGGCTCCAGCAAATCCCAGGAACACCATCTGAAGCCCCAGTCCAGAAGAGTGCAGTCCTAAGAACATCCAATGTACTGTGCAGAACCCTAAAACTCCCAGGACTCTGGTAGAGGACCCAAGTTTGAAGATGACATGGATACCATCCCGCCGGGGTGAGAAGGAGTTTTTTACTACCCGCACACCATTCCTCTATGTGTCAACCAGCAGTCTGCATTCCTCCTGTAGAATATTGGCCCAATGTTACCAGGCAAAGGCCTCAAGGTGGGTCAAGCCACCTTTCTCATCTTCAAGTTTCACCTCAATTTTTGATCGGATTCAGGTCAGGACTCTTTTAATACATCCTTTGAATACATTCACATCATTTCGCCCCTACCTTGGCAGTTTGTTTCGGATAATTGTCCTGGGCCATCCAGTTGTGGCTGAGCTGGAGTTTCTCAGCAGACTCTTTCAGGTTTTCGTGAAGGATTCCCATGTAATCCTCCTTCCTTTAAAAGTTCATCAACCTTGACAAGGTTCCCCGTGCCACTGGAGGAGAAGTGTTCCCATCAAACTATGTTGTCACTACCATGCCTGTTAGTAGAGATAGTGTTCTTTGGCTCATAAGCGTCACTTTTTTTCTCCAGACTCACTAAACATTCATAGGCCCAAATAATTCTAACTTTGCCTTACCAGACCATAGGATGGTTGACTAAAATCTAGAGTCATGCAGTAGGTGACCTCTGGCAAAAGCCAGGCAAGCCATCATGCTTTTTCTTTAACAGGGTTGTCTTCCCAGGCCACTCAATGCTAGACCTTGAGTCAGTCATCCCTGTCTGCTCAAGTGTTTCTATTAGGGCCATAGTTGGGGTCTGAGGGTTAAAGTTAACCTCTCAGCATACTTTCCTGGCAGGTTTGAGTGACACCTTACACTTCTTGCCACGCCCAGCAAGGTTTTTAACAGTATTGAACCTCATGTAGTTGTTTATTGATGCTCTGTACGGTTGCCACAGGAATACCAAACTGCTTGGAAATGGTCTAGTAACCCTTTCTATTGCTGTGGACACACACAAGATTCTAACACAGGTCCTCCCACAGTTCTTTCTTCTTGACAATGATGTACAGAAGCCAGTATGACTAGGAGACCTTTTTTTCCATTCACACTCTTTTAAAATAAATTTTTATTCTTTTTTTCAACATTTCCTTTATAACATGCTTTTATTCATATCTTGAAATAACATTTAGCATCAAAATGTACACATTTGGGACATTTTTGTTGAGATATTGACAGGGATATGAATAGTTTGAACATAACACTTTATAGAAATCTATCAATAATGTCACATTGAAATTCAAAATTTCTTGAATAATGTATTGTTTTCATTCATTTGTTTGTCGGTCACATACAACAAACAAAGAAACTAAGAAAAAAAGTCAGTTTGTCACAGACACACAAAAAAACTTAAAATTCACAATGGTATGAATCATTTTGAGGACAAGTGTATATATATACCTGTACAGTGGGCCCCATGTTACGAGATTAATCCGTTCCGCGGTTGGCTCATAAGGCGAATTCACCATATGGTGGGCAAACCAAACCTATGTTAAATAGCTAATGTGTTTAGAACCCCTGGTAAAAACATCAAAATTGTACATACATATTAAAAATTGGGAACAAAATAGTATAGTAAGTGCTATGTATATATAACATACATGGATACAATCAGAAAATATCATAAATAAAAAATATAGAAAGGATTTATTTAACTTTGAGTGGTGTTTGTTATGCCTATATTCCCTAGTAAGGGTAGCCTAGGCGAGGCTAGTTTCATATTTATTGATTATCTCCAGAATTTTTTTCCATATAAATCATCTTCTTACTCCTCTCTTTAACATCACTAGCAATCTTGGGACCCATGGCTAACCCTTTCAACTTTGAATAACCAGTAAAATGCACTATAAACATGGTTTTGTAACGACTCACACTCGAACAAAGCTTTACCGTTCCGCCATTTTCAAACAAGTGAGGCCGACCAATAGCAGACCACCATCTCCATGAGCGGATGCCGACCAATAGCAAACCAGCATTGTAGTCACGCGTTGCATGGTAGCAGTTAGACGGCAATAGTAAATAAGTGCAATTACCTAAAAACGCCAGCAGATGAAGGCAAAACAACACAAATACAGCCAACCCCTAGGGTCATGACGACCTCTTTTCATCTGTGAAGCCCTTTGAGACTTCGGTGATTCAGGGCTATATAAATAAAATTTGATTGATTGATTGATTGATTGTTTTTGGTCGATGGACTAGTGTGTAGGGTGGTCCAGTTGTCTGATTTTGGCCCAACAACACAGGTGCTTGTCCCAGCTTTACTGATGCCGGAGGTTGTCACAACTTCATGGCACGCCGCTGACAGCTCACCTTGCCTACGACCGAGTTTTGGCACGTGCTCGGAGCATGTGTTATTTATTAGCCTACCATGCATAGTGATATCTGGGCCTGGTGTGACAAGAGCTATGCGTGTCGATGGAGGAAGTCCCCTGTTCCACAAAACCGTGCCCCAATGAGCCCATCGCAGGTGGAGAGACCTTTCCAACAAGTCGCCGCAGACATACTGGAGTTTCCACTCACATCCAAGGGCAATCAGTATGTTCTGGTGGTGTAAGACTATTTTACTGAGTTTGTCAATCTGTATGCGGTTTGTGATCAAAAGGCTACAACTGTCGAGAATGTCTGTTCCAGAATTATGTTTTGAAACATGGCGTGATGGAGACTCTTCACACGGATACGGGGAGACAATTCGAGTCCGACGTGGTGAGGCATTTGTGGCGTTAAAAAGACTCACACCACTCCATACATACCGAAATCAGATGATTTGGTGGAGAGGTTCAACTGAACGCCTATTGATCAGTTGGCTAAAATGCTCTTGTCATGTGAGGGGGTGTGGGACTCTTTACTTTCATAATTTGCTTTTGCATACAATACCAGTGTACAATCCAGCTCCGGTTTCACACCCTATTTCCTTACTCATGTCAGGGAGGCCCGGACACCTGTTGATGTCCTACTAGGCTCAGGAGTGCACAAGATGCCTGAGAATGGACCCTCGATAGATTTTGCAGATTCCCTCCTCCCAAACTAAAAACAATAACGCTGTAGCCAGCAAGAAACAAAAGACCTTCTACAACGCCAAAGTGAGACACAGTCCATATAATGTTGGCGATCTTGTCCGGCTGAGTGACCCCACTGAAAGCTGTCGGAAGTTGGCCCCGCATTGGAAAGGCCCTTATGTGTTGAGGCGACACATGGACAGGGAGGATGAAATTGGGGACACTTATCAGATAAGTAGCCCTTTTGAGGGGGTCTCCTCTCTACAAAAGCTTGGGCCGTTATACTTTGCCAGTTGTTTTTCCCTTGGAGGGAGTGAGGGAAGACTCTCTCTCTCCTTCCCTGCCTCACGCCCGGCTGGACGGGGCTCTTGCATTGGACAGCCTTACAAGCAGGGGCCTCTCTGGTGATGACATGGACAACAGAACGTCACTGGGGTCAGGTTCAAGTGTCCCGATTCATGACACCATTATTACATCTCGAGTGGGCAGGCCTTCGCGACCTCCTGCCTAGTTCAAAGAGGGGTGAGTGTTCCATGTTTTGCGGAGTTAATAATTTTAACGCCCCTGCTCACACACACATTCACGCTCGAACATACGCATTCATATGGCTAAGTGAACTGGGGAAAAAAAAATGAAATGATTTAGAAGTTGTGTATGCTTGTTGGATTGTTGGTGGGGTATTCACGTTTTGGTTTTTTTTTTGATCCCTCAAGTGTTCTCATTTGTGATCGCATGTTTTTTTTCTTTCTCTCATGTTTCCCTCTTGTTTTGTAAATGTGTGGGAATGGGGACATTTCTTCCTGTGAAGGGGTACACATGTAACTGCTGTATGGTAGGGAGATGTTCGAGTGTGATGACGTCAAAGGAGGAGACGAGGGGGAAACACTTTTTGGAGGGAGTTGTTAAATGAAGAGAGGTGGCTGTTCCGTTCCCAAAGGAGTATCTTGTTCTGCGTTTTCTTCTCAGTGCACAGAGAGCTGTGGGACACCTCACGCATGCACACGCTACATTAGCTAGCTAACCTGCACGGTGTGTATTTGCAGGGAACGTTTCTGTCAAAGCATTTGATTGGATGAATAGTGTAAATGAAACTTACCATTGGCTGGAGACTTGTCACTCGCTGTCACGATGCAAAATAGAACAGAAAACAATATTATTGGTCTAATTAATTAGGTATGATGAGGTCTAATTTATAGATATTGTTGAATACGTTTATATTGTATTTTGTTTTATGTGCAGCATAGCTTTTCTTGTGCGTTGAGAACGTGCGAGCAGTGTGCAGTTGCGCACGCGCGCAGCTTAGAGGGAACACTGTATGAGGGTGTTTTGAAGCATTCAATAAAAACTTTATGCACACCTGTAGTCTGCAGCTAAGAGGGCAGGCCTTTTGCAAAAACCTGGTGGGTTTTCAAAATGAAACAAACAAACTAAAAAGGATCAAAAGTTTAAAAAAAATACAATATTGGCTAATTAATATAGGTTTGGATTGCCTGTCATACAGCGAATTCACGTCACAATCCCAAACGCAGAGCGAATTAATCTCATAAACCAGGGGCCCAGTGTAATATATGTATGTGTATATATATATATATATATATATATATATATATATATATATATATATATATATATATATATATGTATGTATATATATATATATATATATATATATATATATATATATATATATGTATGTATATATATATACACATATATATATATATATATATATATATATATATATATATATATTATGTATATATATACACATATATATACACATATATATATATATATATATATATATATATATATATATATATACACATATATATACACATATATATATATATATACACACATATATATACACATATATATATACACATATATATACACATATATATATACACATATATATATATATATATATATACACATATATATATATATATATATATATATATATATATATACACATATATATACACATATATATATATACACATATATATATATATATATATATATACATATATATATACGTATATATATATATACGTATATATATGTATATACAAATTTACAAAATATTATGTAATATATATTACATAATATTTTGTAAATTTGTAAATTTAACAAAAAATCTAAAAAGGAAAAAAGAAAATAAAATTCAAACATTTTTTGTGGCTTTGTATAATGACCATAATTCCATGGTTTACCTCGCTATATTTCTTACTTTTAAGTCGGACCGGTTAAAAAATATTGATTTCTTGTAATTATTTTCTTAACAAAACAAATAGGAACAAAATCAAAAGAAAACAAAAAACAAATTCAAACTCTTTTTTGTGGATTTCATTTATACCCGTACCATTTTTGCAGGTTTACGTCATGCTTTTGTTGCTATTTTTTTTTTTTTTTTCATTTTAGGTCAGATCATTACAAAACATAAATATATTTGTTTTTTGACAAAAGAAACTTAAAAAAAAAGGAACAAAAGCAAAAACAACAACAAAACAAATACAACCTCTTCTTGGGCGGATTTTCATTCATGACCATAAGTTTACTGCCGGTTAATATTGCTTTTTTTTCTTAATATTTTTCCTATTTCTAAGTCAGACCTGCCCCTCCATATCAATTTTATGTCCCTCCCCAAAATATCAATTTTATATATTTTTTTAAACAAATGAATCAGACTAAAATAATGGGACTAAAAGCACAGAAAAAAACATATCTCATTTAACATAAAATAATAGAGAAAAAGAAATAAAAATCTGCTGAATTACTTTCCTAACACTGTCCATACTCTCTTGTGTAGAATCGCATCATGAGTGCACCACTGCCACCTACTTTAGTGGAAATGCAATTACATTTATTCTCGTACAGCAAAACAAAGAACACACATTTAAGTTTGTATGTGTTTTTGTGAGATTTTCTATTTGTCTAATATTTTTGTGTGCATGTAATTTGCATGATTGTGTGAGGGTCTGGAGATTCCATCGTGGTTGCAGGAAGTCAGGCACAATCTTCTGACTTTCCACAGGAAGTAGATCAAACCTCTACTCTAGATAGAAGCATTTTGTGTGTGTGTATGTGATCTTAAAATACATTCCCTCAAGTAATGTGATATTCTTTTCTGGCAGCAGTCATATGACAAGTGTAAAAACCGCGACAAGCATCACAAGATGCTCGTAAATGACTTCATGGTCATTTACATGGTCATGGACACCTGCAGTGTTATTCCAGCCAATAGGAGACGTTCACCACCAATGATATCATCAAGCTAAAATGGCCCAAGTTCCACAACAAAGACTAGATGACCTTTCAAAACAATGCCAAAAGGTAAACAACTGATTATTATTAGTGACATTAGCTTCTGATAATTATACTGTGCAGGGCTGCCTTGAGATAAGAGTTAACTCAAATCATATTTCCCTCATTGAAATTATTGGAAATACCATAGGGATATTTTCAGCATTCATGGTAAAAAACATAAGAAAAAAATTCTTGAATAACCATTTATTTTAATGCAAATACTGTATATAAAAAAAACATGCCATACACACATTTAAAATGAAACGCGAAAGCTCATTTAATGAAACATTTTCTTTTTTGGGGGGCTATTTCATAAGTTTTCTTTTAGTATAATAACCTTGGTGTGTGCATGATTAGCCACAGTTGGCAATTCCCGTGAGAAATCAGTTGAGTTTCCCATGGGATGTGTGTAAGTGTGTGCGTTGCTGCTGCATTATTTCCACGAGTCAGCATTCTTCAAGCCTGTAGGTGTTCTTGGGAAACAGGTAATGCTCCATCGTGAGAACTTCTCACACACAATCAGCTGATCGTATATACACACACATTCCTATCTTAGTGTGACATATCATTTACATACATTTCC
The DNA here is from genome assembly GCF_059441005.1 of Hippichthys cyanospilos. Taxonomy (NCBI): domain Eukaryota; kingdom Metazoa; phylum Chordata; class Actinopteri; order Syngnathiformes; family Syngnathidae; genus Hippichthys; species Hippichthys cyanospilos. Next base: position 1,794,019 of record NC_142375.1, read on the forward strand.
TAGCCCCTCACCCTCACAGCCAATTTCCTTGCCCGAACCTTCACCAAAATCCAGTCAAACCTCAACTCTAAAATCTAGTCCTGACTCTAGTCTGAATTTGTAGGGTCCACCAAAATGGTCCCACACAGACAAGAGGTCCCCACAAAGCAGTGATTTGCAATTATATCTTGCAAAGCCCCTTGCTGTGCTGATATTAAGAACATTATTATCTATAAAAATTGTATAATGTAAATATACCTAAAACTATCCTTTAAAACATCAACATTCAACTTTCAACAACTGTTAACCACTTTTTACAGTGTTTAAACAGCTTACAGGTTCATCTAAAAGTGAAAAAAATACTGAAATTTCAAAATAAACAAAAAGTAATGATGTCAATCCTTTTCTTATTGCAATAACAGTTCAAATAAATTATTGGCAATCATTTTGAGAGTAAAATTATAATATATCAACTCCTTCTAATGGTCTAATTTTTATACTTTGGATCATAAAATCATCTCCTGGGCCCGATTAATCCCGTTTGCAGGCTAGAACCAGCCAGAAGCCCATATGTTTGACACCACTGTCCTAAGTATTTATTTTCAGATAGAATATCTGTTGGAGCCAAAAAGTTTTTTTTTTTTTTTTTTTTTTTTTTTTTTAAAGAGTTTAAGAAATTGTCTGAAGACATGTCACTCAGTTGATTATGGTGGGTGGTACCATGGTTGCTATGGATACATTAATACGTGCCGGTTGGCAAGGGCAGGGCAAGACGCCAAACAGTTTTCGACCGTGCATGGTCATGAAGGTAGACTTTCAGTTTGGTTTGTTACTCGAATTATGTTTTCTCAGTATATTGAAGTCGAAAAGTGCTGCTAACCAAAATGGATCATATGAATGTTGCTGAAAATATCCAACGGTAATTTAAGAGACTACTGAAATTGTTTGATCTATGCACGCGTCCAACTAAGGCAGTTGCCCTGCTGTTCATCTTTACAGGCAAAGGCTGTACAATCTCAAAGTGAGAAAGTAGACAGTATAAAATGTCGTGGCATGAACTGCGCACAGAAATCGGCACAGATGAGAGCCAATGTAAAGCAGTAACAACCCACACCAAAGTTCATTGGAAAATGCTGCAAAATAGGAAAATGCAATCTCCTTTAGTCATAACAATGTGTGAACTATTGCAATATCCTTTACCCCAATTCTCTTTTTGCAATTTGTTCGGCATGACTAATGAAACATTTTTCTTTTTTTTCGTTTACTCATTTTCATACATATTGCACTTTTTCCACAGCACATCAAAAGTAAGGACGAGCATAGCGCTTTACATAATAGCAATTGCATAATTGATGTCATAATACATTTTTTTCTTTTGTAAACCAGAGCTATTAATAAATGACATTTCAGATGAGGCTTTTCAGTTGTTTGGAATGTGGCCACATTTTGTGGCCGCTCGTCACCTCTTTTGCGGCCACTCACGCATTACAAAAGGTCAAAGGGCAGCCCTTTGTTTGACAAGGCAACATGGCCGGTCGCTTCAAAATGCCCTCGCGTCGCCCCTGACCGACTTTTCGACTCAGGAAATCCTGCGGCAGCGTCCCTATGGCCTCATGAATAAAAATGGACTTAACAGAGTTTGTTTTTAAATCAGATAGATACTGGATGTGCGCCAAACTGAGATGCCAATTAAAAAGAACCGACATGGAATGTTTTACTTCCATAAACGGAATCAACTCTACGTCTGAAAAACTAAAGGTTACCTCCAGTGTGACCCGACCTATACCTCAAAAATAGGAACGATTATAAAAAAAAAAAAAGTGGCTTTGGACTATGGAAAGCATTGTCTGAAGAAGACCCCGTTGGTGCTTTTCAGAGGTCCAGGAACCTCTTAGATGGGGTTCTGTCAGAAGATTCCAGGTTGGGAGACCCAGAAACTAGAAGACCCTGGAAATGCAACCAACATAACGGGTTTCAATCCTAGCGTCTTTATCGTGGAACAAGGAACTTTTATCCATGAATAAAATGATGGAGATTTATGGTACTAAACATAGCTGATGGAACCTTTTAGTTCAAGTAACTCAATCATATTCATCAAGAACTAAAAGTTCTTTGAACTTTGACACAACCTACAGTCCCCTCCAAAAGTATTGGAACATTGAAGGAAATTCCCTTATTTTTCCTGTAGACAGGAAATATTCGAGTTTGACACCAAAACATGAATATGAGACAACAGATCAACAATTCAGCTTTTATTTCCAGGTACAGAAAGTAGTTTAGTAAGGAATCCTATTTGTGTTGGCCAATCTTTCCTTTAACTGAATTTCCTTATGTGTGCACGCAGCATTACACCTCATACTAAAAGTGCAATCTCCACAGGAAAAAAACAACTCTGAAACTGAGCACTAAAGACATCAAATGTTTTTTTTTTTTTTTTAATAATTACTGAAATTAGGAAACACTGAGAAACAAAACACACCTATCAGTCACACATTACACCTATTCACATGTTTCAATATTTTTGAGCACCCAAACATTTCGTTTTCCTTTCCGTTACAAAAAATGTTTGCCTCTACTTTGTGTACCAGATCCAGATGGTAAACACCTAGAAATCAAAGCGGTAACGTTGAAATTTTGTCTCATCTTCGTCTTTTGGTGTCATTCTCAAATATTTACATTCTACAGTAAAAATAAAGGAATTGCCTTCAGTTTTCCAATACTTTTGGAGGGTACCGTATACTTAAAAAATAAGAACAATTGTGGCTTTGGACTACGGAAGACCCTACTGGTGACCAGTACTTTCCAGAGGTCCAGGAACCTCTGGGGTGGGAGTTCTGGTTGAACATTCCAGATTGACAGACTCAGAAACTAGAACTCCTTGAATATGTGACCAACGTCAAAGCGACTTTACCATGTATGTAGGTAGATGCTTTTATCCATGCAGGGTTGAACATACATGATGGAACCTTTTAGTTCCAGGAATTAAATCAAATTAATCAAGAACTAAACGTTCTTTAACTTGTGACATGACTTATACCTCAAAAATAAGAACAATTGGAACTATTGTGGCTTTAGACTATTGCAGTGCTTCTCAATTATATTTTTGCTTACCCCCCCCCCCACACACACACACACACACACCCACACATACACTCACAGTGCTGACTAAATAAGATTATCATCCACAAAAGTTATATAAGTAATATCTGAAACTGTATTCCTTTTAACATCAGCAAAAAGCAATATAAATCAACTTCAAAGCAAACGACATTTATACAGGATAAAGGTTAGTCTAAAACTGAAAAAATTAGCAAGTGCATCAAAGTGCCTGAAATTTAAAAAATTATGCTAATCCTTATCACAATTACACTTCACAAGAAAAAAAAAATGGGGGTCCTGCCCCACTACTTGAGAAGGACTGGACTATGGAAAGCATTGTCTGAAAAATACCCTGCTGGTCACAAGTATTTTCTTGAGGTCTGGAAACCTCTGGCATGGTGTGCTGCACAGTTATTTTTGAAAAAATACGTATCTGAGATGAATGTCTTACCAAAACGTAAAACTGTGTTTTTAGGGATTCGATCCGACTTTTGTTGTCAGTTTTGAATAATTCTTTTGTGTAATCAGGTAAAAATAAAAATAAAAATCCGACGTTTTTTAAACTATTCGTATTTATGAAAGTAATAAACTCACATTTTGCATGTTGTCGGAGATCCACGTGTCCAAAAGGAGCTCCAGTCTACTGCCGTGGTACTTGCCGGTTGTCTTGACCGCGACGAACACGTCGTCGGCGCTCAGAAGCTCCCCGTCCACACGCGGGACGCCGCTCGGCGCCGGCCGGCTTACGGCTCTCCTCTCCCGGCTGAGCTGTCGGAAGTTTTCGGTAAAAAGTGCGCGGCTCGCAGGAGCTCCCTGAGCCAGCGTGACGGCGAGCAGGCCGCCATAGAGCGAGCAGAGTACGGCCCCCGCGGACCTCCACATAGTGAGTGCGGCGAAGAGTTCGCCACTTGTCTCATCTGGGTCGGAAGCGAACAATTGCTACTTGCGTTAAGCTCAACGCTGCTGATGAGATCGGAGAGATGCAGGGAGTTCCGCAGTTGGGCGGTGCTAGATTCTTCAAACGACCTATGAGGGATATGAGCGTCTCTAAGGCGGGGCTTGGTAGGCAGTTTGAAAAAAAAAGATACAATTAAAAAAAATCTAAATATGCGTTAGATGCAAAAAATGTGAAACACTTAAAAAAAGACTATAAATGCCAACATAGAATAAACAGAATACATAAATAAAAATACATACAAACACAAATCCTAAGTAAAAAAAGAATATACTGAAAAAAAATGAGTAATACAGTGGGCCCCCGTGTTACGAACTTAATCCGTTCAGCGGCTACGCTCGTAACTCGAACTGCTCGTATGACGGGCAATCTAAACCTATGTTAATTAGTGAATGCGTGCAACGCGTGCAAAAACCTTAGGTAAAAACATCACGACTTTATACACATATTAAAAATTGAGTAACATAATCTACAGTACAGTTAAATTAAATAACATATACAAAGGAAAAATGACATTTACCTTTGGGGCGAAGTGACTTGAGCTGGGTGGAGGAGGAGGGGAGCAGAGACCAACCCGCAGAATTTATTTATTTATTTTCTTAAACAAGAACTTTTCTCAAACTAAAACATATCACCGGCGATTTCCTTCTCTTTAATCCATAATAGAAGAAGCCTCTCCATTTTGTTGTCGATCGAAGTCCATACAAGGAAAGTCTTGCCCTTAGAAGATTGCCGAGCTGTTACGGCCATACTCACGAGCAAGGTTAACCATGCGTGCGCCTCCTTCGTCTTTTTTTTTTTTATTATCTCCTGCTTGGTTTCTATTGTCATCATCCTCTTACTTCTCCCTTTATCGCCACTAGCAATTTTTGCAGCCACGTCTAACAGATAAAGTTTGCAAAGTCTTCACAACACACCGACCAGCTGTGCCATCAAGCTAGATCCATGTTTATCAACCGCTGTGTGCCGCGGCGTCGCGGCACAGCGGCATCATGCCGCGGCACATCAGCACAGATATTGTCAGTTGTGCCGCGGGAAATTATCCCCCCGGTCCGCTGTGTAAATTTACGGCAATGACTGGTGCAGCGGACAGCACTCTCAAGGCTTTAAATGTGACGCGGTGATCAAAAGGTTGGGAAACACTGAGCTAGATGAGGGCATTCGGCCAAGCATATCGACATATCTGTGATTGACGTGACACTGGCCAATAGTATATCGACATCTCCGTGAGTGAGACCGGGACTGTGACCTTAATCGACCAATAGCATATTGGCATCTCCGTGACTGACTCCGTGACTGACACCGTGAGTGAGACAGTGACTGTGACATTGTAAGAGCAATAGCGTTCAGTGTGACCGTGACAAGCGTAAACAATTAACTTCGTTGACGCAGCAAAGTGAAGATAACTATGTTATAAGCACGTTTACCGGTGGGATGTCAGATTGTTTGTAAGACGAAAGGTTTGTACGTAAGTGGGGGACAAAAAACGGCGCGTTCAACGCTTGTAAGTCGAAAAGTTTGTAAGAGGGGGAGTTCGTAAACCGGGGGCCCACTGTATATATTTACAATAATGAAATAAAAATACTTTAAAAGGAAAATACTATGAACAAAATTCAAATAAAAAATACACGCACACTTATAAAATATACCTAAAAACAAACGTGTTTAAAAAGTTATACGAAAATAGGGCTATTTATAAAACCAAAAAAATACTAAGAATAAAATCTGATAATAAAACAAAATATGAAAATTAGGCTATATTACAACTAAAACACGATATCCAATACAACATTAAAAGGAAAACATTTTAAATATAAAAATATACATAAAATTGTAAAGATGTACACAAACAAATAAAAAAATATACACTTAAGTGAATAAAAAATCTGCAAAACAATGCAAAATGTACAGAACTAAAAATAATACACAATAAAACAACAACAATAAATAAAGAAATTCTATACAAGCCAAGAATAAACAAAACAAAAAACACTAATAACATATATATATATAGAAAATTGTTTAAGCGATTTGGAAAGATGAATACCATGAACAAAATCCAGTGAAATAGAATAATAACATATAAAATATAATTAAAAAAAAAAACACAAAAAAGGTGATAAAAGATGTAAATCCAAACAGTATTTTAAAAATACACTACAACAACTCAAAATACAAATGAAATAAATTCTAAGATAAGTCGACAACATAACCAGACAAAAACCACAATATAAAACCACACAAAACATAAAAATATACAGGTAGGAAAAATATATAAAGTATAAAATATAAAATATATAAAGTATAAATGATCAAAATTAACTATTTGAGAAGAAAAATATGATGAAAAAAAGAAATAAAAAAATATGAGTGTCTAAAATATAATTAAAACATAACATGAAAAGTGTTAAGAGCAATAAATATAAACAATATTTTTAAATTGAAATATAACTGTCATCCTGTGTCCCTAATGAATTGTCCTGTGTTGCAGATTGGGGAGCGGAACCACTGGCCGCACACCTGCTCCTCATTCCAATCAGGGGACTATTTAGGTGCGGTCAGAGCAGGAGGGTGTCGCTGAATTATTGCGTTTGCAGCCTTCCAGTGTACATGCCAGTTCCTTGTTCCCTCGATTCCTAGCGCCTTTGCCTACGTGTTTTATTTGTTACTTTTTCTCCTGTCTGCCTGTTGGTTGGCAGTTTGCTTTGTTACTTTGTACTAGTGATGGGTAGATGAAGCATCCTGTATCGTTTAGACACAGTGACACACTGTATTGACACTGTGTTGACACTGTGTTGCTGAATACGGACACCTGGCGGACTTGCAGGAAACATTTGACAGGCTCATCTGACACTGATCTGTCAAACCAATTTTATCCAATTCCATTGATTAGGCATTTGCATTCACATTATTTTTACATATACGTAATTTTAAAAAAAAATCTTTGATATTCAAGATGCAGTTGATAAATTAAGTGAACATCTGTCTGAATGCCCTAAGCAAAAGTGTTGTGAATGAAAATGGACTCATTGTTATAAAAGATTTTTATTCAAAAAAATTTGTTTCTCCAGCGTTTTGTTATTCAGTCTATTTCTTTTTTTTTTGAGGCAATTTCCCCCGCCTTTGAGAAGATCCTCTCACAAGGCACTGAAGAGGCCGGTGTGCACAACACCTGTGTGGCCAAAATAAATAGGTGAGGGAACGTTGCCTCCATGGACTTCCAGTATAAGAGCGGGTCTTCCATGCGTGCAACGTGTCCTGCTGACATATAGCGCTGCACCTCTGAGTGCGCATCAACAGTGGGGTTGTGCATATCTGGTCAACTTCATGGTCGAGGTGCTGCCACAGGTTGTCTGAAAAAAAAAAATGAAAAAGGAATTTTAGTGCATTTTCCAGAAATAAAAATTACATAATAATAAAGAACCTGATGGTGTCGGAGTCAGCAGTGAAGAAGGTCCTGGCTGGGCCTCCTGTGTGTGCCCGATGATTTGGGCGCATTCTGAACGCAGCCTAGTGACTGCTTCTGTACACCGGGAGGAACTACGGAACCCTAGTGATTTGTATCTGGGGTCTAGAAGTGTTGCTAGTGTTAACACACTTAAAGACTCCAGATTAGAAACAGTGTCTGCGACTCGACGCTTGAGGTGGTCATGTAACTGTATGGTGAGCTGTGTCTGCAAGGTAGAAGCATGATGCTCAAGTGCAAGATAAAGCATTTTCATCATCGGGATGACCTTCGATCCTGAAACTCGCCTCTCTCCAGACAACTCCACTGTTGCTTGATGGAATGGGGCAAGCACTTGAAGTACTTCCCCCATGATGTTAAACTCAGCAGTCAGTGGAGTCAAATCTGTCTTTAGAGAGGCCAGAGATACCCACACTGGTTCCCTCTCATCATGCAGCCTAGACAACATTTCATTTGTGCTGTTCCAGCGCGTTGGCACCTCACTGATCAGTTTCAGTGTTGGTCGTCCCATCTGTTCTGCACCTGAGCGAGCTTCTCCTTGGCTGTCGTGCTGGAGCGGAAATGAGTGACTATGTTCCTAGCTTTTTGTCTGATGGCTGTCAGTGCGGGGATCTGGTCACAAGACTTTTTAACTAACAAATTTAGACTATGTGCAATGCAAATTATGTGCCGAATTTGGAGCTGTCTGATAGATGCGATCATGTTTGGAGCAGCGTCGGTCACAAAACACTTTACTTTGTTAGTTATGGCCCAATTCTCCATAACTGCTCTCTTGACCTGGGCCAAATTGTCTGCAGTGTGACTTTGTGGAAAGTATTGAACTCCCAACACTGATGAACACAAATGCATACTTTTATTAATGTAGTGACAGGTCAGCGCCAAGTAAGCCTCCATGTTCACAGATGTCCACATGTCAGCCGTTATACTCACAGCCACAGCTTGCTGTACTTCCACTTTCACTCGTTCCCGTTCCTCATGGTATTTTTCGTCTACCATCTGCTGGATGGTCTGAAAATTGTTACAAAAGCAAATCAATACGTTAGAAATACTGATGGAATATAACTGGCTTTATCAACTACTACTTTAGGAAAAACAAACCTTTCTGGATGGCAAAGAATATGAGGGTTCAAGGACCTGGATAAGTTCCTTGAACCCTTCACTCTCCACAATGCTGAGCGGCTGGCAGTCTTTGAGAATGAAGTTCAGGAGTGCTTTATCGAGCAGCTCCTTCCAGGAAGCTTGATTGTTAAGCACAAATCCTAATTAATGACTGATACCTAACCATTCCATTAAGAAAGTCAGACAAAGCTAAATAATGTTTGCATACCTGGATTTATCCGGGATCTATCAGGAACTTCATTCTCGTGCCTTGCCCTGTAATGCCTCAGCATTGTGGAGGTGCTCTTGTTGGTGTAAGAAAGTTCGCTGCCGCAAATGCGACATTTCACCTGAAAAACAGAGTATGAATAATAAACTAAGACTTACTTTCAAAATAATCATGAAATAACAGAACATTTAGAAAATATGAGAGTAAGACAGTGCAACAAGGATATCAATATAAAACAATACCTTATTTTCACAGACCCACTATATGGTCCCACACAGCAGAAAACTTGCGTTTACCAGTGATGTCTTCCATCTGGCGGCAATAACTCGATGCTTGTTATGAGCATCCATCCTGTTGACAGGTGCGCTTCCTTATAAACACAGTTTTGGTGCGCGACCGCTGTGTCGACACGGTTCCGGTAGAAGATTGCCGAGCGGTTACGGCCATACTCACGAGCAAGGTTAACTATGCGTGTGCCTCCTTCGTATTTTTTTATTATCTCCTGCTTGGTTTCTATTGTCATCATCCTCTTACTTCTTCCTTTACTGCCACTAGCAATTTTAGAAGCCATGTCTAACAGATAAAGTTTGCAAAGTCTTCACAACACACCGACCAGCTGTGCCATCAAGCTAGATGAAGGCGTTCGGCCAATAGCATATCAGCATTTCTGTGATTGACGTGATGCCGGCCGATAGCATATCCGTGACTGAGACCGGGACTGTGATCTTAATCGACCAATAGCATATCGGCATCTCCGTGACTGACACAGTGACTTTATAAGACCAATAGCATATTGGCGTTTCCGTGTCAAGCGAGAATAGTTAATTTTGTTGACGCAGCAAAGCGAAAAAAATAGTGCGGACACACTGACCGGCATGTTGGATTGTTCGTAAGACGAAAGGTTTGTGCGTAAGAGGGGGACAAAAAACGCCGCGGTCCACGTTCATAAGATGAAAAATTTGTAAAACGGAGTTTGTAAACCGGGGGCGCACTATACTTTGAGTCCCCTTATCATCTTTTTGTTGTACTTTGAAGTAACTTTGTTAGAAACCCACGCGGTGCGTGCTTTTTGTGTTAATAAACCATTTTCTCAACTCCACCCTGTCTCCTGTGTGTCCTGGGGTTCACATTCAACCTGCCCGAGTCATGACCGTGACAATAACAAAACTACACTAACAAAATACAAATGGGGAAAAAATAAGGCTAATTGTAAAACCGAAATATCAAGCAACAACTGTGAAAAATATGTATAAATATAAAATCAAAATAATTATTGCAAAAGAAAAATCCTATGAACAAAAAAGGGGCTATGACCCTATAACAAAACCAAAACACTATATTCAGTACAAAATTAAAAGGAAACATTCTTTTAAATACAAAACAGAACCAACAAAAATATTATAAAATTACATTAAATTAAAAAATGTGATAATGTACAACAAAAAATTGACTAAATAAAGAAATATACACTAAATAAATATGTACAGCAATGCAAAATATACAAAACAAAGTCATATAAAATAAAATAAAAATGATTAATTAAAAAATCCCATACAAGCCAAGAATGAACAAAAAGAAAATGAGTAATAACATATGTATAAAATAGTTAAATACTATGAATAAATTCCAATTAAAAAGAATGTATGTAGAAAATATATATATACACACAAACAAAAGTACAACAACCAAAGATATGATAAATAAAATTCAATTAATTAAAAACATAGGTGCACATACAAAACATAATTAAAACATGACAAAATATGTCAAGCAATAAATATAAACAATCTTTTTAAAAAGATATATAACAAACCTACAATAAACAAAAATACGAATGGAAAAAAAATAAGAAGAAAATGAGGCTAAATAAAACCCCAAATGACATCAAACAAAATATAAATAAAAAACATTCAAAATACTTATCTAAAGACAAAAATGAATAAATAAATAAATGAATAAAATACAATTAATAAAAAAGAAAACAATGGTATAATAAAACCCAAACACTATATCCAGAACAAAATTAAAAGGAAACTCATTTTAAATAAATCATTACAAAATATCCAAAAGCAAAATAAAAAAGTACATAAAATATGAAAAATGTAAATACGCACAAAAAAAATAATCAAAAAATATACATTAAAGTGATTAAAAAATATGCACGGCAACGCAAAAAATACAAAACCACAGGCAATACACAATAAAACAATAAATAAAAATGATAAAAAAAATCATATCCAAACAAAGAAGGAACAAAACAAAATGCAAGAATAGTTCTTAAGTTAAAAAACCTAAATAAAACCATGGAATGTGTGAAGAATTGGATGCTTAAATGGTTAACAAACATTGTTGGTCAATTTGAGCTATGTTGGCGCCGATCTTTACAAAACTTTTGAAGACTCTAGCATTTCAGTTTTTCACCTGAACCAATGACTTTAAAGTCTACACGATTAGTCAAAGAAACTTTATCGCTCCTACTTCTTGCCAGCCTTACTTTGACATTTAGCCTGTTATAAGTCCTCAATTCAACTTACATTCCAGCTTCTTCTCAGAAGGAAGACAAAGTGACAAAGAATGCTTTCTTACTCACACTGTGTGTCTGTGTGTATCCATCTCCGTGCGTGTGTGTGGTTGTGGTCTTGGTGGCGTCAGTGGCGCTGTCAGGGGTTTCAAGTGCCACAATGTGCGTATTATTACAAAAAAAATCGCATCAAACGGCACAGGGACACAAAGGGTATGTTTTTATAGCAAAATTTTGTGTTTTACTTCGTACCTCGCATGGACTTTTGGCAAAATATTTATACACCCCTGCTTCTGTCTATATAAAAAGCAACTGAACGGGGAAATGATTAAACAATTGCAATAATGTAGTTGAAAAAGTGCAAACTTTTGTAACCTCCAACTCTCACTGAAGCGGTTCGCAGCCGAGTGTGAAGCGGCTGGCATGAAGATCATCACCTCGAAATCCAAGACCATTGTCCTCAGTTGGAAAAGGGTGGAGTGCCCTCGCTGGGTCGTGGATGAGGTCCTGCCCCAAGTGGAGGAGTTTAAGTGTCTTGGGCTCTTAAACTATTTATTTGTGTCCACAGACACTAGACATTAGTTTTTGCTCCATAACTTTAGACTGATTGAAGATACCCTGTCCTTCTCTATGATGCCCACTTGTTTGACAAGGGTGAACTCAAACTTGGTGTAAGGATGTGACAAAATGGACACAACTGTAAACACACATGAAAGGCGAGGTCTCATCTCGTGAGGTAAAAATCTTGTGCTGCTGATTACAATACTGAGTCATATTTGAGATGATATTGAACCATTTGACCTGGTTTCCACGGAAAACTGAAAACATGGATACAAATTTGAAAACACGCATACGGGGGGAAAAGCAGGGCAGAGAAGCTCCAAAAGTACCGGCAGGCAGGTGAAAACGGGAACAAAACAAACTGGCAGTTTGGCACGGGTAGGTGCAAACTAAATGGTAATATGGGTGACATCACACTAAGCTCCGACAATGGCTGTAACAAAAACTCGACTTAAATAGACTCACACACTAATTAGGCAGACACGTGACAGCTCGGGGAGGAAACTAATCAGGGGGCTGGACTGATGAACACACGAGGGGCAGGTAGACGCAGTCAGGTGGACCAAATCAAAACTAATGCGAAATGACATGAAAAGAACAGAAACAGGAACTATGCAAACATAAAAGAACAGAACCCCCCCAAAATAAACCCACAACCAAAAACCAACAGAACTTGACAGAACCTCCCTCTCAAGGGACGTATCCCAGACATCCCAAAGATAAACGGCAAAAAAGCAAAACCCAAGCAGGGCGGATGGAAAGGGGACCGAAGGAGGGCACAGAAAAAAACAACGAAAACAGTCCAGAAGCGCCACCAGCGCCAAACGGGATGCGCCCGAGTGTGAGTCAGGCGGGCGACTCGGGCGCCAGACAACAAACATTAGGCGAATCCAGGCAGGCTTGTGACCCAGGAGCCCCTGAAGAGTGGCAGGCAAAGGTGTCGGCGGGACGCCCTCAAGCTGAGGCGGAGGTGTTGGCTGGACGCTGGCAGGGTGAGGTGAAGAACAGAATATGGACAATAATTTTATGAATAAAAGAATACAGTATATTTAGTAAACATGAAGTTAGAATGAAATTGACTTTCATTAAAGTTATTATAATTATTATTTATATATTTGATTATTTTCGGGAGATATTGAAAAGACTGATTGATTGTGACCGCTGTTCGTTTTGGTGAGTGCAAGCCTCTTCTTTATTTATTGTTTAATTATTATTATTATTATCATTTATTTTTTTTTTATTGGAAGACATCATACAAAATCCGCAAGGTCAAGGTTCACATGTACAAGATATGCCCCCAGAGATTTTCCTATTTTCCCCGTTCCAAACCCTAGCTCCTACTTAAATTAGGGCCTAATAGACATCCATTAAAACAGAACTAATAACAGCAACATTGAGAACAAATAATAATAATAAAAAAACAAAACAAGAGCAGAACATCAAACTGCAGTCCCATCTGAACATCCAGATCAAAATGAAACAGTGGAAAAAGAGGAAAAATGGGAAAAACTAAAGTAAAGGGGAAAAAAAAATAAGTGGGGGGGTGGCGGCTCAATCATCACAATCAGGAGAGATGTCAAAGTCTGTATATAATTTAATAGAGGTGTCCATGTCTCGACAAAAACAGCAGGGGAACCTTTACGGGAAAAGCAGAGTTTCTCATGTTTTATGGACATTGTTATCTCTTGAATCCATCTATTGTGAGAAGGTGGTTGAGAAAGTTTCCATTTTAGGAGTATAAGTCGTCTAACTAACAAGGTGGAAAACGCTAGAATCGTCTGCAAATGTCTTCCCATCACAGGGTCAGAAGGCGCGCCAAAAAGAGCCAGAAATGGGTCTGGGCGGAGATTGACATCATATGCCACACTGAGCATATTAAAAATTTCTGACCAGTATGTGGCAAGCCTGGGACACGACCAAAACATGTGAAAATGGTCTGCCGGGGATAATTTGCATCTATTACAGGAATCGGACGAGTTGGGATAAATCCAAGACAGTTTTGCATTTGTGTAGTGGGCCTTGTGCAACACCTTACATTGCAAAAGACCGTGCCGTGCACATATTGAAGATGAATGTACCAGCTTTAAAGCCCGCTGCCAGTATTCCTCAGACATTGCGGCCATAGGCTGGGTGATTGTTGCTGTGTTGAGGAGTCCATAAATAACAGAAACTTGCCGCTTTTCACCTGGACAGAGAGCTAAGAGTGTGTCAATGTGTTTCAGGTGGTCGGCTTGGAAATTTGGGGTTCTGTGACTGAATAAAGTGCCGTGTCTGGAAAAAACGGTACTGGTGAGAGTTCGGTAAGTCAAATTTCCTCGCAAGCTCAGGAAAGGACATAAAGGTCCCTTGGTCCTACAGGTCTTTGAACGTGAGTATACCTTTATCGGACCAAGTCCGGAATGTCGCATCTGTGCAGGAGGGGAGGAACAAGTGGTTGTTTACCATGGGGGAAAGGACGGAGGCGCAGTGAAGTCCAAGGTTTCCCTAAACTGAAGCCAAATGTTGATTGGGGCTTGTACAACTGGATTCAAAGAAATCTTGGGAGCAGTTAAAGGAAGTTGAGAGCAGACCAGGGAGTGGAGGGAAACTTTCGAACAAGCCAGCTCCATATCAAATCACAATGGGCGTGATGTGGCATCCTTACAGTTAACCCAATACAAAAGTTTTTGAATATTGCAGGATCAGTAGTATCATATTTGGCAAGGCCAAACCTCCCCTTGGTTTGGAGAGTTGCAGCACAGCCTTACTGATGTGTGGGTGCTTTTTCCCCCAGATAAATGAACTTATCTGTTGATCTAGTGTTGGGTTTGAAGTGGGCTTGATACCCCACAAATGACCCAAGGAGAGGTGTAAATAACAACACAGGAGTCAGAGATTAAGTTTTACCACTGCAGGTACTTGAATCCATCTGACGCATATTTGAAAGGAAAAAAGGATTGCGGTATCCGCTTAGCAGAGAGATTTACCGGGTAAAGTTCAGTTTTCTGAAAATTTATTTTATAACACAAAGGTCTACAGGACTCCAAGTATAGCCGGAAGGGAGACCACTGGATTGGACATACAGTATATAGAAGGAGGTCATCGGCATATAAAGACAATTTATGAATACGACCAGAACGGGAGATGCCCTCAAACCCGACTTCTCGACGCAGCCAAATAGCCAGCGGCTCAATAGATATGGCAAAGAGAGATGGAGATAGAGGGCAACCTTGTCTGGTTTCTCTAAACCGGGAAAATGGATTCGACCGAAGTCCATTAGTAAGAATCGGAAGCCACAGGGCTAGTATAAAGTAATTTAATCCAAGATGCGAAGTTTGAATCAAAACCAAATTTTTCCAGAACAAAAAAAAGAAAGTGCCACTCCACTCTGTCAAAAGCCTTTTCCGCGTCTAGCGAAACAACCAGCTCGGGTGGATTCAAACTGGGGGATATTGTTTAATTTTTAACATGTTTGTGTTATTTTATTTCATCCGTATTCAATTCATAGTAAATAAAATAGAAAATATAATGATATAAAAGTAATAGAAGTTAAATGATGTTCTCCTTTTATTAAACTGTGATCTGTAATTTGGACTTCATATAATTTCGTGGATATGTATTTTTTTGTTTTTTTTTTGACAGCATTACGTATGACAAGTTTTAATGGCTGATGCGGGTTTATTGACATTTAAAAGCTCCAGAAATCGCCTGTGTAAGGTAATGCATATGTGCGCATGAGGGGTATTTATTCGAGAGTCTGACATCACAGAAGGCGTACGTGTGAAAGTCACGAACCACCACTGTTCTTTAGGGTTAGGGTTATTATAAAGATCTGGTAGCGGACCAGGAGGAGCAAGTCCCCCCGGTGGAGCCCGCTCCGTTGTGGGTTAGGGTTAATTTGTTGTTAAATCCGAGGCCCAGCTACAGCCAGGAACTCGTAGTGCACGCGCACCACCGGGAAAGCTTTGGAGTTCTCCCATCACATCATTTTCATCCCACTCGGGAGCCCAGTGATTCAATCCGTCACTATTTTTTTGGCAGAGGGACCCGCTTAGACGCGTCGCTGCCCACATTCCATTAGGTCCCACGCCCTGTGCCAGGTGATGAAGGTCATTCTCCAATGTACGTGTTTGAGGTTACGAACAAGGACGGGTTTACAAATCGAAGTGAAGGTTCGGTTTAGAAACTTTGGTTGTGTTTAGGATTCGGAATAGTGGGTTAAGCTTTAGAGCATGGGGTTGTAAGACAGTATTAAGCATTCCTGCCAAGATCCTGCCTTCCGAACTCGCGTTCTGGTTTGAGTTAGGGTTAGTATGAAGAGCCGGTAGCGGGCCAGGGGAACAAGCCCCCCAGAAGAGCCCGCTCCGTTGTGCACTCTCCACACTGGGGACCACCCATTCCCCAGGCACCAGCCGGTCCGTCCCCAGAGCGGTCTCTTCGTCCCCTCTCCCTCCTACCGCATCATATCCTCCCCCTGCGTCCGGAACAGTGATCCTAATTTCCTCCCTTCCCCGAGTCCTCCGATTCGCCGGCTCCCTCGACCTCTCCAAGGCGGATGCGATGGAGGTCACCGCAACACACATGAGTTGGCCCACTGCCCTGCTTGGTAGGAACAGTTCAGCGGATTAACCTATCCCAACGGCAGGCATTCACATCCTCAACACAAAGCTGTCCAAATCAGCGCCAGTGGGTTTCGCCTGTGTCTACCATTGTTCATCCGTTCAATCCAAATGGATGGCGGTTGCCCAGTCAAATTTGCCACTCTGAGGCTGCGCGTTTCCGTTTGAACTTGTCCCATAACGGGCCCATTTGTACTGGCCTGCATTCCAGGTGGCTCATACCATGTAATCTATAATCATAAACCACCCATGAGGCCGTCTCGCCCGAAACATCCTGGGGTTAGGGTTTGGGTTAGGGTTTGGGTTAGGTTGTATAGAGATCTGGTGGCGGATCGATGGGAGAGAAAAGGAGAAAAAACTCCCTCTCCCCCAGCGGAACCCGCCCCGTTGTGCACGCTCCGTGCTGGGGCCCACCCATCCCCCAGGTGCCTGCCGGTCCCTCGCCTCGCCAAAGCGGTCCCTTCGCTCCACTACCCCCCTCTCGCAATGTGTCCTCCCCTTGTGTCCGGAAAAATAATCCTAATTTCGTTTCGTCTCCCTAGGAAAACCTGTTGCTCCATTTTAGCATTTGTCGTTATTTTTTAATTAATTTTTATCGCAGGTTCATCTAATCTCCATCAGGCGGATGTGTTAGAGGTCTCCTCAACCCACACACACATACACACACACACACACACACACGTATGTGTACGCGCACACGCCCACTATTCAGCACAGCAAGAGTGGCTCAGCGGATCAACCTGCTTCAGCAACAGGAGTTCACATCCTCATCATGAAGCTGCCTGGGCAAGCCCCAGTGGATCCCGTCTGGATATTGTTGTGTTGTGCTGCCCGGTCGTGTTCGCCATCGTAATCTGGCTAGTCAGAGGTCACATCATGATTTACGTTATTCATGTGTTTATTCATTTAATCCAAATGGATGTCAGGTACCCAGTTGAATTTGCCATTCTGAGGCCGCGCGTTTGCGTTTGATCTGGTCACACAACGGGCCCATTTGTATCGGTCTACATTCCAGGTGGCTTCCAGGTGGCTTGAAAATCCTCTTCCGAAAAGGCCAGATGCCCCAAATGTCATCCAGAAAGCGGTAATAGTGCAGCGGACGTTGTGGTGCTGAGGACAGTGCCCGTTCCTCCCGAAATGCCATAAAGATGTTGGCATAAGAGGGGGCAAAAGTATGGCCCATCGCTGTCCCACATATCTGCAAATAATACTGGGAATCAAATACAAAGTCGTTTCTTGTAAGATTGATTTCCAGTAAGTGCAGCAGCGCATCATCCGGTCGCCGACTATCTGGAGAGCGGCTCATCCACTCTTTCACCGCTTGTAGGCCTGCCGAAGTCTCAATATTAGTATACAGACTCTCCACATCCATCGTAAAAAGTAATGCATCTCGCGGAATTTGCAAATTACGCATTTTACCCAGGAAATGATAAGTGTCCTTCAGGTAACTGGGATGCTAAGGGGTTAGGGTTAGGGGATGTGAAGATCCAGTGGCTGATCGTCGAGAGAGAGAGGGAGAAAAAAAATCCCTCTCCCCCGGGCAAAACCCACCCCGTTGTGCACTCACCGCGCACCACCCACCACCCATCCCCCGGGTCTCTGCCGGTCCCTCCCCAAAGCTGTCTCCTTGCTCCACTGCCCCCCTCCCGCAATGCGTCCTCCCCCTGTATTCGGAAAAATAATCCCAATTTTGTTTCGTCTCCCGAAAAAAAGCCTGTTGCTCCTATTTAACACTTGTCATTGTTTTTTTTGGGCAGGTTCCTCCAATCTCCACCAGGCGGATGTGTTGGAGGTCTCCTCCACGCACGCACCCACACACACCCGTATGTGTACGCGCACAGGCCCACTATTTGTCATGGCAAAAGCAGCTCAGCGGATCAGCCTGCTTTAGCAGCAGCAGTTCACATCCTCATCATGAAGCTGCCTGGGCAAGCCCACGTGAACCTTGCCTGGATATTTGTTATGTTGTGCTGTCCGGTCGCGTTCGCCACCATGATCTGGCTGGTCAGAGGATACATGATCGTGATTTACGTTATTCATGTGTTTATTCATTAAGTCCAAACGGATGTCAGGTACCCAGTCGAATTTGCCACTCTGAGGCCGCGCGTTTGTGTTCGATCTGGTCCCACAACGGGCCCATTTGTATCGGTCTACATTCCAGGTGGCTCATGCCATGTAGTCCCAGGAAATATATAACGAGAAACCACCCGTGAGGCCGCCTTGCCCGAGGCGTCATCCACGCAGCGCTGTAGATCCTCTACTTCCTGCCGCAATGTCCCGTCTGTGTCCTCCACGTACATCATGACGCAAAGTGCGCAATGAAAGAGGAAGACACAGTTTGGGCAAGACGCTTCGCGCACCGGTAAGATTTTAATCATATGTTTAGTACGCCCATGTTTGACGAAAACGAGAGGTTGGAGGCTGGGGATGTCATCCTGCTCCTCAGGATCCACCAGGCTCGGTAGCACGGCGCGAACCAGAAGATCCCCCAAATTGGGGTTCTTCCGGTACGCAGCAATCACCGGCCGGCGTTCCAGGCCGCTCAGGGATTACAAATATCCCTTAAAGTTCAATTTGCAGCGAGTTTCCAGCCGGGCACTTTGTTTCGAGAATGTTACCACCAGCGGATTGCAACCATCTTCCTGCCGCTGTTCCCGTGATCTTGGCTTCTGGAAGGACCTCCGGGCTCTCCGCAGCTCACTTCTGCTGTAACCCTGCCGACGCAGAACTGCAAACAGAGTGGACGTGGCGTCCTGGAAGTCCTCCCGCCGGCTGCATATTCTTGCAAATCTTAACAATTGGGATTTTAAGATGCCACTAAAGGTGTGACGCGGGTGCAAGCTTGTTCTCCATAACAGCACATGCGTATCCGTCTCCTTAAAATGCACCTTAAAGTCCAATGTTAACGTTTCGTCAAAATTCGGGCCTTTAAAGGAGGTAACATCCAAAAAGTCTATGCTCGTCATACTAGTGACTGCTTTGACCGAAATGGACTAATTTTGATTGTTCAAATGTATCACGAATTTTTGAAAATCCTCTTCTGAGAAAGGCCAGACGCCCCAAATGTCATCTAGAAAACGGTAATAGTGCAGTGGACGTTGTGGTGCTGAGGACAGCATCCGTTCCTCCCAATATGTCATAAAGATGTTGGCATAAGAGGGGGCAAAGGTTTTGCCCATCGCTGTCCCACATATCTGCAAATAATACTGGGAGTCAAATACAAAGTCATTTCTTGTAAGATTGCTCTCCAGTAAACGCAGTAGTGCCTCATCCGGTCGCCGACTGTCAGGAGAGCGGCTCATCCACTCTTTCACAGCTTGTAGGCCTGCCGAAGTCTCAATATTTGTATACAGACTCTCCACATTCATCGTAAAAAGTAATGCATCTCGCGGAATCTGCAAATTGCGCATTTTACCCAGGAAATCATAAGTGTCCTTCAGGTAACTAGGATGCTTGTTTAAGAGTGGATTAAGGTAAGAGTCCAAGAAATCAGCAGTCCTATATGTCTCACTGTCACAATCAGAGACAATGGGGCGTCCCACTGGCATCCAATGTGGAAAGCTCAAATTTTCTGGGCTCTTATGTATTTTTGGGAGGAGATAGAAAATTCGGGGCCTCGGGTCTGAACTTCCCCTGAGAAATCTCAGTTGGTTTGCCATGATGAAGTTCGCCCTTCTCATTTCCTCCAGAATGTTCCAAATCATTGGTATTGTCTCCCAGAAGATCGGGGGCTCCAATTTGCAGTAATATTTTGTATTATTAATTGTCTAAGTGCTTCACGTATATGGCGTTCTCGATCCATGACAACAACAACCGCTCCCTTGTCCGCCGGTTTAATCACTATATGCCTGTCCTGAATCAGGCTAGTCAACGCGGTCTGTTCGGACTCAGTCAAATTACGTCTATCTCTTGCACTCCAATTGATTTTCTTGAAGGCATCCCAATCCGCTTTAATGGCCGCCTTGATTGCCTCTGGCAGCATTGTGTCTGGTGGGTTTCACTCAGAGCGAGCCGTGAATGGTTTAGCTTGTCGCTGTCCCCGGTCCTGAAATATTGCTGCCAGGCTAAGTTGCCAATGATATGCTTGTAAATCTACCATCATCTGGGATTTCTGAGAGTCATCTACGTCCCTCACCGGGACAAACAACAACCCCCTCTTTAATACCTGGCGTTGCGCAGGTGTCAGGTCAATTTTATCTGTTAGCACCATAATGCCCTCTTCCAGATTAAACTTGATTACATTCAGATTCCCTTGTTGTGTTGTGGTCAGGAGAGCCGAGTCAATACCTGTCTGCTCCGCTCGGGGATCATCGTTGTCCCCCCGTGCTGTTCCCTGTTCCGATAAAAGATGCCACCAGTGCCTAAGCATTCTCGGAGCTGTTTCCGGCGTCCAGTGTAAGCCATCCCGGTCTACTTTGAAACGCTCAGTCGGAAGAGCCGGAACGTAAGGGCCCCTGGTGATATATTGATTTAGGATTGACAAATTATCCTGCTCCTTTTGCATCAAAACCTGTGAGAAATTGATCTCTGTTACACAGATTTGCGTGTTCGGAAAACGTCGTTCTGTGGCTCGCCTGGCTTGTTGAAGTTGCCGAACCGCCGTGTTGCCCGCCGACAAAATGACCTGAGTCACCACACTCGATTGCCTGTCCTTATCCAGGACGACTTTAAATGTCAATGTGGCCCCCGGGTAGCTGTCGATTTAAAAATCCTGGGAGCCGCAATAGATTTGAGTCGCCCAGGATCACCCGAGATGCTTTCACAAACAATTTCCAATTTGATTGTTTTCTGAAGCAGGATTGATATGACGTAACACGGGTGAGTCCGGGGGCTGGCGATCCCTGAAAAGACGCCAGCTGTGTCCACATCCTCGCCACGGAATTTTCCGCGTCACGACGGGTTGGGATTGGATACAAGTGGGTCAGGTAGGGGGTTCTACTCGCCCTCAGCCGACCAGACCAACTCGTATCTCCATCTTCTCCCTGTTCCCTTAAAGGTGAGTTCACTGGCGCTTGGCCCGGAGGTCCTTTACCTGCCAGTTGGGGAGAGCGGGCCGGCCACTTCCTCCTCCCGCGCCGGATGTGGGGAGGGGAAGGGAGCCAGGAGATCCGCTTTCTCAGTCGCGTCAATGTCCCACAGTTCAAATCGATGAGGCTGATCCCCAGGGATAGATTATCCACCGCCGGTTGCCGGACAAAAGGGCCAGCCTCCTGGTCAGAAAATGGTGGGCGGGCAAGTTGCCTTCCCCCTGGCGGTGGTCGCCTAGTCCACTGTGGAAGCGGGGTTTGGATCAGCGCGCCTGGCCAATGACCTTGAGCGAGTGCCCGAGTCTCCGTTGTGCTTCCCTGGGCCCCCCTCTCGGGAGGTGGTGGGGGCGGGGGCCCACCGGGGGGGGGTAATAAGGTCTGTGCCTGATGCAAGTCGCCCGCGCCAGTCGGAGTCGGTAAGTTACCTTCCTCTGTTTGGGGTCCCGGTTGCAGATCATCCAGGGGGGTGGCGACCGTAGCGGCGGCGGTAACAGCGACGGCAGCGATGGTAGTTGTGGTGGCAGACGGGGGTGGAGCGTTTGCTGGCGGTGCTGGAGCCGGCAGCCAGTCCATGACCGTCTCCTGTCCATTCCCCCCGGTCCTCAGGACCACTCGGGTCGCAGCCGCATTCCGGAGGAATGTTTTGATGTCCGTCAGCGTGGCGTCAGTCAGGGCTGGGCCTAGACGGCGCCTCTCCCATCGCTTCGCGATGTTCAGGGCAACCGGCCAGTCCTCGTCCAACAACTGTACAGTTTCAACTCTGACGCGCTCCATGCCATCATGGTAGTGCTCCACCAGAGTTGATCTCACGCTGCGGGCCCACGTCCTCGTGCGCTCTTGCAGACGGAGCTCCGTCGCCGCTGTGAGACCTGCTGGTTTCACCATCTCTCGAAGGCTCTCGAGAGGGCGCCCAGCATGTCCTCCGATGCTAGCACGCAGTGGTGGGTCATCCGGATTAGGCGGAAGATGGCTTTCGTCTCCTCCTCCCTGCGTGCCACACGTGCCGGCCGCTGGTTGCATCGACGTGGTCGGGTGACACCTACCGCCTTGCCGTGTGTTGCTGCTGGTCTATGTCCCCCCCGGGGATGGCGGAGGTCGTCGGCGGAAGTCTCTGCCGATGACGGGGCAGAGGATGATGATGGAGGGGAGTCCCTCCATCGGACCCAGCCCGCTGGTGCCCTGCGGCCGGTTCGGCGGTCCCCGCGGGCATCGTCCCGGCGGCGCTCTTCCCGCCGGCGTTGACGCCCATCGCGAAGTTGAGCTGGCAGTGGGGACCGCCAGCGTCTCTCACGGCGCCGGGCAGGCGATGGTGGTGGTGGTGTTGGTGGGGGGGTGCGTAAGCGCCGCTCACGTCGCCCTGAGTGTGCTCTCCCAGGGATCTTCGCGGCGCGGTGAGCGAGGCGGCGAGCATGCCCCCCTGTCATCCCGGCGCTGACGCCGTCCTCCTCCTGCTCCTCTCTCCCCCCGACGGGCTCTCTTCAGGGGTCGCCCATAGAGAGCCCCCTTGTCGGGGGGTGAGAGGTCCCGCTCCCGCTGACGGCCTCGTCTCACCTCCCAATTGTCGCTCCTTCTTGACGCCATGTCAAACAAACAGGAATAGGACCAGGTGTGGCTGCTGCTCCTTAATGAAGGGATTCCTGGGCCAACCTGCTGGGTGGAGCAAACAGGTGACCCCGCCTCTTTTTGTAAATTTCCATCCCTAGCTGTCTCCAGGTCTCAACGCACGGTACCCCACATTGCATTATGTCTAATACATTTTATGGCCAATCCGCCGGAGCTAATCGCTCTAGTCCAATATTTAAGGCTGCCCGTGATGGTTGTGTTTAGAGAGTCTTGGAGGGAGGGCGTTCAAACAAGGGTCTCCCCCCTGCACCCCACGGCCAAATGGCTATGATTAAGTGCATCGAGCGATGCCGGGGAGGATAAAGAAGGTGTATCAAAATGTCCTCCAATACCATATACTGTATCGTCAAATAGCCACCTTCTGCACATCATATGATCGAGGAGAAGACAAGGCAGATGTCCAGATAGGGTGAGCCGGTGGGTTAGGGTTAGTATAAAGAACCGGTAGCGGATCGGGAGGAGCGAGTCCCCCCGAGGCCCGCTCCGCTGTGCACTCTCGGGTCCCCGCCGGGTCGCCCCCAGAATATTCTCCTAATCTTATTTCCTCTCCCCGAACATCCTGCATTCTCTCTGTGCATGAAAGTAATGGGCGTGATTCCATCTCGTCATTTAGTCGTCACCCTCCAATTAATTAATGCTCCTGAGGCAGGTGCGGTGGAGGGCAAATCAAAACACTCATGCTCCTTACTTTGTCTAGACCAAAGAACTCTCAGTAAGTAAGCGTGGTACGATGGCACGTGTTCCCCTCTTTGCCAAACAATTGTCCCGAACAGCACAGGTACGTACAATATGCGCAGGGTTAGGGTTAAGTTTTTTGAAAAGATTAGAGGGTTTGGGTTAGGGTTATGTTAGTATAAAGATCCGGCAACGGGTCGGGAGGAGCGAGTCCCCCCGTAGCCCGCTCCGTTGTGCACTCTCCGCACAGGGGGTCCTCTCCAAGGGCCCCGGGGTCCCCGCTGGATCGCCCCCAGAGCACCCTCCCACTCGTATTTCCTCTCCCTCAAACAGCCTGCATTCTCTCTGTGCCTGAAAGTAATGGGCGTGATTCCATCTCGTCCTTTAATCGTCACCCTCCAATTAATTAATGCTCCCGAGGCAGGTGCGATGGAAGGCTAATCAAAACACTCGTGCTCCTTGCTTTGTCCCGGCCAGAGCACTCTCAGTAAGTAAGCGTGGTCCGATGGCACGTGTTTCCCTCTTCACCAAACAATTGTCCCGAGCAGCACAGGTACGTACAATATGCACATTAATTTTATTTTCCTACGTGAAATTGATCATCAATAGAATTAGCTCCCGTCGCTCCATCCGCTTTCCCATGCGCTCCACTCCTGGTTGAGGTTAGTATGAGAGCCGGTCGAGTGCTAACGTTGCATATTAACTCACTATTGTCTCTGTGCATCAATCTCCAAGCTGGGTGTAAAAAAGGAAGGAACATATTTCCCATTACTTTTTTGTGTTGCTTTGATTTATTTTATTGCTTTAGCACATTAACTTGTATGATCCTAATGCCATCCTCCACGTTCTCATTCATTCAGGCCAAAAGGATAACGGGTGCCCAGCTGAATTTGCCACTCCAAAGCCGTGCGTTTGCCCTCGGTCTGGTCCCACAGTGGGCCCATCTGTAATGGCCTGCATTCCAGGTGGCTCAAGCCGTGTAACCCAAAATGATGGACCACCCGTGAGGCCACCTTGCCCGCAATCTCCTCCACGCAACGCCGAAGTTCCTCAACCTTCCGTCGCAGTGTCCCGCTCGTGTCGCCTACGTACATCATGCCACATAGCGCGCAATGAAGCAGGTAAATACAATTTGATCGGGTCGGCTCGCACATCGGTGGAATTTTTATCATGCTATTAGTGCGCCCATGTCTCACAAACAGTAGGGGACAGGAGTTGGGGATCTCCCCTTGATCCTCCGGGGCTTCCAGACTCGGCAGAATGCCGCGGACCAGAAGATCCCCCAAATTGGGGTTCTTCCGGTACGCCGCAATCACCGGTCGGTGCCCCACCCCCCTTGGGGATCCCAAGTATCCCTTAAAATTAATTTTACAGTGGGTCGCCAGTCGAACACTCTGTCTTGAAAATGTTACCACCAGGGGGGTGCCGTCACCCTCACGATGGCGCTCGCGCTTCTCCGGTTCCCGGAAGGACTTTCTGGCTTTGCGCAGTTCGCTCCTGCTGTACCCCCGCCGTCGCAGGACTGCAAACAGGGTGGACGTGGCATCCAGAAAGTCCTCTCGCCGGCTGCAGATTCTCGCAAAGCGCAACAATTGGGATTTCGCGATGCCACTAAAGGTATGTCGGGGGTGTAAACTCGTCCTCCACAACAATGCATGCGTGTCTGTTTCTTTAAAATGCACCTTGAAATCCAATGTTAGCGTATTTTCAAAATTCGGGCCTTTAAACGTTGTCACATCCAAAAAGTCTATGCTGGTCATACTAGTATCGCTTTGACCGAAATGGATTCATTTTGACTATTTACATGCGCCATGAATCTTTGAAAGTCCTCCTCTGAAAAGGGCCAAATGCCCCAAATGTCATCCAAAAAGCGATAATAGTGCAGCGGGCGTTGTGGTGCTCAGGACAGTGCCCGCTCTTCCCAGTGCGCCATAAAAATGTTGGCGTAAGAGGGGGGTAAAGGCCTTGCCCATCGCTGTGCCACAAATCTGCAAGTAATGCTGGGAATCAAATACAAAATCTTTTCTTGTAAGATTGATTTCCAGTAAACGCAATAGTGCATCGTCCGGCCTGCGTTCATCCGGGAAGCGGCTCATCCAATTTTTAACTGCCTCCAGGCCTGCCGGAGTTTCAATATTAGTGTAAAGGCTCTCTACGTCCATTGTGAACAGCAGTGCATCTCGTGGAATTTGCAAATTGTGCATTTTACTTAAGAAATGGTACGTATCCTTTAAGTAACTCGGATGGTTGTTTGAGAGAGGATTAAGATAAAAGTCCAAGAAGCGCACCGATCTGTATGTCTCGCTGTCACAATCCGAGACAATCGGACACCCCGCTGGCATCCAATGTGGGAAACTTCAATTTTCTGGGCTCTTATGTATTTTAGGGAGGAGATAAAATATACGAGGCCTGGGGTCAGAACTCCCCCTGAGAAATCTCAGTTGACCTGCCGTAATGAAGTTCGCCCTCTTCATGTCCTCCAGGATGTCCCACACCAACGGTATTGTTTCCCAGAAAATTGGGCCCTCTAATTTACGGTAATATTTAGTGTTATTTAGTTGTCTGAGTGCCTCTCGTATGTAACGTTCGCGGTCCATGACAACCACCACTGCCCCCTTGTCCGCTGGTTTAATTACCACGCGCATGTCCTGTATTAGGCTCGTCAATGCGGCTTGCTCGGGCTCCGTTAAATTTTGTGTGTTTTTTTATGTTCCAATTAATCTCATTGAAGGCCCTCCAATCTGCCTTGATAGCTGCTTTTATAGCGGCCGGAAGCATCGTATCTGATGGGCTCCATTCTGAGGTGTAGGATGCCGCTGTCCCTGGTCCTGAAAAATCGCCGATAGCATAATGCGCCGGTGGTAAGGCTGCAAAACTACCATCATCTGAGGCTTTAAAGAGTGGTCCATGTCCCTCACCAGGACAAATGATAAAACTCTCTTTAGCACCTGGCGTTGTGTGGGTGTTAAATCAATTTTATCCGTTAGCACCATAATGCCCTCTTCCAGATTAAAATTAATTGTATTTGTACCCGTTTGCTGTGCCATTACAGGGTTGGCCGAGTCATTACCTGTAGTCTCCACCTGGGGCCCCTCGCCCTCCCCCCGTTCCAGGACCCATTGTTCTGCGAGGAAGTTCCACCAATACATTAGCATCCTGTGCGCTGTTCCCGGCGTCCAGTGAATGCCATCCCGGCCCACATTAAAACGCTCGCCCGGAAGAGCTGGAACATGCGGATTTCTGGTGATGTATTGGCTAAGTACACAGAGATTATCCCGTTCGCGCTGCGCCAAAACCTGTGAAAAATTCATTTCTGCTATCCAGATTTGCGCATTCGGAAAACGTCGTTACGCGGCCCATCTGGCTTGTTGAAGCTGTTTTACCGCCGTGTTACCGCCAAGAGGCCCTCGTCCCCCGATGCGTCGAAGTCCCAGTCGAGGTCGATCAGGTTAATTTCCGGGGACATGTCGTCCAGCGCGGATTGGCTGGTGCATGGGCCAGCCTCCGGTTCAGGGGTGGGGGGGGCGCTCTAATTGCCTTCTGTCACGTTCTGCCTGGGTTATGTTTGGCTATGGGTTTTTTTTGTAGAGATTTTGGGTTGTTTGTTTAGCCATTTAGTTTCCATAGTTCCTTCCCCGCGTCTGCCTACCTCATTAGTTTGATCTTGTCCACCTGCCTGTTTACCTGCCCTCCTTCTCATCCAGTCAGCTTCCCCTGCCTTTTGTCTCTCCCCCAGCTGTGTCGTGTCTTCTCGTTAAGTGTGTAGTCTATTTAAGTTCCCAGTTTGCATTTGCTTCTTGTTGGATCATTGTTTGTTTTCTGCGCTGCCTGGTCCTTGCCGTACGTCTTCCCCCGCTGTCTTGCCTCGTGTTCCCTTGTGTCCATCTATCCTGTGCTGCCTTCCGTTCCCTGTTGCCCTAGTAATTTGAGTTTAGCGTTTTTGTTTGTACTTTGTATTTTTGGTCCATATCTACCCTGCTTTTGTTTGTTATTAATTATCCTCCTTTGAGCCCCATCCCAGTCTGTCCTGCGTCCTTTTGGTTCCACCTTTCCCACATCTCACACTGCTTTAAGTCTCCATGCTCAAACGTGACACCTTCTCCCTGACGTCAGCCGTTTTACCCGCTGTGGAAGCGGTGCCGCGGAGAGCGCACCTGGCGGATGGCCCTGAATGAGCATCCGGGTCACCACCGTCCCCCCCTGTGCCCCCCTTGCAGTTTGAGGGGGCGGCGGGGCGGCTCTATGGGGGGTCGATCAGCTCACCGGAGGAGCCAGTGGGGCCTGTGGCCGCCTCTCATCGCCCGCACAGATCGGAGATGGTAAATTACCTGCATCCCTCCGGGGTCCCGGACACGTCTCCGGTGGGAGGGCGGCAGCGGCATCAGCGGTGGTGGCGGCGGCGGCGGTGTTGGTAGCAGCACCAGCGCCAGCGGTGGTGGTTGCGGCCGTGATGGTGGGGGAGGGCCGGGTATCCACCAGTGCCTGCGTTGCAGGTGCTGGAGCCGGCAGCCAGTCCATCGTTGTCTCCTGTCCATTCCCCCCGACCGCACCCAGCTGGTTTGCAGCCGTGTTCCGGAGGAATGTTTTAATCTCCGTCAGCGTGGCGTCGGTAAGATTTCGGCCCAGCCGGCACCTTGCCCATCGCTTAGCGATGTTTAAAGCCACCGGCCAGTCCTCTTCCAGCGACCGCTCTGCCTCGACCCTGGCACGCTCCATCCCATCATGGTAGTGCTTTACCAGGGTCTCCCTCACGCTGCGGGCCCACTCTCTAAATTTTACAAATTTGGTAAGAGTGCTCCACTGAAGTCATCTAAAACATCTAATTTTTCATCGTTCATATTCCTTGTTCATACCCCGAACTGCTCATACCCCGAGCTGCTCATACCCCAACGTGCACAGGTCTGCGAGGGCCCTTAATAGCTGCTTGCAGCTCTAGTTATTATTATTAGGGCCCGAGCAGCTACCGCTGCAAAAGCCCTCTTGTTTTTCTCCGGATTATTAGGGCCTGAGCAGCTCCCGCTGCGAGAGCCCTCTTTTTTTTCTCCGTATTATTATTATTATTTTTGTTATTATTATTAGGGCCCGAGCGGCTACCGCTGCGAGAGCCCTCTTGTTTTTCTTCAGATTATTATTATTAGGGCCCGAGCAGCTACCGCTGCGAGAGCCCTCTTGTTTTTCTCCGGATTATTATTATTATTATTATTATTAGGGCCCGAGCAGTGACCACTGTGAGGTCCCTATTGTTCCTCCCCAGATTATTAGGGCCCGAGCAGTGACCACTGCGAGGTCCCTATTGTTCCTATCCAGATTATTAGGGCCCGAGCAGTGACCACTGCGAGGTCCCTATTGTTCCTCCCCAGATCATTATTATTATTATTAAGGCCCGAGCAGCGACCGCTGCGAGGTCCCTATTGTTCCTCCCCAGATAATTATTATTATTATTATTAGGGCCCGAGCAGTGACCACTGCGAGGTCCCTATTGTTCCTCCCCAGATTATTATTATTGTTATTATTAAGGCCCGAGCAGCGACCGCTGCGAGGTCCCTATTGTTACTCCCCAGATTATTATTATTATTATTATATAATAATAATATCCGTAAAACCCAAAACAGAATACCCGGTTCCGGGGGAGTATTTTGCTGCTGTCGCTGTTTTAGCCTTAGCTGGAGAGACGAACGATATTTTTTCTTTTTCTATTTTTCTATTTTTACCACCACCCGTCGGACCTGTGTTCGTCGTTGTTTTTTCTTCTTTTTCCTTCATTTTTGAGGACTGCTTCCATTCTTCGATAGCTAGTGATTCGCCGTTTCTCTGAACAGCCCCTAGCTCCGTTCGTCCTCGTGCAGCTCTGCTAGCGTAATTATGTCGCTTGGCTGTACTAAGGTAAGCATCGCTCCGTGCACCTCCACCTCATCTGTCACTTGCGACACCTGCGTTATTCTTTTGGAGAGGCTTTCTCTCCTAGAGGGCCGTGTCCGTCAGCTAGAGCAGAGTCTGATAGTCTGATAATCGTAGATCAGACGAACACATCTGATAATGACAATGCGGGCCGTAGCCCTCCCGCAATGCCGCTAGCGTCAGCTAGTGCGGGTCGTAGCCTACCCGCTAGTCCGGCTAGCATTAGCCCTAAGAAGCCTGCTAGCCGCGGTGAGCCTGTTCGGACGCATAATCGTTTTAGCCCCCTCGCTAGGCAAACTCCTCCTCAGTCTACTGGCTCCCGCACTTTAGTTATAGGGGACTCCATCACCCGTAACATCAAGCTTAAAAAGCCAGCCACTGTAATGTGTATCCCTGGGGCCAGAGCACCCGACATTGAAGCTAACCTTAGGGAGCTGACACGCAAGAGGGCTAGACACCAGTCTAGTGCAAACAACACTAGCTACTCGGACATAGTGATACACGTCGGCTCCAATGATACTAGAATGAGGCAGTCTGAGATTACAAAGAAGAACATAGCTAGGACTTGTAATCTCGCTAGAAAGATGAGTCGGCATCGAGTTATTGTCTCTGGCCCTCTGCCTGCGAGAGGCAATGATGAGAGGTTTAGCAGATTATTCTCGCTTAACCGGTGGATGGCTGGTTTCTGTAAAGAGCAGGGTTTCCAGTTTGTAGATAATTGGCCCGACCTGCTGAGAATGGATGGCCTTCACCCTAACTGGAAAGGCGCCATTACTCTTTCTAGAAACATAGATTACTGTTTGAGCCTTCCATGACTTCCCACATTAGAGCATGTCGGGTCGCAGGCAAGTAGCGAGCCTGCTAGAACGGGTGTGGAGTCGTTAAGGCTAGAGTTAACCGGCACTAGGCTGGACTGTTACAACACACATAGCATACTTAGTCTAAGTGTGTGGATTGCAGTGACCGTTTCAATACCTAATGCTAAATGCCCTAATGATAAGACTTCTGCTGAGGTGGGGTGGATTAAGGAAAAGAGCCCTGCCTCTTTAATCAGTAAGACTAGTGACAAAGTGCCTAGGCGGAATATTAGCATCAATATGCGCGCTGTAGTCGTCAACAATCGAATTCCTACTTTACTAACATTGCGAAGAGGTTTTAATTACTCAAAATACAGAGCAAGCCCCAGCCATAAAAATCTTGTTGGTATTAGTACTACCAACACGAGGACTCAGAATAGTCCGGGAAAACTGTCCCAGTTTAAATTCGGCTTTACAAATATTAGGTCACTCCCTTCAAAAGCCCTTCTTGTAAATGATCTTATTACAGATCAAAATCTTAACGTGCTTGGTCTCTGCGAAACCTGGCTAAAACCAAATGAATTCCTACCATTAAATGAGGCCTCACCCGCAAACTTTGTGGGCTCACATGTTGCCCGTCCTTGTAAAAAAAGGGGGAGGTGTCGCCCTAATTTCAGAATCTGATTTTAGGCTTAGCACGAGCACGAGTCACACTTTCAAGACATTTGAGGCTCTCGTTATGCGATCGAGCTCCTCACCACCATTCTGTGTGGTAGTTATTTACCGTCCTGGCCCATACTCTGGATTCTTAGATGAATTCCCTGAACTTATGGCTGACTTAATAACTCACACAGATAATATATTAATTATGGGTGACTTCAATATTCATATGAACTCCCCACTAGAGCCACTTACTGTAGCTTTTCAAGCAATAATCGATGCATTTGGTTTTACACAAATAATAAAAGCAGCAACACACCAGAATGGTAATATCTTAGACTTAGTGCTAACCCATGGCCTAACTGCCTCAAACGTCACAATTCTGCCGCATTCTAACGTTATGTCTGATCATTATCTTATAACATTTGAAGTCCTAGCTCAGTGTGGTCTTGTTGTCCACAACCAAGGCTTTAAGAGCCGTGATATTAATTCTTTAACCACTGCTGCACTTTCTGAATTACTGCCTTCCGCAACAGCTGCCTTTCCGTCTTTCACTGGCTCAGTCGATAAGCTCGCGAATGATTTTAATTCGGTTCTTTTAAATTCCCTTAACTCTATTGCGCCGCTGAAACTTAAAACTCGTCCGAAGCGGCACACTCCGTGGTTTACGGAGGAAACGCGTATGTGTAAATTGTTAAGTAGACAACTTGAGCGTAAATGGTGAACAACTAAACTCGAGGTTTTCCGTCAGGCCTGGTGCGATAGCTTGCTGAAATATAAAGAGTCTCTTAGGTTAGCAAAAACCAATCACTTTTCCAAAATGATTAGTCTTAATAAAAACAACCCAAAGTATTTATTTGAGACGGTAGCGCAGCTAACACAGCAGCAGCAGGTTAATCATAATTCCCTCCATTCAGCACACGATTTCATGCAATTCTTTACTCAGCGGATTCAGCTAATAAGGGAAGAAATAAAAAAGGCAGCGCCGCTCACCACCTCGACTATGAGTGTTGATGCTAGTTCGGACAATCAGATTAAAAAAAGTCTGGTTACCCTGTCCCAGTTTGATTTAGTATCCCTGGAGTGTCTTACACAACTGGTTAATGCAGCAAAGCCGACGTCATGCATGCTCGACCCGCTTCCAGGCAAACTCGTTAAAGACTTATTCCCGGTCTTAGGGTCATCTGTCTTGAATATTATCAACCTGTCACTCTCCTCTGGCATTGTACCTGAAGCTTTTAAGACGGCCTTCATTCAACCATTACTTAAGAAACCTCACCTAGATCCTGAAAATCTCTTTAACTATAGGCCAGTGTCACACCTTCCGTTTATTGCCAAAATTCTTGAGAAAGTTGTAGCACAACAGCTTAGCGATTTTATGATAGACAACAATAGATTTGAACTCCTTCAGTCAGGTTTTAGGGCCAACCACTCAACTGAGACAGCCCTAGTAAAAGTGACGAATGATCTTCTATTAGCCTTGGATTCCAACGTCTCATCAGTATTATTACTGCTTAATCTTAGTGCCGCATTTGACACTATTGATCATCATATTCTTATAGAACGTCTTAGATCATGTGTTGGTATCTCGGGATCAGCACTTTCTTGGTTCAGATCTTACATCCTGGGAAGGACGCATAGTGTTTCTTATGGTGATGCGATCTCTGAGTCTTTCTCCGTCTCATGTGGTGTCCCGCAGGGGTCAGTACTTGGTCCCTTACTGTTCAACATCTACATGATTCCTCTCGGCGATATTATACGCAAACATGCTATTAGTTTTCATTGCTATGCTGATGATACCCAACTCTATATGCCCTTAGAAATAACGTATCCGTGCAAGTGCAGTAAACTGGAGGCTTGCCTTGCCGAGATTAAACAATGGATGTCTTCCAATTTTCTGCTTCTCAACCCTAATAAAACTGAGATGTTATTTATTGGCCCTGCTCATCATCAGCACTTGCTTAAGAATACCACGCTGAACCTAGAAAACTGTATTATTTCCCAAAGTAGTTCTGCAAAAAATCTCGGCGTGATATTTGACTCAACTCTCTCCTTTCGAACACATATTAATAACATGACAAAAAACGGCGTTTTTTTAACCTCCGCAATATAGCTAAAATTTGCCCTATTCTTTCTCTTAGCGATGCAAAAACATTAATTCATGCATTTGTTACGTCGCGCCTAGACTATTGCAACATTTTGTTTTCTGGACTTCCCATGTCCTACATTAAAACCTGCAGTGTGTACAGAATGCAGCAGCGAGACTATTGACAAGGACGAGAAAGTTTGATCATATTACTCTGATTCTAGCTGACCTGCATTGGCTTCCAATACACGTGAGATGTGATTTTAAGGTGCTGTTAATTACTTATAAAATTCTACACGGTTTAGCTCCTTCCTATCTCGTCGACTTAGTATCACCTTATGTTCCGCCCCGACAACTTCGATCGCAAAATGCCGGTTTGCTATCGACCCCACGGGCTAAAACGAAGTCTGCGGGATCAAGGGCATTTTCCATTCGCGCGCCAGTACTATGGAATACCCTACCTATGGAAGTTCGCGCAGCCACCTCAGTAGAAATCTTTAAATCCCGACTAAAAACACATTTATATTCAAAAGCATTTAGTTAATTTAGCCTGTCTGTAGCCTTCTTCTTTTTTCTTTTTTCCTGCCCCCCTCTTCCGGCTGGGAGAGGGGGCTAGCTAGATGGTGAGGGTTGACTTGACCGCCTCCATTGGGTCCTGTGTTGGTCGACCATCACGGGTTAGGACTTCGGCCGTCTGCAGTCCACCTGGCTGGAATGTGGGATGGTTCCTGCCCAATGGCCTTGCCTGCTGTCAAGACATCACTGCACTATATAGCACAATGTTTTTGTAATTTATGTTGTTTCTGTGTCTGGTACATGCAGCATCCACTTCAACCTGTGGGCCTGGAAGGGGGCTCCTCCCACCTGTGGTCCCTTCTGGAGGTTTCTGATTTTCCCCAAATTGGGGTTTTTGAGTTTTTCCTTCCCCTTCTGGGAGCTTTGACAGGGGATGCTGTTGTGTACCCTATACTGAAAAGATGTCTCTGTACGACCTATTTTCATTCTGTGAAGCCCTTTGAGACTTCGGTGATTTAGGGCTATATAAATAAAATTTGATTGATTGATTGATTGATTGATTGATTGATTATTATTATTAGGGCCCAAGCAGCGACCGCTGTGAGGTCCCTATTGTTCATCTCCGGATTATTATTATTATTAGGGCCCGAGCAGTGACCACTGCGAGGTCCCTATTGTTCCTCCCCAGATTATTATTATTATTATTATTATTATTATTATTATTATTCTCCAAAGTAAATCGCAAATGTGAGGGCTTAAACATGCACGAAAAGTCACCAAAATTTGCACACTCATTGGGCCTGCTGTAAAATTTGGTATTTTTGTGTCTTAATACATAAAATCCAAAATATTGATTTTTAGCGCCACCTAGAGTCAAACACTTCTCCGGGGTCACGGCCAGTTTCACCTAGAGCTTTGAAATTTTTTTAGGCCTATATAGCACCTGAAGACCTACAAAAAAGTTATAGAGCGCCATATGCTAGGATGTACAGAACCAGAGATATGAATTTTTTTAATGTGCCTTTTTGGACCATTATTGGATGTTTGCAGGTAGCAAATTCTTCTTAATAGCTCCTAAACAATTGAGCTGATCAACTTTAAATTTTACATGCTCCATAATCATAATTAGGGCCACATTTGGGTGAAATTTCGTGAAGATCGGCCAACATATATGATGGGGGCGGGGCTTTAAATTATGTGTGTCAAATTTCCTTTGCCATGAGGAACAAAAACCTTAATAACTCCAAAGTGCAAGCTTCAAAAAATCTGACACTTTATAGATAATTTACTAGTTATGTCCTTAAAATATCTGCATGATAAATTTTAAAATTATTTACAGCGCCACCTAGTTACAGACAAAAATGTCATTTTTTAAACTTTCACGTATTGTGCAAAGCCCAAATGAGCAAATGGACTGAAAATTAGTAAGAATAGCATCGAGACTTAGATGAAATTCAATTTTTACAACTTTGTGATTAGGGGGGTGATCTGTATGCCACCTCAAAGTCGGAGTTTGCCCAAATCAGCAAAACTTGCTGTAATTTAGCCCAGATGATCCTTCAAACGGCAGCCCCTTCCGACCCGTTTGACCTAGAGCTACGAAATTTTGTATGCATATGTAGGACCTCAAGACCTACAAAAACATCATAGAGCGCCATATGTTAGGATGTACAGAACCAGAGTTATCAATTATTGAATGTAGCATATGACCCGATTTTCTACATTTTTCGGTACCGAAACCCTTGACCCGATCAACTTCACATTTGGCGTGCCCCATTAACTGACAAAGGGGAACACTTAGGCAAAATTTCGTGAAGATCGGCTATCATATATGATGTGGGTGGGGCTTCAAAATACGTGTTTCAAACTCAAATTTCGTTAGCCATGAGCAACAAAAACCCTAATAACTCCAATGTGCAAGCTTGAAAAAATCTGAAATTTTACAGGAATTTTACTAGTGAAAGCTTTAAAATATTTGCATGGTTGAATATCAACTTATTCATAGCGCCACCTAGTCACAGACAAAAATGTTCATGTAAACGTTCATGTGTTGTGCTAAGCCTGTAAAAGTAAATGAACTGAAATTTTGCCCAAATAGCATCAATACTTAAGAGATATGAGTTTCCAAATTTTACGACTTTGTGATAAAGGGGGTGGTCTCTACACCACCTCAAAGTCAGAGTTTTCCCAAATCAGCAAAACTTGCTGTAATTGAACCCAGATGATCCTTCAAATGGCAGCCCCTTCCGACCCGTTTGACCTAGAGCTACGAAATTTTGTATGCATATGTAGGACCTCAAGACCTACAAAAACATGGTAGAGCGCCATGTGTTAGGATGTACAGAACCAGAGTTATCAATTGTTGAATGTAGAATTTGGCCCGATTTTCTACATTTTTCGGTACCGAAACCCTTGACCCGATCAACTTCTAATTTGGCGTGCCTAATTATCTGACATAGGGGCATGCCTGGGCAAAATTTTGAGAAGATTGGAAAACGTATTTTGAAGCCCCACCCCCATCGTATTTGTCAACCAAAGTCACATTTCCTTCGCCATGAGCAACAAAAACCCTAATAACTCCAATGTGCAAGCTTGAAAAAAACCTGAAACTTTACAGAAAATCTACTAGTATTTGCTTTAAAATATCTGCATGGTTATTTTTCAAATTATTTATAGCGCCACCTATTTACAAACAAAAATGTCCTTTTTTAAACTTTCATGTGTTGTGCTAAGCCCATAAGAGTAAATGTACTGAAAATTTGTGCGAACAGCATCGAGACTTGGAGAATAAAGGTATCCAAATTTTATGACTTTGTGATAAAGTGGGTTGTCTGTATGCCACCCCAAAGTCGGAGTTTGCTCAAATCATCTAAACTTACTGTAACTGAGCCCAGGTGATCATAGAACGGCAGCCAGTTCCGACCCGTTCGACCTAGAGCTACGGAATTTTTTATGTATGTGTGAGACCTCAAGACCTACAAGAAGATCATAGAGCGCCATGTGTTAGGATGTACAGAACCAGAGTTAGCAATTGTTGAATGTAGCATTTGGCCCGATATTCTACATTTTTCGGTACCGAAACCCTTGACCCGATCATCTTCAATTTTAGCGCGCCCCACTATCTGACATAGGGGAACCCTTGGAAAAAATTTCGTGAAGATCGGCCAACATACATGATGGGGATGGGGCTTCAAAATATGTGTTTCAAACTCAAATTTCGTTACCATGAGCAACAAAAACCCTAATAACTCCAATGTGCAAGCTTTAAAAAATCTGAAACTTTACAGATCATTTATTCATCATAGCTTTAAAATACCTGCATGGTTGATTATCAATTTATTGATAGCGCCACCTAGTCACAGACAAAAATATCATTTTTTAAACTTTCATGTGTCGTGCTAAGCTCGTCAAGAGAACTGAAAATTTGTCCGAATAGCATCGAGACTTCGAGATTAAAAGTATCCAAATTTTATGACTTTGTGAAAAAGTGGGTGGTCTGTAGGCAACCCCAAATTCGGAGTTTGCTCAAATCATCAAAACTTACTGTAATTGAGCCCAGGTGATCAGAAAACGAGAGCCAGTTCCGACCCGTTTGACCTAGAGCTACGAAATTTTTTATGTACTGTATATGTAAGACCTCAAGACCTACAAAAACATCATAGAGCGCCATATGTAAGGATGTACAGAACCAAAGTTATCAATTGTTGAATGTAGCGTTTGGCCCAATTTTGTACATTTTTCTATTCCAAAATCTACAATTTAATTTACAAATTAAGGTTCTCAACTTTTATGACTTTTCAATAAAGGGCGTGGCCTCTATGACAACTCAAAATCCGATGTCTCGCGAAAACGGTATGAGTAAATGTACATCAAATTTTTCCAAATAGCATCGAGACTTGGAGAATCACGGTTTCCAAATTTTACGACTTTGTGATAAAGTGGGTGGTCTGTATGCCACCTCAAAGTCGGAGTTTGCCCAAATGAGCAAAACTTGCTGTAATTGAGCCCAGATGATCCTAAAACGTGCTGTAATTGAGCCCAGATGATCCTAAAACGTCTGCCAGTTCCGACCCATTTGAACTCCGAAGAACTCCAAAAGTTTTTATGAATATGTAAGACCTCAAGACCTACAAAAACATTATAGAGCACCATGTATTAGGATGTACAGAACCAGAGTTATCAACTGTTGAATTGAACATTTGGCCCATTTTTGTAAACGTTTCGGTACCGAAACCTTGACCCGATCAACTTCACATTTTGCGTGCTCCATTGTCTGACACAGCGGCTCACCTGGGCAAAATTTCGTGAGGCTAACATATATGATCGGGGCGTGGCTTCAAAATATGTGTTTCAAAGTCAAATTTCTTTCGCAATGAGCAACAGAAAACCCTAATAACTCCAATGTGCAAGCTTCAAAAAATCTGAAACTTTACTAGTCATAGCTTTAGTTTAAAATATCTGCATGGGTAATTTTCAAATCAATTATACCGTCACCTAGTTACAGACAAAATTTTCATTTTTCAAACTTTCATGTATTGTGCTCAGCCCATAACAGTAAGTAAATGAACTGAAAATTTGAAAATTTGTCCGAATAGCATCGAGACTTGGAGGATAAGGGTTTCCAGCACAAGTTCCGACCCGTTTGACCTAGAGCTACGAATTTTTTTACGCATATCTAGGACCTCAAGACCTACAAAAACAATTAGAGAAGCATATGTTAGGATGTACAGAATCAGAGTTATCAACTGTTGAATTGAACATTTGGCCCATTTTTGTAAACGTTTCGGTACCGAAACCTTGACCCGATCAACTTCACATTTTGCGTGCTCCATTGTCTGACACAGCGGCTCACCTGGGCAAAATTTCGTGAGGCTAACATATATGATCGGGGCGTGGCTTCAAAATATGTGTTTCAAAGTCAAATTTCTTTCGCAATGAGCAACAGAAAACCCTAATAACTCCAATGTGCAAACTTCAAAAAATCTGAAACTTTACTAGTCATAGCTTTAGTTTAAAATATCTGCATGGGTAATTTTCAAATCAATTATACCGTCACCTAGTTACAGACAAAATTTTCATTTTTCAAACTTTCATGTATTGTGCTCAGCCCATAACAGTAAGTAAATGAACTGAAAATTTGAAAATTTGTCCGAATAGCATCGAGACTTGGAGGATAAGGGTTTCCAGCACAAGTTCCGACCCATTTGACCTAGAGCTACGAATTTTGAAGATAATAAAAAAATACGAAGGAGGCGCACACATAGTTAACCTTGCTCGTGAGTATGGCTTTAATAGAAGGAAAATCGCAGGTGATATGTTGTTGTTTAGAAAAAGTTCTCATTTAAAAATAAGTTCTCATTTTAAAAAGTTCTCGTATAAACAAAAAAAAGTCATTGTTTAAAAAAAGTTCCCGGGCGTCCATTGTATTTAAATTTTTGCACTGTGCTAATTCTGTTTGAGCAATTTACCTTAAAATTCACCAGAATAGTCTTGATACTGTTGGAATTTTATTTCTAAATAAACATAAACTCAAGTTAGTAATTTGACTCTAATTTGTGACCTTACCCAACTGCCACTCATCCAACAATTTGCGCGCTCCTTCTGCAATAGAAAGGTATCAGGAAGCCGGCATTTTCACACACGGGTGGATTTATTCCTAACACGCAGATCTAATACAAGCACCTGGGTCTCGGGTCCCTTTCAATACAGCCCTATACGTCGCTGTTGCCACCAGCAGACGTACTCTACATCCGAGTTGCCCAGCAATGATTTATACTACACAATATGCAAATGGCACATCAACAAAGGCATCCTGGCATTATTTTATTGGCTATGTGCATACTGCAGTTAACTTTAGCTTGCTCTCATTGGTCTTTCTTCCCCTGCAGAATCGCTTGCTTACTCCTCCTGGTTGTAGTTTTCCTCAAAGTTGTTTTTCACCAGGTTCCAAGGTCATCTCGTCCCCGCGACTAGCACCGTTTGCTCTGAAACATTCTATTCTTACACTCCCTTGCACCCCATATTGTTTTGTTCATTTTACAGTCTCACACTCTCATACACAGAATGTAGCAACATCTAATGAACTACTTTAAGATCAAACACGTATATTCCTTTAATACATGGAACATGAAGGTTCCCCAATTTTACAACTTTTCACAAAATGGCGCGGCCAGTATGTGGCCTCTAATTCCGATATTTCGCCAATCCGAAAAAGTTTCTGTAATTGGACACAGATGGTCTTTTCTTTTCTATAATGTCATATGGGAGTCCAATGTAAGTCACACCTACTAACCAGTTTTTTGTCGTACGGCGAGTCCTACTAGCATCACATAGATTAATGGGATGCTTGGGGATCAAATAAAAAGTAGACACATGTGAGTTCACAATTTTTGTTGTTGTTGTAAGACCTTTTTTGTGTAAACTGTGTGCTAATCTAAGATCTAAAGTGTTAGCCTTTAATGCTAGCCGAACTGAGTTACAGTACATGGAGCACAAGTGTTGTTTATAATGAAAACATGTTTTATGTTAAAAGACAGAGTGACTAGTTATGTCTCAAAGTGTACATAATGGTTAATTATAATTTTAGCCTAAGATGCTAGTCTGAGTTACTAGAGAGCTTCTAGCCTCACTGAGCAGCAAAGAATAAAACTTAGCAGACAAATAGACTGTCAATGCATGTGTCACACCTTTTTATGTCATTGTTAGCCATTTTCTTTGTAAAATGTGTGCTAATCTAGATTGTATATTGTTAGCCTTTCAACTACCTTAACTGTGTTAATGAGGACTAACATAGTTTAACATTAAAGGGATAGCGTGTAAAATTTAAACTGTTTTTGGTTCAGGAGGTGCTGCAGGTGCTGCATTTACCATTGTCCGTAGCTATAACAAAGATGGCCACCCCAAACATTTTATGATTTAATGATAACTAGACCTATGATTATATTTAAAACATCCTGTTAATCATTAAGAACACATTCAATTGTAAATTTTTAAAATGGACAATTGTTTAATCTATTCCATTTAAATGAAAAACTGCCAAAATTTTACACACTGTCCCTTTAAACAGTCGTGACAAGATTAAAGACAGCAGAATGTAAGCTTTGGTCAAATGACACAACTCCTTTTTGTTTGCCGCGCTGTCAAGATTAGTGACAGTTTACTAATACATTGCTGTATTATGTTGCATTCGAGTACATAATATGTATTTTTAATTTTAGCTTTTGATGTTGTTAAAGAGCCTAAATGGAGGAACACACCTATCTAAGCAATAAAGACTTGACAAAATGTCATACTGTTAATTGTGATTAATATTGGATTTTCTGAAATTTTGACATATTTGTTGTTAGCTGTTGTTGTTTTTTTTTTTATAAATGTGTGTTACATAGAGTTTAGCTTTTTATGTAGCTAAAGTGGCTAAATAGTGGGATTTAGCTAGTTTAGCATTAAAGAGTACTTGGCAAAATTTAACACTGGAAATAAGTGGTTAAAATGGAATTTTCTGGACTTTTGACATTTTTGTTCTGAAGTGTCATTTTGTTGTTGTTTGTTTTGTTATTTTTAAGCTTTTGATGTAGCTTAAGTGACTAAATGGAGAAATTCAGCTTCACATTGAAGAAGACTGATCATAGTGTCACACTCCAAATAAAAATGTGGTGAAAATGGATTTGGGGGACTTTGTTACATTTTTGTTAACAAAGCTACAAAAAGAATAAAACAATGGTACACATACTTAGAGAGTGAACAGCAAATAATTATTTATGCTGACGGGCTAAGTATGAGGTACGAGGGAAAAGGTCTCGGGCTCATCTGGAAGGCAAACTTTAATTGTGAAGCATGAGTTACTTTATTTTTCTCCCAACTTGAGTGTTAAATTTCAAATTGTGTGAAACGAGGAAGGTTGCACCTCTTTCTAAGCATTCCGCAGGCCATGCCTTGAGGCGAGGTCAAATATGCAAATAGACTTGGATGATAAAAATCTTGTTAGTATTAGTACTACCACATGAGTCCAACATGAGGACTCAGAATAGTCCAGGAAAAAATTCCCAGTTTAAATTCGGCTTAATAAATATTAGATCACTACCCTCAAAAGCCCTTGTTGTAAATGATCTTATTACAGATCACAATATTTGGTCTCTGTGAAACCTGGCTAAAACCAAATGAATTCTTATCATTAAATGAGGCCTCACCCCCAAACTTTGTGGGCTCACATGTTGCCCGTCCTTGTAAAAAAAGGGGGAGGTGTCGCCCTAATTTCAGAATCTGATCTTAAACTTAGCACGAGCACTAATCACACCATCAAGACATTTGAGGCTCTCGCTATGCAATCGAGCTCCTCACCACCATTCTATGTGGTAGTTATTTACCGTCCTCCCGGTCCATACTCTGGATTCTTAGATAAATTCCCTGAATTTATGGCTGACTTAATAACTCACACAGATAATATATTAATTATGGGTGACTTCAATATTCATATGAACTCCCCATTGGAGCCACTTACTGTAGCATTTCAAGCAATAATCGATGCATTTGGTTTTACACAAATAATAAAAGCAGCGACACACCGGAATGGTAATATCTTAGACTTAGTGTTAACCCATGGCCTAACTGCCTCAAATGTCACAATTTTGCCGCATACCAACGCTATGTCTGATCATTATCTTATAACATTTGAAGTCCTAGCTCAGTGTGGTCTTATTATCCACAACCAAGGCTTTAAGAGCCGTGATATTAACTCATCAACCACTGCTGCACTTTCTGAATTACTGCCTTCCGCAACACCTGCCTTTCCGTCTTTCACTGGTTCAGTCAATAAGCTCGCGAATGATTTTAATTCGGTTCTTTTAAATTCCCTAAACTCTATTGTGCCGCTGAAACTTAAAACTCGTCAGAAGCGGCACACTCCGTGGTTTACGGATGAAACGCTTACGTGTAAATTGTTAAGTAGACAACTTGAGCGTAAATGGCGAACAACTAAACTCGAGGTTTTCCGTCAGTCCTGGAGCGCTAGCTTGCTGAAATGTAAAGAGGCTCTTAGGTTAACAAAAACAAATTACTTTTCTAAAATGATTAGTCTTAATAAAAACAACCCAAAATATTTATTTTACATGGTAGCACAGCTAACGCAACAGCAGCAGATTAATCATAGTTCCCTCCATTCAGAACACGATTTCATGAAATTCTTTACTCAGCGGATTCAGCTGATAAAGGACGAAATTTTAAAAAGGCAGCGCCACTTACCCCCTCGGCTGTGATTGTTGATACTAGTTCGGACAATCAGATTAAAAAAAGTCTGGTTACCCTGTCCCAGTTTGATTTAGTATCCCTGGAGTGTCTTACACAACTGGTTAATGCAGCAAAGCCGATGTCATGCATGCTCGACCCGCTTCCAGGCAAACTCGTTAAAGACTTATTCCCGGTCTTAGGGTCATCTGTCTTGAATATTATCAACCTGTCACTCTCCTCTGGCATTGTACCTGAAGCTTTTAAGACGGCTGTCATTCAACCATTACTTAAGAAACCTCACCTAGATCCTGAAAATCTCTTTAACTATAGGCCAGTGTCACACCTTCCGTTTATTGCCAAAATTCTTGAGAAAGTTGTAGCACAACAGCTTAGCGATTTTATGATAGACAACAATAGATTTGAACTCCTTCAGTCAGGTTTTAGGGCCAACCACTCAACTGATACAGCCCTAGTAAAAGTGACGAATGATCTTCTCTTAGACATGGATTCCAACATCTCATCAATATTATTACTGCTAGATCTTAGTGCCGCATTTGACACTATTGATCATCATATTCTTAAAGAACATCTTAGATCATGTGTTGGTATCTCGGGATCAGCACTTTCTTGGTTCAGATCTTACATCCTAGGAAGGACGCATAGTCTCTTATGGCAATGCGATCTCTGAATCTTTCTCCATCTCATGTGGTGTCCCGCAGGGGTCAGTACTTGGTCCCATACTGTTCAACATCTACATGATTCCTCTTGGCAATATTATACGTAAACATGCTATTAGTTTTCATTGCTTTGCTGATGATACCCAACTTTATATGCCCTTAGAAATAACGGATCCGTGCAAGTGCAATAAACTGGAGGCCTTCCTTGCCAAGATTAAACAATGGATGTCTTCCAATTTTCTGCTTCTCAACCCCAGTAAAACAAAGATATTAATTATTGGCCCTTCTCATCATCAGCACTTGCTTAAGAATACCACATTGAACCTGCAAAACTGTATTATTTCCCAAAGTAGTTCTGCAAAAAATCTCGGCATGATATTTGACTCAACTCTCTCCTTTCGAACACATATTAATAACATGACAAGAACGGTGTTTTTTTCACCTCCGCAATATAGCTAAAATTCGCCCTATTCTTTCTCTTAGCGATGCAGAAACATTAATTCATGCATTTGTTACGTTGCGCCTAGACGATTGTAACGTTTTGTTTTCTAGACTTCCCATGTCCTACATAAAAAGCCTG
The DNA here is from genome assembly GCF_059441005.1 of Hippichthys cyanospilos. NCBI lineage: Eukaryota > Metazoa > Chordata > Actinopteri > Syngnathiformes > Syngnathidae > Hippichthys > Hippichthys cyanospilos. Next base: position 1,838,286 of record NC_142375.1, read on the forward strand.
CAGTCTGTACAGAATTCAGCAGCGAGATTATTGACAAGGACGAGAAAGTTCGATCATATTACTCCGATTCTAGCTGACCTGCATTGGCTTCTGTTGGGTTTAAAGTGGTCTCAATACCCCACAAATGGCCCAAGGAGAGGTGTAAATAATAACTCAGGAGTCAGAGATTTAGTTTTACCACTGCAGTGGGGAGAGATCGAAGGAGAGCGTGACCGTGTGTCAGCCTCGTTGCAAAGTCTCTCTCCCCGAGCTCTCCGGCTGCAGTCTTTTATTGAAAAGTTGTTGCTGGGTCGTGGTGGGTCTCATGATTCAATCTGTGGCATCACATGGCTATTGTACAAATGGCAGGTTCTACTCGCCCTTTGAACATTGTTGGCAACTCACACATCCCAATGTCTATGCATAGACAATAGGGAGCCGGCACAGCTCCTGGAGCACATGAAACAATGCCGCTTCATCAGTGCAACAGCCAGTTTATAATTAACTTATCTTACAGCTTCCAATACACGTGAGATGTGATTATAAGGTGCTGATAATTACTTATAAAATTGTACACGGTTTAGCTCCTTCCTATCTCGTCAAGACATCACTGCACTATTATAGCACAATATGTTTTCTGTAATTTATATTGTTTAAGTGTATGTCTGTATTTGGTACATGCAGCATCCACTTCAACCTGTGGGCCTGGATGGGGGCTCCTCCCACCAGTGGTCCCTTCTGGTGAAATTCTGATTTTCCCCTAATTGGGGTTTTTCCTTCCCCTTTTGGGAGCTTTGACAGGGGATGCTGTTGTGTAGTTTACACTGAAAAGATGTCTCTGTACGACTTCTTTTTTCGAAAGAGGTCTCCACATGACCTCTTTTCATCTGTGAAGCCCTTTGAGACTTCGGTGATTTAGGGCTATACAAATAAAATTTGATTTGATTTGATTTGACTGGGACACAAACACACATACATTCTGCTGTGTGCATATTTACATCATGCTCAGTTTTTATTCATTTTGAATCTTCAGTCTCTACTGACTGAATGGTATTTTATTGCAGCATCTTTAACTTAATTCCAAAGACGTGTTTTTACGTATCTTACAATTGAACTTCCGGAGAGGACAGCTTAGTGTTGTTGGCAATGGTCATGAGTCTGTCAGGAACAACCCGCGGATCCCAAACGAAAATGGACCCCAACCAAGCACATGAGGTGAAAGTCACAGATTTTCTTAACAAAAGGCGCACGCAAGGCGTTGGATAAATAAAAACAGTCCAATGGGTAGGTAATGTAGCAATCAAAAGTCACAAACTACCAACACAAAGCGAGACAAGAACGTCTGGGTCTGAGTAACGAAGTTCAACGGGAAAAAGGGCAGTGCGAGAGCGTGAGTCCACAGGAGGATGGCTGCAAACAAAGTAGCAACAGAAATCGTTCACAAGCAGTAAAACATAACAAGCACAAAGTACACACCAAAATTATCTCAAGAGGGCTGAACGTCAGGTAGAGGGCGCTGGGATTCACTGGGCAGCTAGCGAGCTTGGCAAAGGAATAACCCGGCAAAGACTTGCCAGTTTAAAAAGCCCCATGATGTGATGGGCAACAGGTGTGCGTATCCAATGACCCCGCCCCCTTTCAGAGGAAGGGGAACTCAATCTGCAAATCAAAACAAACTAAAAGGCAGTTTACATGACAGTCAAGTTACGCCACAACATGCTAACAGGATCGACTTCAAAAGTTTGAAGAAGAGTGAATTGGTAAAGGAAGGTTTTTTTTCTCAAGTTGTTGCCTTGTTATTGACATACAATGCATGAACACTTGTTTTTGCAATTAATTTGCTTGTTTTTTTTGTTTTGTTTTTTTCCTAACGGCGCACATGAACTGAACGGGTACCCAAAGAAGAAAAAAATGCCTCGTGCAAGGTACTGTATTTACCGCACTATAAGGCACACGTAAAAGCCTTTAAAGCCGAACGCGACAAAGCGCATCATTTATGCTCTCCGCAAGGCGTTTTGCTGCGGGGTCAAGATGATCACTTTTGTGAAGTCACTTTTTGTTGCGCGAGGAGAGGGGAGTGTGCTTGATGTACACTTTACAGTTGTACACTTTACAGTGGATCCGGAAAGGAGAACTTTCACTTATCTGGGATGTAGCAAAGCCAATATTTTTTCCGACACCAAGTTTATTCTTCTTTTATACGTTGCATGTCCCTCGCTTTATGGCAATACTCATCTGCCAAAAAAAAAAAATGTTTCAATGTCGCAATCAAGTGGCCAATACCGTTCTAAATACTGTACTGTGCTGACAGTGCTGCACTATCAGTATCTTGGCACAGTAACTATCGGTTAAACAGTTGTTCTGCACATACCAGTTCTCCCAAGTTCTCCCTTCTGCCATTCTACAAGGCAGGTAAGTGCCCTTGCTTGGCTCCATTTTTGTATTGAAAGCTCAAGCTGGCCGTGTTGGATTGCTCCGGGTGTCTGCAAACCCGACACTATGATTCATTCCTGCCTCCTGTGTGAGACCTTGAACGTTCCCGCGACACATAATTACGCTGCACGTCACTCCATCGTGTCGCCCGACACTCCATTGTGCCCTGTCGCATGAACTACATTGACTACTATACAAAACTGGCTGCTTTTACGCCTCCATTGCGTTCAGTTAGAACACAGGATTACACTTATAATGCGGTGTGCCCTATATATGAAAGCACTTTTATAATAGACTATTCATTTAGAGCTTAAATGCAGTTGACTTGTGTCTTACACCTGTGGTGAAGCAGCATGTGGCTTGCAACCCTCGGCTGAAAAGACCTTGCAGGGAATACACTCAAACGATTTATTTCTTCATTCGTATATCTAATTGTTACCATGTGACCAATTTTCTCACTACACAACAACACATGCTCACCTTAATCAAATAAGCACTTGACGCACAAGGGATACTAAATCAGTTTGTGTGTGGATGTGGGTGTGGGTGTGTGTGTGTGTGTGTGTTGTGCGTGTGTGTATGTATGTATGTATGTATGTATTTATTTTAGCACATGCCTCTGTCCGTAAAAATGTGAATGGGAGGAACACAAATGGTTCCGAGTCGTAGTTTGGGCCTCTCTGCTTTAGTGCATGTAGCGTCATTTCTTTACACTTAAAAGACATATGATGAATTTAACGAGTATCAAGGTCATACATAAAACAATCATAATTATTTTTCATAACTTCTGTTGCATTGTTGACTGAGAGTGGCTGGCATTTATTTATTTTTTTGGGGACCAGTAAACTTCCTACTCTGGCTATAACCTACAGGGATTTTTTTTTTTTCATTCAGTCGCTACATAGTGCAGCATACCTTCAGTCATACAGCATATGTGAATAGTTGTCTGTTTCTGCAAGCTGATTGAGCGTATTGAGAATTGGAAAATGTATGGTGGCGCTGTCTGACAGATGTTGACATCTGTTACTTCTTTTTTCGCTGAACAGTTAAATAACATAAATATACAAAGGAAAAATGACATTTACCTTTGGGGCGACGTGACGAGCTGGGTGAAGGCGGAGGGGAGCAGAGACGAACCTGCAGAATTTATTTATTTTTTTAAACGAGAACTTTTCTCAAACACGAACATATCACCGGCGATTTCCTTCTCTTTAATCCATAATAGAAGAAGCCTCTCCATTTTGTTGTTGACCGAGGTCCGTCCCCTGGCAAGGAAAGTCTTGCCCTTAGAAGATTGCGGAGCGGTTACGGCCATACTCACTAGCAAGGTTAACTATGCGTGCACTTCCTTCGTATTTTTTTATTATCTCCTGCTTCGTTTCTATTGTCATCATCCTCTTACTTCTTCCTTTACCGCCACTTGCAATTTTAGAAGCCATGTCTAACAAATAAAGTTTGCAAAGTCTTCCCAACACACTGACCAGCTGTGCCATCAAGCTAGATGAAGGCGTTCGGCCAATAGCATATCGGCATTTCTGTGATTGACGTGACGCCGGGCAGTAGCATATCCGCATCTCCATGAGTGAGACCGGGACTGTGACTTTAATCGACCAATAGCATATCAGCATCTCCGTGACTGAGACAGTGACTGTGACATTATAAGACCAATAGCATATCGGCGTTTCGGTGACATGCAAGAATAGTTATTTTTGTTAATGCAGCAAAGCGAAAAAAAAAGTTCGGACACACTGACCGACATGTTGGATTGTTCGTAAGACGAAAGGTTTGTGCATAAGAGTGGGACAAAAAACACCGCGGTCCACGTTCGTAAGATGAAAAGTTCGTAAACGAGGGAGTTCGTAAACCGGGGGCCCACTGTACCTTGGTGAACTCAATATTGCACTCTGACTGCAAATAGCAACAATTATCAAGCAAAGAAAAGGGTTTTTACTAATTTTATTGAACATTTAAAAGGCTCCAAATAATATAGAAAAAAATATATTAAACTTCAGCCAACAACAATCAAACATGCTGCATCATAACAAAAAGAGTAGTAACTGCAACAGGAGCAGTGGACAAAACAAACATTGCTTTATTTTAACAAACATAGCCTACACCTTGCTTTATCTTTAACTGTTGGTTGTCTTTCACTGCCTGATGGTTGGTAGGTAGATACAGTTGTAGCAGCAAAAGGTTGACTAATATTACTGCTGGTAACAGGCAAACCTGCCTCTCATTTCTTCTAGCTGGAGAGTAGGATGAACTGTCCTCATCTACAGTTTAAATTTGCAGACACGGCATTCTGCCCTATTGTCATCTGACTTCAACCGAACAAAATGTCTCCAAATGTTACAGCGTTTTCGGCTCATCTTGAAGGACTACAAACCGTGTTCGTGTGTCGTCCTTTTCTCCTCTGTCTGTCTGTGGCTGCGCAGACGTGACGGAGGATGTGCTCAGCGTACACTCGGTGCAATACCTACCAAGCACCTCGCCCTTTCCCTTTCTGAGCACTGCAGCTGAGCCCCTGCCAAACCTTGCCTCAGACACGTGAAAAAAAGAGCGTGACATAGAGCGGGGGAGAGAGAAAGCTAGCTAGCGAGCGGGCACGCGCGGGGGGGACTCTCGAGGGAGGGTGCCTGCTCTCATCGTTCACCTCAAAGAGGCGGCTCTTTGTAACGGCTCGTTGGCGAGCGACACATCACTCGCGAGTGATGGACCTATGACGGACATCTGACGTAATGTCTATCCTGACAATTACAACGGATGAAAATTTAATTCAGACATTTTTAATTTGCCAATTTTCTGAGCATTCTTGTCTAGTGATGGGAACAGGCTCTTTTTAGAGAGCCTGTTCTTTTGGCTCGGCTCCCAAATGGTTCCTCATTTTTTTTGTTGCTTGTATCACTTTACTACTAAAAATACAAAAATACAGTACATCAAATATTTATTTTTTATATGGCTTTATATTTATTATTTCTCAACATTCTCAACATGGAGTGCAACATGGAGTGCTACAAAAAAATAACGTACAAAGACCCATATCAAAACAAGGTCATCAAAAAGTTCCGATCTCTGATAGTGAAAAGCTTATAAATATACACAATTTACAGTAAAACAACATAAGTATGCTTTGATTACCATACAACAAATTATAAATTCAAATTTGTAAAACAAAAAGAAAAAAGCATCATCCAGGTAAAAGTTAAAACTTTTACCTGGATTATGCTTTTTTAACTAGTCTTTAGCGAAGATTGGCATTAAGAAAAACCAAGTGCCTTGTGCCAAGTACCTTACACAGTCTACACTCTGGCTTTGAACTATCAATTATGTTGAAACGAGTCCAAATTTCACTGCGTTTCAGATCCATTTTCTCACCTTTCCGTTTTCCACTGTGTTGTTTTTTCTCTGTAGCGCTATCGAGCTCTCTCTCGTCTCCCTGTCTGTCCTGTTCGTGTGCTGCTCACATTGTGCTGCGGCGCGTGTCTCTGAGCGCTCTCCCATCTCCTTACTGCAGCTTGTGTGTGTAACCCTCCCCTCCCTCTTTTACCATGGATCGTGACCAATCATGTGCGGCTTTATCCGAAGGGGTAAAAAACAGGGGGCTCCTATTAGCAGCGGCTCCCGATGAAGAGACGCCTCCCGTCTTTCACTTCAAAGAGCCGGCTTCAAGAGCTGGTTCGTTCATGAACGACACGTCACTATTCCCGTCATTTGTCGGCAAAACGGGCGTACATTCTGTCAGTGCTGACAAAGTGGCCACCTCTGCTTTTAAGTATATAGTTTGGGTTCATGATATGAAGGCTTTATTGTTTCTAAAAATCTATAAATGATGCAGACGAGGGAGGCTCTTAGTGGGGGATAGAGTGCACCCGCTAGGTCTGGACTGTGGGTATCAAGCCATGACTGCACATGCGCACGCACACACACACACGCACACACACACACGCGCACGCACAGCCTTTTGAGCAAAATATGAAGCGATAGTAACTCAACAACGGGGATGTAAGAAGCCACAGCAGGGGATCTTATAAAACTGAAATCAATATTAAATACACTAATATAATTAAATAGTAATGATAATCATAATACATCATATGAATATGGGCCCAACAGCACAACTACCTTTCATTTCAACATTATATTTATATTTAATATTCATACATTTGTCATTTACTTATATACTTTTCAGTTACTTGTCAGGGTCGTGAGGCATATTGGTGAGGAGCGTGGGAAAGGTGGAACCAATAGCTGCAGGGGCTGATAGCGTTGAGGCTAAAAAAGTTGATTTAATCAAGAACTGAACGAAGGAACAAAAAAATAATAAAGTACAACAGAAACTCTCAGAACGGAAATAAACTCACGGGAAGGGGGGGCTACACGGGGAAGACGAGAATCCTGGGGAGAGCGGCGGCAAGACAGCTAGGGCAAGGCAGCAGGGAGGTAACAATAATAGCAAGGATAAGAAAAGCGCAGAAAATAAGTAATGACCCGACACAAACCCAAAAGCAAACTGAGAACTTAAATAAACTTCACACTTAATGAGAAGACACACACAGCTGGAGAGAGATGAAAGGCAGGGGAAGCTGAATGGATGACACAAGGTGGGCAGGTAAACAGGCAGGTGGACAAGATCAAACTAACGAGACACAGACAGCAAAAACAGATGCAAGGGAAACAAACGTGAATTTAGGAACATGAACAAAACCCAACAACCCAAAAAACCACCAACCCCCAACCACACATGACATTATTATTGTATTTACCAGAATATAAAACACACATTTCTTTTTCCAAAAATAAAGTCCAAAGGTATAGGTGTGTCCTATAAACGGTAACTTAAAAATATAATATATACATACATTTTTTTTTCATGCACAGATGAGCAATTTTACATCAGCCATCCTCTTAGTTACAATAATGACGGGAACAGGTGGACGTCTTTATGGTAAAATGAACTCGAGCTGTGTCGCGAGGAAAAGGAAAAACAACTGCTTGGAGCGCATTCACAGTTACACCGGTGAGGCGTTTATGATAGCTCACAATATGGGAAATCTCAAACAAACTTAACGCACAACAAATATATAACTTACGGATTTGAACACAAGAAAATATGAAGGGTTGAGGAATATGAGATTTATCCTGGTTTTCTATAGTTTTTACATTGTTGCAAAAGTGTAACTGTAACATAGAAAATACCAGAATTAGTCCTCCAAATTAAGGGTATATACACAGGTGCGTCTTATATTTGGGGAATTACCAAATATAATATATTCAAATGAGCAATGATCATATTATTAACGACACGATATAAATTATTATAATATTGATTGCATATTTCGGTTTTATTTGGTATACTTTATTTTATTGTTCGTTATTTGGCAAGACATTGGCAGACTCGGATTTTTGTGATCAATACCTCTCAGCCAAAATGTTGTCTAAACACTAGTGATGCCTTTGTGCCTCCATCACAACACGGACTACTAGCTACAATGGCAAAAATATTGATAAATATTAAAAACAAGCCGCCCCTTCAAGCGAGACGGATAATGTTGATCGCTAGTAGTTCATGTTATGATGGAGGCACAAAGGCATTATTGGTGTTTAGACAATGTTTGGACTGTGAGGTACTGATCGCAAAAGTCCGAATCTGCTAATGTCTTCCATCCTTCCAATAATTCATAAATATTCATTAAGAATAAACCTTGTCCAAAATTAAACAAACGCTTTTTCCTCCAAAAGAACTGTTGCAGTATGATTATTTTGATGTCTCTGATGTGTTAGTTGATTCATAGTCACAAATTGTGGCGTTACTGTTTATTTTTTCCCTTTTCATCTAGTAATTTGCAGACGTTCTCTGCACACTCACCCATCCTCTGCTGCTCATGGAGATCAATGGCGTCTTTTCAGCGAAAAAGACGGTTTAAATATTTTACAAATGTCTTTTTTTCGCCATTGTCGCTAGTAGTCCATGTTATGATGGAGGAACAAAGGCATCATTGGTGTTTAGACAACGTTTTGGCTGTGAGGTATTGATCGCGAAAGTCCGAATCTGCCAATGTCTTGCCAATTTAATTAACTGCCTCCTCGTGGCGGAAGGAGAACTCTGCCTTTAGAACTGTTTCACTCTGTTCTCTTTCTTAACCCTCCAGAGTGGATGGACGGTTAAAGCATTTTCTTGCTTACTTGAACTTTTATTATAACTCCTTTTTTATTACAACTCCAACAAGCATGTTACAGTCTCTCACACAGTTCTTCAACAAGCATGTTACAGTCTCTCATACGGTTTTTCACTCTAACTCGTCCCCCTGGCAACATCAACTCAATTAAGAATCCTATTGTTAAGAGAAAAACACAAAGTAAAAGGGAGGAAACATGTCAATATTAGAATACATATGACATATACAAGTGATTTTATACAAGTGATGTATTTTATTTTACATTGGTTGTTTATCTGTATTTATTACATTACATTTATTACATCTATGTTATTTCTTCATTAATATTCTTTATTTCAAATTTTATTAATTGATATATTTATTGTACATTTACTTTTAATTTTATATCAAGTTTATGTTTATCTTTCATGTATTATATTATACACAATATTATTTATTATGTATATAATACATTATAAATATTTGATGTTATTTATTCATATATCATATATTTATATTTTGTTATATTTTTATTTATGTTTTATATATATTTTAGTTTATATGTATTTTGTTTATATTTTATTGTATTATTTATTATCTTAAATATTACATTAGTTATCTATGAATATATTATTTATTACATTATTATATGAATGAGTATATTTCTGTTTTATTTTCATATTTTGGGGATTTTTTTTCATTTTATTATCCTATTGTATTCAATATTTTATTATAGTATACATGATGTCATATTATACCTTACATACGTATATATTATCTGCTGTGATGAAACTATTCATTTCATATTTGCATTTTATTTTTGAGGGTATTATCTGTTTCCTCTTTGTTCCTCGGGTGGAAGGCCAATGATGGCCAGAAGTCAGGCGCATGTCCCATTACAGCATCGTTCTGTCACGTGAGCGATTATTAAATTGCAATTATCTCGATCGATGGGCGGCGGTGATGCAGCATCCTGAGCGGGAATTAGCTTCTTTGTTGAGGCGTGGCCCAAGACGCGTGCTGCCTAATTTAGGTCATTTGCCATCGTAGTGCAGATTGGTTCTTTGACCGCCCGCCTGGAGTTCCTTGAATGAAGGCGGCACAGAGACAATTGGCATCACCGATGCCTGACGTAAGCCTTACGGGATAAAAATCAAAACGTTTCATTCAAACATCGCATAACATGATATTAGTAATTTAGAAATGCTGTGTCGAGCTGCTCACTTCCCTTCCAACTTAGTCACTACTCAGTGGTCCATTTTGCCTGCGTCCCTGTATCTGCAATGCATAATTTTTCCCATGGGACACATACTTTCAAATCAACGCGCGTCCTCCGGACGCAATGTTTTTTGTAGGGAAGTTGTGAACCACTTGGTTCACACAAGGCAATTTCAACCAGCAGTGGGAGCCTGCTCTCGATGTAAAATACTATATACTCATTGGCTGCCTTAGCCAAAATATACTCTTTGGCTGCCTTAGCCAATCACATTCTCACGTTCACGTCCTGGTTTGTCGGCTTGAATTACCACTGTAAATTACAGCAGCTATGCTTATGCTACCTTTTTGATATCGTTCGAGGTAGGACGCGAGCAGTCTATTGAGCTAAAGCAGGGGTTTGCAACTCTGGCCCTCGAGAGCCTGTGTCCTGCATGTTTTTCAGTTTTCTCTCCCTAACACACCTGATTTAAACCATTAGCTCGTCAACAAGCTCTGCTGGAGCTTGAAAATAATCCTAATCATTTGAATCAGGTGTCTTTAAGAGAGAAAACGGGAAAACGCAGGACACAGGCCCCCAAGGCCTGGAATTGCCCACCCCTGATAAAGTGTGGGTCAAGAAGGCAAACCAACCTATTTAGCTCATTCATCTCGCCTTAGGGATCATTCCCATCATTCAAGTGATTCATAAATTCCAATATTTTCCCATAATTTCAGATTTTTTACCCTTTAATATTTCACAATTCATTTTCAATGGGAGGATTCCCCATTCATTCCCAATGATTTAACATTTCACATTTTGAGCTTTTCCATTTCACATTCATAATATTTAACTCTTTTATTTCCCCTCATGGATCATTTTCATCATTCCAATAATTCAAATGTTTTCATATTTCCCATAATTCCATATTTTCACTACAATATTCCAATATTCATATCCAATGGGAGATTTAACATTTTGAGCTTTCCAATTACACATTCACAACATTTCATTCATTTCGCTTTAGGGACCATTTCCATCCTTCCAATAATTCATAAATATTCATATTTTCCCATAATTCCATATATTTCATAATCTGGAACGTGCGGTCAGGGGAGGCAGGTGAGGCAGAGTAAAATAAAATAAATTATAACATTAAATTTATATTAATATTTGTCCACTGATTTTTATGACTATTTTCAAACATTTTGTTTCGTTAAAATCGTTGAATATTTCCTGTTCAAATACAGGAATGAAACGAGAGGTGAGGCAGCAACGAGTCAAGCTTCACCTCTGAATGCGCAATCATCACAAACTGAGTTGATCGTGCAACTAGTGCGTGCTGCTTTCCGTATATCCGCATGTCGCCAATATAATGTTTACAGATACGTTTTTTTGACCTGATTTTCCAAAGTCTGGCTAATATCTTTAACCATTAAAGTTTAATGTTTGTCAGTGACATATTTAGTTTTGCTGATGGGAAATAAAATGACAGTTACGTATGTAACAGCGGTTCTATGAGCCCCGGAGGACCGCCTGAGGCAGTGCTAAAAGTACGGAATAAGCCTTCGCGCAAGCACAAGAAGAGAATGCATACCAACAAAAATGTCATGTATATGACACCGGGGACATATATAAGGCAGCGTCACCCGATAGTCAGTCCCTCAGAACCTACTCACGCGAACAACGCAGAGACAGGGACTCTGCGTGACAAGTAACTCTGGCGGTCCTCTGGGGCTCATAGAACCGCTGTTACATACGTAACTGTTGTTCTATTTTGGCCCTCCAGACCGCCAGATGCGGTGCTAAAAGCACGGAATGACGAATAACAGCGAAGTCATGAGACCATGGTACTCACCTCAACCTCACATAGACGCCCCCGAGGAGCCCAGGACCACAGACAGAGAGTGGAGGGCTGCAATATCCATACAGTAGAACCTAGCAAAAGTGCCAGGTGAGGACCAGGAAGCAGCAGCACAAACATCCTCCAAGGGAACTCCTTTCAGCACAGCCCAAGAAGTTGCAACACTCCTAGTAGAATGGGCGTGGATTCCCGAAGGCAAGGGGAGTTCCAAATCCCCATAAACATGCGTGATCACGTCTACAATCCAGTGAGACAAACGCTGTTTGGAGAGCTGGAAGCCTATGGAAGGACCCCCGTACAAAACAAAAGGCTGAGATGTCTTACGAAACGATGCCGTAGACTCCACATAAAAATGCAGTGCCCGCCCAGGGCATAAGAGGTCGTCAGAGATCCCATCGTCCCCAGGCGGGGGCACAAAACGATTGATGAGCAGAGGCTTGTTGACATAGGAAGAGGATCGCATCTTCGGAACGAAAGTGGCATTCATCCACAGAGTGACTGCGCCTCCATCAGGTTGCCACCTGATGCAGGAAGGGCTGACAGACAGGGCATGCAATTCCCCAATTCGTTTGGCCGAGACAATCGCAAGCAAAAATGCAGTCTTTAGAGAAACCCACTTGAGAGGCACCTCACACAGGGGTTCAAAAGGAGGCCGGCACAAGGAGTCAAGCACCACGTGCAGGTCCCAGGTAGGCGTGCGTGGTGCACTGTAGGGTCGGAGACGGCGGGCCCCTTTCATCAATGAAGAATCAAGCGGCTGCCGCCTGAAGGAAATTCATATTTTTCAAATTCAATATATCAATAAAATAGTGTGTACATGGAACTGTGTTATTCTAATACAGATTGACACAACATAATGTCAGTATAAAGCAGATATGGTCCTGGCCCAGGGGAAATAAAGACAAGTCAGCACCCCCAAAAGAAACAGATAGCATCCCCCGAGACAACATTCCACCAGGAACAAAAGGCCAGGTGTGACCTTCAAGAGAAGATACCAGCCAGGGTTTATGGTGGACAGACCTCCTCCAGCTTCAAAGAACAAAGACTTTTGAAGACGCCATCCCCACACAAACAAACACCCACGCCTGCACGACGCCATCCCCACACAAACAGACCCCCACGCCCGCACACACGCACACACCGACACACGCACGTGCACGCACACACACACACACACACACACACACACACACACGCACACACACACGCACACACTTGCATTCCACAGTGGGACTAGATGCCCCAAAAGGGTATAAGAACTGAATGTTGAAGGTGAAACGTTGCCATTTTCTGCTCCGACCTGTGGCAGGACTGGCCCGAGGCCTCGTGTACTTTCCCATCTGTCTGGATTAAATCAATTGTTTCACTATGTTGTGGTATGGGCAATCTTTCAACAAAAACAACTGTTGTATATCCGAATTCTGCTGGATTGAGTATTCAAAATTTTGGGAGACTGAAGATATGGTGATGTCTCTGTAAGTACTGTAACACGCTAGGAACTAGTTTAAGGCAAGAAGGTTTTTCTAGATTCCTTCATGCCCTAACGAGTCGCCATCAACCGACGTGTGACGGGCCGCAATAGCAGTGACATAAACCTTCACCGTGGAAGGTGAGCGACCCTTATCCAAGAGAGACTGCAGAAATTCCAAGACAGCAGGAACAGGGCAAGTCATTGGGTCCGTGGCAAGCGTCGTGCACCACGACACAAACAACTTCCACCTGTTGTTGTACAACAACTGAATCAGAGCAGCAGCTCAGCATTGGTTCGGGCCCCTCAGGGGCCACACACACAGGCGTAGCCGGTGAGGGTGGGGATGCCAAACCCGGCCCCTTGCTGGGACAACGAAGGACCCTTCGGAGCACCACACACATCAGGGGAAGGGGAGGGAAGGGAAGGCGTATAGTAGACAAAACGGCTAAGGATGCGCCAGGGCAACCTGGCCCAGTGGGCTGTTGACCTCCATCAGGGAGGACCAAAGGCGACAGTGAGTCGACTCTTGCGTGGCAAAGAGGTCGACCTCCATCTGACCGTAACGAGCCCATATAGCAAGCACAATCTCCGGATGCAGACGCCACTCTCCCGGCGCTGGAACTCTGCGAGACAACGAGTCCGCAACCTGATTTTAGGACACCCAGAAGATAGGCTGCCCGCAGACTGGCTAGGTGGGCGGTCGCCCATTGAAGAAGGTCTCGAGCGACCAACAGCAGCCTAATGGACCTGGTACTCCCCTGATGACTGATGTGGAAAACTGTCGAGGTATTATGTGACCGCACCAGGACATGCCGATCCCAAAGGAACGGCAGGAAGTGGATGAGTGCCAGATGAACAGCACAAAGTTCCAGGACATTGATGTGATCTGCGGCATCCGCCGACGACCAATGCCCCTGAGCGAACCTGTGTTGCCACACGGCACCCCAGCCGGAGAGACTGGCATCCGTGTAAACCACTTCCCGGTGAGACAGCACCACTCCCAGCCGAACACCTGCGGCCACAAAAGCACGCTGGTGCCATGGGGCCAATGCGAGAAGACAGCGACAAGAAACCATTAGGCATCAGTGCCGATGTCTCTTGGCATCCAAGCGGAAGCCGTCCAACCAAATCTGTAGGGGACGAAGGTGTAGGAGCCCCAGAGGAACCACCGCAGTGAGAGAAGTCAACTTGCCCAGTAGACATAGAAAATGTCCGGAAGAGAGGCGCCTGTTTCGGCGGAAACCATCCAGGAAACGCAAAATGTCGTCTACTCTCTGAATTGAAGGGCAGGCCAGCATGGTCACAGAGTCCAGCGACACCCAAGGTCGGTAGTCTGTTGTGAAGGAACCAGAGCAGACTTTGCCAAGTTCACCCTGATACCCGAGACACGTGACGAAGCAGCACGGTAGTATCCCTGTTTACCTGCGCACAAGACTGCGTGCAGATCAGCCAGTCATCCGGGTATGGGAGAACTTTCATGCCCCTTGCCTGCAGAGGAGCAAGGGCCGCCTTCACAATGCGAGTGAACACTCTTGGTGAGAGTGAGGGGCAGAATGGGAGCACCCGGAACTGCCAGTGGGTGCCCCTGTAAGCAAAGCGCAGAAAGCATATGTAATGAGGCACAATGGGGACATTAAAGTAATCGTCTGTCAGATCGACTGACGTGAACCATTCGCCAAGACTGACTGACAGCAATACGTCAGACGAACTTAAGGTTACATCACTGATGATGTGTCCCAGCGCATCCGCAAGATGTATTTTTCACCTTTTATGTCTGGCTTTGCCAGTGACTCCCAGGGACAGTCTGGGTGGCAACCAAGGACAGTTTGGTGACAATTGGAAAGACAACTGACAGCCGTAAAGACGGCACCCGGGTCAGGAAGGGCTAGCACCCCAACCTGTGTCTTCCATGAGGGAGAAACCCAACTTGCTACGAAGAAGCATTCTAAGAAATACCCCCACGGGAGCCCGAGAGGGGGGAAGGATGAGAACCCCAACAGAACTGGTTCAATGGTACTGACCAACGCAAACGGAAATACGACTACGAATTCAAGATGCATCTGCGGAAAAGTGTGTTAAAATACACACGACCTAAAAATACATCTGGCCAGGATGAAATGCAGGGAGCAGGTGAATATGCTGCAAGGCACAGGACATGATCCTGGTGAGACACAGGAGGAGCCCAGCCTGGAGTTACCCCACAGAGCCCAGTCCCTCCAAGCAGCAGAGCCCTTCAATCATTGCAAGACAGTCCAACAGAAGCGGATCAAATGGCCTCCAGCTAAGAACCAGTCGGCATGGCTTCAGTTTGACACTGACGTGTGCAAGATCCTGGAAACCGCAAGTAAGGGGGAAGTAGAACATCGGCTCGAGACCATGACTGCAATCATAGTCAGCTACACGGCTGAAAGATTTGGCAATGTGGACAGTGATTATTATACTTTGAAAGGCAGAGCCACTCAAATCCAGAAACTCCACCAAATCCAGAAACTCCACCAAGAACTTTGATGCCTCAAACAGCAGCATAAGTTGGCTAGCGAAGTTGAAAAGGAACCGCTTGTCGAGTTTTGCAACATCCAGAGGAAAAAGCTCATGACACTGCGTAGAGCAAAGTGGCACCAAAGGAGAGGGAAGGAAAGGGCAAAAAAGCATGCAGCTTTCATTTCCAACCCTTTTACTTTTGCCAAGAAGCTCCTGGGGGATAAGCGCAGTGGCAGTCTAGTCTGTTCAATCAAGGAGGTTAACTCGTTCCTGCACGATACCTTGAGCGTCCCAGAGAGAGCAGTGGAGCTTCAACCACAGAGAGCCCTCATAAGCCCACAGCCACCAACAGTGGCGTTCACCCTGAGGGAGCCCACCTGGTCAGAGATTCAGGAGGTGGTGAAAGGAGCTAGAACTGCTTCAGCCCCTGGTCCGAGCGGCGTCCCGTACTTAGTGTACAAGCGCTGCTCCTTCATCACTTGTGGAAGATTCTTAAGGTGATCTGGCGTAGAGGGAAAGTTGCTGAACAATGGAGGTATGCGGAGGGTGTGTGGATCCCTAAGGAAGAAGACTCCAAGGACATCAGTCAGTTTTGATCCATCTCACTGTTGAGCGTTGAGAGCAAGATTTTCTTTAGCATCTTGTCATGACGGCTAACGGAGTTTTTTCTAAAGAGCAACTATATTGACACCTCAGTTCAGAAGGGTGGAATCCCCGGAGTGCCAGGCTGCTTGGAACACACTGGAGTGATAACACAGCTCCTCAGGGAAGCATGTGAAGGGAAGGGGGATCTCACAGTGCTGTGGTTTGATCTCGCCAACGCATATTGCTCCATCCCACACAAGCTTGTCGAGGTTGCTCTCCATTGACATCCTGTCCCTGGACTACTATAGTAATTTCAGGCTAAGGGTCACATCTGGATCAGGCACCTCAGATTGGCATCAGCTCGAAAAAGGTATCATAACGGGCTGCACCATCTCAGTCATCCTTTTTGCCCTTGCCATGAACATGATCGTCAAATCAGCTGAGGTTGAGTGCTGAGGCCCCCTGACAACATCTGGAGTACACCAGCCCCCAATAAGAGCCTTCATGGATGACCTGTCCATCACCACAACATCTGTACCAGGCAGTAGGTGGACTTGGACTAGAATGAGCTTCAAGCCAACAAAGTCACGTTCTCTAGTGAAACAGTATTACCACTGCGATCAACACCATCAAAGGCCACTTCAGAGCAGAGACCATTACGTTCCACAGAGCTAGGCAGAAGCCCAAAAAATAACTACGGTTAAAGTCCGGCCTCCTCACCTCTGCCAACGACTGGAAACTGGAAGTGGACATGGGCAGACAACTGAAGTTCCCACCCAGGATTACATCAACCAGACTTCGCCCAGACATGATCATTGTGTCAGAATCCACCAAGCAACTGATCATTCTGGAGCTGACTGTGCTTTGTGAAGAACGCATGGACGAGGCCAATAAGAGGAAGCGTGCTATTATCAAGAGCTGGTGGACGAGTGCAGGGCTGTGAGCCTCTGGAGGTGGGTTTTGCAGGGCGTTCACTCTGCAAAGTATTCACACAGCTAGGACTTGTTGGGGAGGCGAAATGAAAAACAATTAGATCTGCAAGGGAAGCCGCAGAGAAAGCCACAAGATGGCTTTGGATAAAGAGGGCAGAACTGTGGGCAAGCACAGCTGGGACACAGGCAGGGGATTGATCACCCCTGGTCGGGTCACCTGGGCTGAGTGGGTCTGATGTTGAGAGACCCGAAACCCCCAATGATCCCAGGGTACATCACTGAAGATGTGTCCCAGCGCATCCGCAAGGTGTATCTTTGACCCAATGTACATTGGTGACAGCAATTTAAAATGTTTACAAGTCCAGCATAGACATTGACAATGGAAGCACCACCTGGTGCTATGAAGGTGCAAATACACTTCACGTGCCAAAAGCTGAAGCCTGCTTCTAGTTGTGAACAGTGGCCCACCCTACTATTTGGGAAGGATTGTGTCAGGTTAGAATGTAGCTGGGGAAGCAGAAGAAGGTAGTCGACCCCAAGAAAATGCAGAAAGACTGAGAGGTTGGAGCTCATAAAATTAAGGTTTAACGAACTGAGAAAAGGAACATATCAATCCAAAGAACAACCAAAACTCCAAACTGACATTAACTCACGGTACTCCGCAAGGATAGACTGGGAATACTCAGAGGGGAAACTTGGATTGATTAAGATGTCGACAAGAAGGAGGAGGACAATCTGGCAGCATGACATAAAGATGATCACTCAACAACAAAACAGAATTAAATTGGGACTTAAATATATTTGCATCAAATTAGGAGAATGCAAAACAGCTGGACAACATTAAAGGAAGGGAAACTGATTGGTTTCACACACGGGGGACGGGTAAGCAGACAGGGTGGACGAAATCATTCTAACGAGTACAAAGACAAGAAAAGGCAGATACGAGGATAACAGAAATATAACTAAGAAATTTGAACATAACCCCACAAGACCTGGGGTCCAATCCAGAAAGTGGGTTTTGTGAAAACTTTGAGTTTGTCAACCCTGAGGTGAGGGAAAGTCTGAGTTTTCCGTTCCAGAAAGAGAGGTAACTTAAACTCTGAGTCTTTTACTGCGGTAACTCTGTGAACCTAACCTGCTCGCTGACAGGTTTTATCAAATAAACTCTGAGTTTATCCTTGTCTCCTCCCTCCTGTTGAGATTTGAAATATGGGGTCTCTGTTTATCCGAAATCCCATCGATGTTGAAGTAGACTAAATCCACAGAGCATTGCATCAAGAGAGTTTTCTGATCATGGCTCGATATTTTGTCATTGCCGGACACATATTTAATTGAACGCTAGCGTTTTTCATCTATTTATCTGAACAACATTCTCCGGCCACACATTTGTAATCTCACACACTGTGGACGTGCTTTGAGTTCATTTCCTTTTTTTTTTTCAAATGGTAGTTTTCTTTTTTAATATTGTCAACGCAGAGCATGCGGGCAAAGTGCCTGTCTGCCGAGTGATGAGAGAATTTAAATTATATTCTGGTAATGACATTCTGCTGTTAGCTCTGACTTGGATCAGTAATATGGTTTTATTTTGTAGGGCTTCCTAATGTTCCTATTTTTATAATACATAATATTTCCTGTCACAGTCCACTAGTCACCTCCTTTTGAACCTCGCCACACCTGCTTGCCTCCTTTGCCAATTAGCCAAATCACCACAGCTGCAGCTCATTACCTGTTCAGTATTTAAACCGGTCTCAACCTCAAGCACTCGCCAGATTGTCTTGTCCTGTTATGCCAAGTCTTCCAGCACTTTTCACTGCCAGTCGACACGTGTTCCGCCCCGGACTGTCTTTGACCTCCCGCCCGCTTACTGCCCTCGTTTGTCCAGACGTGCATCGACAAAGCCTGACTCTGACCTCCTGCCAACTTGCCGTCCATGTCTGCCTGCTCTTGCCTCAACTTGCTTGATCTGGAACTACCACCAAAGTTCCCATATTGTCTTCCTCCTGCCAACTTGCTATACTCAGCACTATAGGTCAGCACTTACCTGTCTGTACATGCTCTTGGGTCCTCTCTCGACCCGTGATAATTTCCTATTTAATTCCTAATACTCTGCCTTTTCCTGTTGGCTTCCTGTTAATCCAAACTGGACACATTTACGACACGTTGAAATGGCCACTGATACCTATGTGACTTTGTTTAATATGTTAAATATATTAACAGCCGAAGTGAGTTACACTCAAGGGCCTCTGGGTATAAGCAAATTGTGACTCACGTGATTGAATAATGTGTTATTTCATTTTCAGTTACTGTACCTAAATAACATTAAAATGTAGGCTATACCTGAACATCACTGTTTTCACCTGTAATATTATATGATAGTGTGATTAAATGTTAAAAGAATACTGCGTTAACTTACGCACTGACTCGGTCAACAATTGTCTCCTACACCGATTGTCTCTCCTTAGCCGCTGGAGCAGTGTTGCGTTTTTTTTTAAATATCTGTTCATACTCACCAAAATCACACACTCATTTTACCAGTTCTGGTGTAGTGAATTAAGTTGATTTTTTTATTTTTTTTTTGGTCTCATTTGCCATAGTGACTCATTGTATCGGTGCTCCATTGACGATGGCTTTTATTGCCGTCATGCACGCGCTTAACTCAGGGTGAACATACTCGGAGTTGATTGAATTAACGCAGATCAGCTGTTCTAGAACCGAAAACTCAGTTTCCCCATCTCGGTGAAAGTCAACTCAGAGCTCAGGGTTAAACTCTGTGTTTGTTGAACATGTATTTTTGGAATGGGCCCCCAAAAAAACAATGAATCCCAACCCAAACCTGACAGAGTGGCTTTGTCAAAGAAAGACTTGGGCCTATATATTTTCTCTGATTGCAAGGAAAATTTCATCTACTCAACAGATGGCTGGATCTAAATTGAGAAGCATTTGAATTTTCACCTGTGTGTGTGGGCGGAGCTGAGCAGCAAAGATAGATACCATCCCATGAAGGACAAACATTAAAAAAAAAACCTGCAAATGTGTCTTTGTGTTTAAAGTCAACTATCATAAAATCGAGCAGAACTTTCACACTCGATCCTGGCTCAATTTGACTCCCGTCTGCTCCATTGTGCGCGGGTGCGCTTTACGTGCACGCACGCCACTTCACTCCCCTCCCCAGCTGACTCCATATACAGTCGCACACTGGAAGCCAAGCTCGGCAGATGTCCGCCGCTCGCGAGGAACTCTGACTTACCACCCAGGAATATCGTGTCGTATCTTTAATATGTCCTTCATCGGTGCTTGCTGCTTGGTAAACTACAGCTTTTATTTTTCAGTTTCTCATTGAGCATGCACTTAACTAATTTACATAGTAGATCGTATATGCATATATACAGATGCCTGTTTATATATATATATATATATATATATATATATATATATATATATATATATATAAACAGACATCTGTATATATGCATATATTGTGCACTTAATTTACATAGTAGATCGTATATGCATATATACAGATGTCTGTTTATATATATATATATATATATATATATATATATATATATATATATATATATATATATATTTATGTATGTATGTATATATTTGTTATATTGGCATATATACAAATGCACAGTACATATATGTATGTACATGTATATATTTATATATATTTTTTATCTATACACATACATATGTAAATATATATATATATATATATATATATATATATATATATATATATATATATATATATATATATATATTTATATATTTGTTATATATATATATATATATATTATATATATATATATATTTATATATATATAATATATATATATTTGTTATTTATATATTATATGCCCTGTTGTAACTATTCTTGCTTTATGCTGTGTTTAAATGACGGAGCGCTAGTGGGGATGTTAATAAGTGATAAAGAGCAGTCGATGAAGATTGGTGTTAAGGGAAAATTTCTTGTGTGTTTCTCTTCCACAGTGTGGAGGGGTGGGATTGGTAGGGGGCTCTCGCATGAGTTCCACCAACCCGGAAGGTAAGAAAGTCTATTAGAGGCCGGTGTTGGATCGTCTCATGCTGATATGTGCTCATGGGAATGCAAGAGCCGATGCGGTGGCAGCACACTCAATGAGGACTTTTTTTCTTGCCTCCACAACCTCATCCAAAAAATTCAAGGGAGCTCCAGGAAATGACTGCAAAATATTTTTTCCCCTGACTTGATGGTTTGTGAATGATTTTGAAGATTGTGGATTTGTGTGGTCACTTTGAATTGCTCTCGTACAAACAAATCCAGATATTCAAGATGCAAATGTAATATATTCATGAAAATACTTGGAATTCGGAATTCCATGTTAGTGAAAAAGTTGATACAAGCCACAGCCGTTCAAACCTTGTTGAGCATCAAATGCTAATTTTTGACTGGCTAAAATAAGAGGGAAATACTCAACATTTAGTTGATTAAACCACTTTCATTCCCAATTCTGTGTTAACTGAACCATGAAAAGTTGTTTAATGCAGTTAGTTACTCCTGACTGACGAGGAAAGAGAAAAACTTAAAACAATTTGCTGAATAAATCCGTTTCAATCCCACTTGCTTTGTCAACTAACCAGTTCTGAACAAATTTACGCAAACATTTGGTTGCGCCCAATTGGCTAAAAATTCCCAAATCTGTGTCAACTGAACTAGTTCTTAACTGATTTCAAGCAATCATAATGAATCATCTAATATGTTTGCTTGCATCCAACTTGCTGCTACAAAAGGAGGAAAAACTGAAACGAATTAAACCAGTTACAATTTCAATTTATGACAACCGAACAAGTTCTGAACCAATTTCAATGCAAGCTTTATAACTCGTGATTGCTTGCTTTAAAAAAAAGAGAAAAACTTTAAAACATTTAGCTGATAATATCAGTTTCAATCCCAATTCTGTGTCAACTAAACCAAATTGGAACCAATTTCAACTAGCATCAAAAGTCATCTGATACAATTTTTGCTCTAGACTGTCTCATAAGCAATCAAACCAGTTCAAAGACCAATTCCAATTATTTTACATCTTTTTTTAATTTAAAATTTCAAAGCCCATTTTCTTGTCACTGAAATCTATCTGGACCAGTTTCAACGTGACCTGTTGAGTATTGTAAATCGTGTACAGTAATCCCTCGTTTATCGCAGGGGTTACATTCCAAAAATAACACGAGCAAAGTGAAATCCATGAAGTAGCCAGCTTTATTTTTATATTATTTTACAATGCAATAATAAACTATAGAATAAAACTAAAAATCAAAACCTGTTTTAAAGCCCCAAATTTGTTTAAATATGCCTCTTCGTCTTGAACACGCACATTGTTATGAGTAGTTGTGGAGCTCTTTCTTTTTCTGAACAAGATTTTTATAAACGGATATGCCCGGATCGAATTAAAGTGAAGCCTCTTAGATCATCACAATACACTTGAAATTTCAATCTATTGCAAAAGAAATCTAGGTAAAAGACACATTTCCAAAGCTGCGCATTTCTCCATTGCTGTCTGTGTGTCAACATAGTGTGTGCGCTTGCTCTCGGCACGCCTACGAGTCACATGATTGGCTCCCAGAGCGGAAGCTGTAAATCATTGTGCTTATTAGCACGTTCGCACAAGGCAGTTAGAGGAGAGACACAGGAGAGACGAAAGCAAGCTTTTGGATCCTCTTGCCTTTTGTAATAAATTGACAAGTGAAAAACCAATACAGTACAGCGTCAATATTTTATTTTTAGACAGTAAAGCCCCTGAGCCATTCAGGATTCAGAGCACAATGCGCTGTAAAAAAAAAAAAAAAAAAAAAAAATATATATATATATATATATATATATATAAATCCACACTGTAAAAAATCCGGGAAGCAGCGAACCCGTGAAAGATGAACCGCGATACAGCGAGGGATTACTGTACTGCGATTATTTACTCCAGAATGGCAAAACATTTGAATTTAGGACTTGATCTTTTGTTGTTTTGCTTGCGCAAAGCGGATGTACATTTGTCATTGGCATCTTTTTTTTTTTGTACAGTGCACAGATGCCGGAACCGCTGCGGTAGTCCTGATGTTTTGATGCTCTACAACAGGACCTAAGACTGACTCCTACACGGTAGTAAAAGTGAGGCCATAAAAAGGGATGAGTGGATTGAATCAGCGTGCAAAAAAATGGCAACATTTCATGAACAACCACGTTAGCAGATATTACTCATTCAAAAGCGCTAAGCAATCCTGATCCCTATAATCCTTTCAATTATCTCACCAGTATTATGTCTTCTTCAGCCAAAGAATTCAGCCACAGGGGCCTTTTTCTCTTAGGAACATTGAAATTTGCTTTAAATAAGTAGATCCACAAAAAAATCTCAAGAAGTCATGCTTGAAAAGGGAGAGATCTGCAAATTTTAGATTTTAGAAGTGACCTTCACAGTCAAAATATATCAGCCCCCAAAAGTCAGTTTTTGTTCGCAATGCCTATAATGAAAACACATGCAAAAGCTGTCCCCAAAAAGATGCAAGAAGGTGGCCACTTTGGACGAAAATATCTGACAGATGTGGACTTTCAAGATCAGCTCGTTTCGGATTCTTGAAATCTGTATCAATTTCTCCGGAGTCACAAAAATATTCTTGGAAGGGAAACATCATGGATTCCTTCCAGAACGGCCCTTTGGACTGGACTTTGTCTCAGCCCGGCATCTCTCGCCTGCAAGACCGACTCAACGGCACGCCTGACCCCAGCCTGAGCACGGGGATCCCATCATCGGACTTGGAGAGCATGCTGCTGTGGACCCTGCACGAGCCCAGCACCATCGCCCTGACCATTATGTACTGCCTATCCTTTGTGCTGGGCTTTGTGGGCAACCTGATGTCCCTGCGGGTGCTGACCCACCAGCGGAGTCGGCGACTGGCGGGCGTGAGCGCCACCCGCAGCCTGCTGCTCAACCTGGCCGTGTGCGACCTGACCGTGGTGTGCGTGTGCATGCCCATCACCTTGGCCAGTCGCATTTACACCGCCTGGGTGTACGGTGACCTGTTGTGCCGCGTCGTTCCCTTCACGCAGGCCGTCTCGGTGTCGGCCAGCGTTCTGACGCTCACCGTTATCAGCGTCAACCGTTACTACAGCGTGTGCTCGCCGCTCAGGGCACGCTCCATGTTCACCCGGCGACGCATCCTGGCCACCGTCGCCGTGGTGTGGGCCGCCTCGTCCGCTATGTGTGCCCCCATCGCCGTTGTCAACCGTCAGCAGAAGATCACCTTTGAAACCTTTTCCATTCTGGTGTGCCAGGAGGAATGGCCCAAGCCTCGCCTAAAACAAGGGTACGTTTTCCAAAATTAAACGTTTCGCAAAGGTGCTGTTTGATACTTATTACATAATGTACCTTGGTTTTAGGCATGTGACAAAAAAAAAAAAAAAAGTTCATCCATTATAATTTGAACATGGAGGTCTTCTTATCAGTCCAGCAGGAACAGAACCAGGGTGGTGTATGTCAAAAATCCCTTCTCAATTTGTCTCCTCGGACAAAACGTTTTGTTGATTGCTTTGTATTTTAATGTCTTCGATGATAATATTCATTGCACGTAGATCAGGCATGTCCAAACCCGGTCCTCGAGGGCCACCTATTCTTGCATGTTTTTGATGTTTCCGTCATCCAATGCAGCTGATTCAAATGATCAGGTTTGTTGTCAGGCTTCCGCTGAGCTTGCTGATGAGCTGATCATTTGAATCAGGTGTGGTAGGACAGAAACCTCCAAAACATGACGGATAGGCGGCCCTCGAGGACTGGGTTTGGACATGCCTGATGTAGATGATCAAAATTCACTGCCATACATGCCGTTAAGCAGTTGCCATATTTGTAGTTTTTTGTACGGCCTTTTTCTCCAAGTTTCTTAATGCAAGTAAAAGCAAGAATGACCCATGACAAAAGTACCACTCAGCTAAAATAAATTCAAAAATTGACCAAACAGTTTGTACCTGGCTTTCGGGGGTCACGCATCAGTATAGCAAGAAAAAGCCCATCCGTTTTGTTTAAGCATGGAAAGTTTCTTACTAGTCCAGCAGGAACAGAACTATGGCGGTTTTCAGTTGGAAATCCCTCCTTGTCTTTAAGCTCATAAAAGCTGGGCCGGTGTTGAAAAAATGGGAGGCTACCTGGACAGTCAAGGGTCTATCTGGGTAACCTCCTGTGTCTTTTTTTTGTCTGCTCAAACAAAAACTTTTCATTTATTCAGTGTTTTTTTTCTTCTCTTCTACAACCGTAGTATTTGCACAAAGACGTTTGAATCGGCCGACATCTTTGTAACGAATGAGATAATGGAGGCATATCGTACAGCAGTCACCACATTTTTTTGTGCAGCTTGGTGGCTGTAAAACTGGTACATACCCCCTCATGCATTTACAAGTTGAAAAGTTCATTAGTTTTGCTTTAAACAAAGTTTTGATTAATTTAAAATAAATCCTTTGCAGAATTATTTTGACAACAATAGTGTATAATGATTTCAGTGAGAGCTTTTAAACTACAGCTTACTCTTTCATTGTGGGGAAAAATCCTCTTTGACTCCCAGTTTCACCCCATTCAAATTTAATGTAGGTCTTGTTTGATCACAGAATAGCAATGAACTGGCTTTTGCTTAACGGAAAAGAATTTTGAAAACATTTCTCAATTCTACATCTTCAACTAATCGCAGAGAAGATAGACCTGCCAACCAAAGGAATACATCACTTGTAAATCTGGTGTGCACCTCCCCTCCATTTATGTTTTACTTGAAAAAGCCCCCCTCGCCCAAGTATCAGGGCTTCTCTCGATCAATCTTCAAAATCAGGTGTCTCGGACTCTAAGCTTGAGTGTGAAAAAATTGGATTGGGACATAATTAGTAAAAAGAGAAAATAATTTAAAGTACCACTTTTTATCTGATTGATTCCTCCTGCGTAGATACAACGTGTTGCTGTTTGTGATGCTCTACTGCCTTCCGGTCACCTTCAACCTGACCATCAGCTTCCTCACCGGTCGGCGCCTGTGGGGCAGCACCCGGTCGGCCTTTGCTGATCTGGACCCGCGTAGCCAAGCAATACACGCCGCTCGCCTGAAGACCCGACAGAAAATCGCCAAGATGGTGGTGTGCCTGGTGCTGCTGTTCGCCACCTCCTGGCTGCCGCTTTACGTAGCTGACTTGTGGATCGACCGGGAGCTCCGGCCACCCTCCTGGCTCCTCCAGACCCGACCGTTCGCCCAGTGGTTGGGGCTGACCAACTCCAGCCTCAACCCCATCTGCTACTGTTTCATTGGGGATCTCTACCGTTCTGCCAAGGTGATACGGGCGCGGTACTACCAAAAGGTGACCGCCCTTTTTGGGGGCGCCTCCTTTGTCACTTCGGGGGTAGGAGTATCTCCCTCTGTCGCAGGCGCTACTGAGCGGGACCACGTGGCTGCTGCCATCGGCATCTCCACCTCGGTGGCTACTATTCCTCCCCTTCTGAGCCTTGCGGAGGCTAAGGGACTCAGCCAGAGGATTTCTAACAACCGTGGCGGATCAGAACAGAGCATCTTGGACTGGTGCCAGTCTAGCCCAAGTCTGTGTGAAAATACTGGTGCCCTGTTCCCCTGCCGGTGGAGCGCATTAAAACCCAACCTCGATCCCTCCCTCAGCCCCTTTCGACTTGACTTATTGCCGTTGCAGAGACACTCGGCCCACGAAACCTTTGGGTCTTTCCCCTCAAGGATGGGGTCTGGCACAAGCACTCTCCCTGTAAGAGGCACTCAGGACTTCAACAATCTGTTGTGTATGGTGGTAAAAGAACAATGAATTCATAAAAGTTCCAATCCCTGAAACAATCTATGTCACGACGGGCAGCAATTGGCACCAAAAACATCCCAAAGACACTCTTATCAACGGAGGTGGCAAACCAAATTCCAGAGAGCAAAAACCTTGCTTGGTGAGTAAGCCCCTACGGCTAAAGCCAAACGAAGACAGGGATTTGACTTTGGGGATCAAAATTTTCTCTGGAACTCAGGAATGTTGAATGTTTTGGTCCAATCTGACAAATTTTGGAGCAGCTTACTTGACAGCACCGAAGTATTCCAAAGATGCCAAGACCAAGTAAAAGGTGTTTTTTATTTTTTATTTTTTTTGTCAACTGTTAAAAGCTTTCATCCATCCTT
Organism: Hippichthys cyanospilos; assembly: GCF_059441005.1. Classification (NCBI taxonomy): domain Eukaryota; kingdom Metazoa; phylum Chordata; class Actinopteri; order Syngnathiformes; family Syngnathidae; genus Hippichthys; species Hippichthys cyanospilos. Next base: position 1,865,563 of record NC_142375.1, read on the forward strand.
CCTAAAAAAATAAATAAGGACTTGGCATCGGCCAGCATGGTTTGTTGGTTATTTTAGCACTGGTCCACAAAAAACAGCTCCCAACAGGGCAAAAACAACTTCTTGGTCCTGCTTTGGCATTGACTCAGTTGGTGGAGCCCAGGTATCTAATTCTCGGCTACCAAGTCCAATACAAAAATGGTATAATACAACACCTTGCTGATCCATGTTTTTTTTGTTGTTTTTTTTGAGGTGTTATTTTCTACTATCTGAAAGACATTCTCAATGTGAACTCAATGATGCAGTGACTGAAACTAACAAGTTAGATACTGTCGCATTGGTAAAATCACACACAGAGCACCATGACTGAAGTCTGAGATGGACGCTCTCCTCTGCAATGAGCCGCTTGGGTAACAGACAGCCTGCAACGATAAGACAAATCTTTTGCCAGGAGGACGGCGCTTGCACCGCTGGGAAAAGAACTGGCACATGAAGCTTGATTGATTCACACTGATTCTATCTGTGAAACAAATACGGCAATCATTTGAGAAAATCTTTGTCAGGAGGGGCGGAGCTTGAGCACCTCAGAGAGATTATTTAGATGGCGCTCGGAAAGTGTCTTTGTCATGATGATGTCTGATGGTTATTGGTCACCTGCCAAATTTTGCATGGATCATTGTTGTTCACTCCAAAGCAGCATGTACCAGATGATTGTTTCAATCAAATCTTGGAAGGTGTCACGCTGCCATTGTGTTCAATTCCCCCACGGATGCTAGGGACAGTTTTTGTCACATCAGGCGCCGCTCAGGTATCCCAAAGGATGCTTTGTTAATGAAGACAATGGAAATGTCAGCTGACAACTGATCATTCTGCTAAAAACCTTCACACAATTTTTGTGTGTTGGTTCCGCCATAGAAAACACCAAGCAGGTGCTATTAAAAACCATTGCCATCATGACAGCATACGCTTTCCTTCACACTTGAGCGCCGCAAAAGATGTTTTCTGCTTGCAGAAAATGAAACTGGTCTTCGAAAGCTGATTGACTGGAAAGTTCCATTAAGCGTCACGCTGATGTTTCATGTTAATTTAACAGTGGAAACTTTTTCTCTCTGGGTAGGGCTGGTCACAGAATATGTAACTGCAAAAACTGGCGTTCTTGTCTCATTCCAAACAGTTTTCGTCAAAAAAATAAAACGCTTTCTGGACTGCATTTAATCAAAAGCACTGGCAGTGTCAGTGGAGACCATGGGGGCCATGGCCACCCCTGGGATCTGCTTGCACGACCCAGGTGCCACCAATACTAATCGACATGTCACGGCAACCATGGCACGCACTTGTGTTATATCGGAGTTCTTCAATCCTGGTCCTCAAGGCCCGGTTTCCTGGTCCGGTTGTGTCCCGGCTGTTTTAAATGATCAGACAATGTCTGCAGAACCTGGATAACGATCTCGATCATTAGACCGCGATGTGTAAAACATCCACACCCCAGACCCGCCAGGACCAGGAGTGAAAAACTCGTGCATTAGATGACACCTGTCTGGCGCATATATGCAGTTAAACCTATGTGCCAATGTATAACCAACTACTTGTAAAGAATAATAAACTGAACATCAACAGTAGTTTATTCTTCCTCACATTTGTACACGACACAAATTATCTATACATCCATTTTCTTAGCCGCCTATACTCATGAGGGTCGCCAGTGTTCCCCCTCTTCTGCGCGCGTGCGCAATTTCGCACTGCTCACACATTCTCAGCGCACAAGAAATTCTATGCTGCGAATAAAACAAAATTACGGAGCTGCTCTGGTTCCCGGTGTATGAAAAAAAAATATTTGCACTAATCCGTTTGCACGATTTGCTAAACCATACACACGGTTTAGGTGCACACACGGTGCATGGTTTACTAATGCGTTTGCTCAGTTTAGTAATCCGTGTGGACGGTTTAGTAATCCATTTGTTTAATTTAGTAATCCATTTGCTCATTTTAATAAACCGTGCACATGGTTTAGTAATCCATTTGCTCAGATGGCCCGGGACTCCGAAACTGGACTCCACCAGCCGTTCTCACCAGCGCCTGTACCAGCGTGTTGCTGGCTGGCTCGATCCCTGGTGCACCGAGGGACTGGGCGATGGGTGAGAGGACCCTTGGCGGGGTGCTTGCTGGCTGACCTGGTACCAGCTTGCTGCATTACCTGATGGCAGTATGTAGTAGGCTGGTCGGGGGATGCCACGACCATGGGGGTGTCCGCGGTGATTCCTCATAGGTGGAACAGCGCCTCAATAAGCTGAATCCACGCGGCCGAATCGCTCTGCCAGAACTTGGGCACTTTCGCCAATGTCACGACAGCTGCCGATTGCAAGTGTTGGGGCGATGTGGCCGAGGAAGACACCTCTTCAACAGCTTGCTGAAACATTCTGATGTCCGGGGTCAACCATGTGGCGAGACGACCTCTTCAACAGCCTGCCGAAATATTCTAACGCCTTGGGTAACTAATGTGGCAAGAATACGACGGGTCGTCTAACGTCTGGGGTCACCAATGTGGCGAGGTGAAAAAAACCACACGTTGCTGTGCTAGTGGAGCTTTTTACTCTTCGCATGCCATCACAAAACTGATACAACTAATGTGGCAAGATGACCTGTCTGGGGTCACCCATTCTAACGTCTGGGGTCACCAATGTGGCGAGGCGAAGAAACCACACGTTGCTGTGCTAGTGGAGATCTTTACTCTTCACATGCATCACAAAACTGATACAACAAAGTCCAAAAACAGCAAAAACAAAGCCAACAGGTTCAAAGCATCAAAGGTTCATAGCAACATGCCTACTGGGTGAGAGACATGGTCCTAGTGCCCACCTATTAAAAAAGACGAAACAAAAAAGTAAGAAAAACGTACAGTATTTCAAAGATGAAACAAAACGAAAAAAGAAAAACACATTTTAAAAGATAAAACGCAAAAAAAAAACAAATCTTTTTACTAAAGTCCTTACGCACAGATTTTCAGAAATGCACGCAAAATTTCAAAAAGCAGTACAGTGATCCCTTGCTACTTTGCTCTTCGGTTTTCGCGCCCTCAGTCTTTCACAGATTTTTCAGGGGAAAATAAACAAACGATACTGTATTGCGAAGAGACATGTTGTAACGGTTTCTTGCATGCCAGACAGACGAGGTAACAAAAATGCACTTGCCACGGGCCCTCGGACATGGAATTACTGCAGTACACATATTTACTTAAATCTTAAATGATTAAACCTTATACACCAGGCATGTCCAAACCCAGTCCTCGAGGGCCGCCTATCCAGTATGTTTTGAAGGTTTCTGTAATACTACCACACCCGATTCAAATGATCAGCTCATCAGCAAGCTCAGCGGAAGCCTTACAACAAACCTGATCATTTGAATCAGCTGCATTTGATGACGGAAACATCAAAAACATGCAGGATAGGTGGCCCTCGAGGACCGTGTTTGGACTTGCCTGTTATACACTGTACAGTAAGTGAACAGTTCCTCCTTCCCTTTGAAGTCTTGCACAGCTGCGGTCATATTAGAAGTGGCCTGGACGTCGAATTAAAGTCATATCTGGACATGATTAAACATGATAACACTGGAGTGCTTCATTTGACATACCATTTTTTTATAAATGAAATCTAAGCACTGTCCATCGACTCTTAATGATGAATAAAATAAATGGATTTAGGTTTCCCTCACCCAGACGCAGGTCACCGGAGCCCCCTGCTGGAGCCAGGCCTGGAGGTGGGGCTCACTGGCAAGCGCCTGGTGGCCAGGCCCGTACACATGGGGCTTGGCCGGGTTCAGCCCGAAGAGGTTACATGGGTCCCCCTTCCCATGGGCTCACCACCTGTGGAAGCAGCCATAGGGGTCGTGAGCCAGCGGGAGCCTTGCCGCTCTGATCCCAGCTACAGAACCTAGCTCTTGGGACATGGAATGTCACCTCTCTGGCAGGCAAGGATCCTGAGCTGATGTATGAGGTCGAGAAGTTCCGACTAGATATAGTTGGACTTGCCTCCACACACATCTTGGGCTCTGGTACAAGTCCTTTCAAGAGGGGTTGGACTATTTTCCACTCTGGAGTTGCCTGCGGTGAGAGGCGCAGAGCAGGTGTGGGCATACTTATTGCCCCCCAGCTCAGCAGGGGGGAATAAATATGGCCACACCCCAGTGGACGAGAGGGTAGCCTCCCACCGCCTTCGGGCGGGGGGGGGTGGCGGGTCCTGTGCGTTGTTTGTGCTTATGCACCGAACAACAGTTCAGACAACAAACAACACTTTTCGGACTGCTTAGAGGATGTGCTGGAGAGCACTTCCTCTGGGGACTCCCTCGTTCTGCTGGGTGACTTCAATGCTCATGTCGGCAAAGACACTGAGAGCTGGAGGGGTGAGGAACGTCCCCCGCCCCAACCTCTGGTCCTCCTCTATTGGTCCTCTGTGCTCATCACGTGTGTCCACATGTGGACTTGGCACCAGAACACCTGAGGCCAAAGTTCAATGAAAAACTTTGTGGTATCATCGGATTTGTAATTGGCTCTAGCACACGTTGTTGTCAACAGGCAGAGAGGAGCAAAGACGACGTTCACCAGACCGTTGGAAATATCTTCCCTAGATTACTCCATCCATCCATCCATCCATCCATCCATCCATCTATCCATCCATCCATTTTCTTTCTTATTCGGGGTGGGGTCGTGGGGGCAGCAACCTCAGCAGGGAAACCCAGACTTCCCTCTCCCCGACCACTTTTATCCAGCTCCGCCGGGAGTTTCCCCTACATTTCCAAGCCAACAGAGAGACATAGTCCCCCCAGCATGCCCTGGTTAATCCCCGGGGCCTCCTCCCAGTGGGACATGCCTGGATCACCTCACCAGGGAGGCGTACCGGGAGGCATCCTAACCAAATGCCCGAACCACCTCAACTGGCTCCTCTCAACGCGGAGGAGCAGCGGCTCCACCCTGAGTCCCTCTCAGATGACCGAGCTCCTCAACCTATCTCTAAGGAAGAGCCCGGACACCCTGCAGAGGAAACTCATTTCGGCTGCTTGTATCAGGGATCTCGTTCTTTCCATTTTGACCCACAGTTTGTGACCATAGGAGAGGACAGGAACGTAGATCAACCAGTAAATGGAGAGCTTTGCCCTTCGGCTAAGCTCTCCCTTCACCACGACAGACCGGTACAGAGTCCACATTACATCAGCCGTTGTACCGATCCGCCTGTCGATCTCACGTTCCATCCTAACCTCACGTGAACAAGAACTCAAAACACTTGAACTCCTCTGCTTGGGGCAGGACCTCTTCTCTTCCCAACTCACCATGCCCAGACGTGACACTTACATTAAAGTGCCATTTGGAATTTAGCATACCATCTTTTTAAAGTTTGCCTGCTCTTGGTAGACTTCATAAAACTTCGTGGACAAATAATTTGAAATTATTATTACTTATTTCAAGTTTTGGCACGTATAATGATAAGTTTTAATTCCTGAAGCATATTTATTGATGTTTAAATGCTCTGGAAAACAGCCAGTGTATCCCAGTATTCCATGCGTGTGCTTCTGAGGAGACGACGATGTTTTGTTTTATACCATGGCACCAGAGGTGCTCCGTAATGTTTTATGTACACTTTAAGAAAAAAAAGTGATATTTACTCAATTAAAATGAGGCAACAGATTACAAGCAATACAGTAATCCCTCGTTTATCGGGGGGGTTACGTTCCTAGAATAACACGCGCAAAATGAAATCCGTGAAGTAGCCAGGTTTATTTTTTTATTATTTTACAATGCAATAATAAACTATAGAATAAAACCAAAAATCAAAACCTGTTTTAAAGCCCCAAATTTGTTTAAAACAATAATTTTAATATAGTAATACAAAGTTGGCAACATTTTCACTCACATATTTCACAGTCCCAGCTATGCCTCTTCGTCCTGAACCCGCACATTGTTATGAGTAGTTGTGGAGCTCTTTCTTTTTCTGAGCAAGATTTTTATAAACGGATAGGCCTATACCCGGACATCGAATTAAAGTGAAGCCTCTTATATCATAACAATACACTTGAAATTTCAATCTATTGCAAAAGAAATCTAGGTAAAAGTCACATTTCCAAAGCTGCGCATTTGTCCATTGCTGTCCGTGTGTCAACATAGTGTGTGCGTTTGCTCTCGGCACGCCTACAAATCACGTGATTGGCTCCCAGAGCGGAAGCTGTCAATCAATGTGCTTACTAGCATGTTCGCACACGGCAGTTAGAGGAGAGACGAAAGCAAGCTTTTGGATCCCCTTGCCTTTTGTAATAAATTGACAAGTGAAAAACCAATACAGTACAGCGTCAATATTTTATTTTGAGATAGTAAAGCCCCTGAGCCATTCAGGATTCAGAGCACAATGCGCTGTAAAAAAAAAAAAAAAAAAAAAAAAAAATATATATATATATATATATATATCTCCACACTGTAAAAAATCCGTGAAGCAGCGAATCCGTGAAAGATGAACCGCGATACAGTGAGGGATTACTGTATTACTAATTAAATTTATGTAATTAAATAATTTAAATAAATTATCCAAAATATTTAACTTTTACATGTGACTGTGTATTTTTTTTTAGCAATATTCCATTCACGCTGAAAAAAAAAGTTCTAAGTTTTGGCATGATTAATGATAAGTTGTAATTGCTGATGCGGGTTTATTGATGTTTAAATGCTCTGGAATAAAAGCCTGTCTACATGCGTACGGGTGCACATGAGGGCCTTCAGTGATTGAAGACCTCATGCACATCCATATGCACATACACAGGCATTTTTTTTCCCAGAGCAATTTAACGTCAATAAACCCGCATCAGCAATTACAACATATCATTAACCCCTCTCAATTCCAATCATCAGAAAATCTTATCTGGCTCAATTGTGATATTATGACAGTATTAGCATTTAAAAACTTTTACACCAGCCCAACTCCAGACTGTGGAAAAACATAACCTGTTTTTTGGGGGATAGTTCTTCTAGCTTGCAGCCATTGCAACATTCCGTACATCTGCAAGAAAGATTTGTGAAGAAAACACTTGGAAAGTTTAACTACCCACTTGGTCGAATTTTTTTGTTTGTTTTTTGTATTTTAATCCTTAGCCCCAGTACTGTTCCTACTGCATGGCATTGTAATATTCTGTATTTCTACAAGTAGGTTTCGTGAAGAAAACAGTTCTAGGCTGATATTTTTAGTTAACCTAGTTTTAAAGCTAACTCACTAAAGGTAAAGACTTGGTCAACGTTTTTCCCCCAAAACCTAGTACTGTTCACCCTACATGGCATTGCAATATTCTGTACATCTGCAAGAAAGGTCCATGACGAAAACACTTCCAGGCGGCTATTTTTAGTCAACCTATTTTTAAATTTCACTTACTCGACTTGTTCAGTATAGTAGATTAGTAGATCCTCAAGACAGGTCCATGTCAAAAACACTTCCAGGCGGCTACTTTTAGTCAACCTATTTCTGATCTTATTTTTACTTGATCTTATTTTATTTATTTTACTATTTTATTGTGTTTTTATTGTGTTAAGTATTTATTGTGTTTTATTTTTCCTGTACAGCACTTTGGAAACCTTTGTGTTTGTTTAAATTTGTGCAATATAAATGAAGTGGATTGGATTGGATGAAGTTGACTTATCTGACTTGGTTGACTTTTTTTTCCCTCAGATCTAGTACTGCTCACATTGCAAGAAAAAAACTCAAATATGCATCACATATGTGCAAAAAAATGGGAATCGAACGTGCGCTTTGTAAATTACGCAACTATGCAAACCTTGCGTCAATCCGGCACTGACTGTTTTTTCCTTTCTTATTTTTGGTTGCCATCAAACACTTCCTTGCTGTCGGGAGTACGTTGTCATCCTTAAAGATTTCCCCATGCATCCCCATCAAGTCAAGCAGAAAAAGACTTTTTCTTCTTCTCTGCGAGCTGCGTGGCACCAATGAGACAAGCCCTGTGTGTCTCTTATAAAAATTCTCATGAAAACTAATGGGGCTTGAAAATAGGCTTCTTCCTGTTTTCCTTCGAAAAAAAAAGAAGCCAATTCAGTCACGCCTGGTTGCAAACGGGGTGATAGAGGACACCGCATTTGCTTAAAATTGGTTCTGGAAGTCATTTGCTTGACAAAAATGCACCTATGGAGAAAACAGGTGATTGTTGTCTCGTGTGGGAAACTAGCCAAAGCACTTTAGTCCATCATGTTTCATGGTAGTTGAGGTCGGGGCCAGCTGAGCCATTAAGCAAGATACTGAGGGTGCTGTTCAATCTAGAGGGTGCCAAAATTCAGCTGGACAATCACTTTTAAATTAAAGTCAAAACGGAAGGCGAGTGAAATGGACTCAATACAAACATATGTTTGAGGTAACTTTACTGGGTGGTAGAATTTTTATGGAACTGTAGTAGATATGAGAAGGTTTTCCCATTCAGCAGAAGTATGGAGAAAACGGGAATTTTTTGTCAAAGGAGGAAAAAACAGAAATACCAGCAGCAAGAGCAAGTTCCCAGTGGGTCAAATGTGAGTTACATCATGTACAAATATAAGCTAACAACAGGTGTTTGCTTGTGTCTCTGACCCGAGGGCAGGTCTGTGTCCATGACTCGAATGCACCCAAAGGCACCATTCAAGCTCCAAAATAGCACCATTAATAAACACAATCTGCCCTGCTGCATTCATGTCTGTTATGCCATTATGCTATGCTATGCTATGCTAAACGTGTGATGAAGTTCAATGTCCAGCTAACCCTCTTTGTCCATGTTTACTGTCTACCCATTGTCAGTCGTTTGTCTCTCTGTCCATCCATCTGTCATCCATCCATCATTCACCCATCAGCTGTCCATCCATCCAGTCATTCGTCCATCTATGCACTCATCCATTTGTCCATTTGTCTATCCATTCATCCATCTATGCACTCTACCGTCTGTCCATCCATCCATCTATCCATCCATCCATCATCATCCTGTCTGACTGCAAATACATATGTCTGTCCATCTATGCACTGTACCATTTGTCTGCCTGTCCATCCATCCATCCATCCATCCATGGGTCTGTTCATTTACACACAAATTGAACCTTCCATTGATACATCATCAATATATTCCTCAACTTTTTAAATCATATTCCATACCAGTGTGTAAAGGGAGTCATATATTAGGTTGTTATCATTATGTGCTTATTTCTTGTCTAGAATAATGTGCATTGCTGTCCATCTATGCAGTCTTAGTTCATCTCGCCCCAGTCCTTAGATAAAGCTGTTGACACAAGAAAGTGTGAGCTGAGACCTTGGCCCAGCTGTTGGTGGCGTCCGGCTGGCTCTTTTTGTTATGTCTTGTAATGTGCAATGCTTTCCTGAAAGAATAAAAAGCATTCAGGGACGCTTGAGCGACGAAAATGCTATTTTCCAATGCATGTATGTATGCCAAGCTCTTTTCCCTTTGCCTAGGCAGAGAAAAGTCAGTCTTGGCTGGTCTGAGTTACTATTTTGCTGTTTAGCAGCAGGGCTTGTCATAGTCTACTTTTAAAGATAACCCTGACACAGTGTTTTTTATCTGCTGTATCAACGCCCATCCGTCCTAATGTTCTATTACCCATAGATGTTGCGCTTCAAAGGCGTGACTTGCATCAGTTGCAATTAACATATTTGATTTTCCTGCGCCCCTCTGCAGTTCTGTCTGAAAACATATGGAATAATTCATGATGTTTCCCTGTTAATAACTTTGATAAAACGCCACTCTACTATGCTTGACTTCCCTTTCAGCAGACACACTATCTCTTTGAGCTCTCTCAGCTCCTACTGTTTGAGGAACACTCCAGCAGAAATAATCACTCGTGATCCCTCGACAAACCTTTCAGGGGGAAATATAACAAGAGAATCTCAGAGTGCCAGAAAGAATTATCAAAATGCACATGGTATTGACAAAACATTATGAGATAGAAACGTGAATTTGAGATTTTATTCATTCATTGAGGGTTGCATGGCTCAGAGGTAGAGTAGTCGTCTACAGTTGCCGTCTCCATTGTCATAACATGAATAAAATATAAAGAAAATACATCTGTTTTAATTAGAACATCCATATCTGCGAATACTCTAATGCGTCATCATAACTGATGTGCAACAGGCACGACCAGGCTTTCAAAGTGTGGCCCTGCGAGTAATGAGAAGGTACTGTAGCAAAACAACCCACCCTTTGTACTCTCACCGCCACGTATAATTTCCAGGATGTGTCAAATGGAAGATGGACAACATCATCCCTCTCCGCAGTGTCACGTTACAGCAGTACTTCTCAATTAAAATTTGCAAAGACGCCCCAGGAAAGAGAAAACATTTTGCATTGACAAATTTGACAAATCAGATCAATGTCAATAAAAATTGGATAACTATACCTGTATCGTTTTTAGCATTGACACGAGGAAAAAGCAAGATGAAAAATACGTTTAACAACTGTTCTTTTTTTCTTTAATTTTTTTTTTAATTTTTTTTTTAATTTTTTTTTCTTTTTTTCTTTAATTCTTTTTTTTTTTACAGTAGTTTAAAGGTCAAAGGTTTGGCTAAGACAGTGGTGTCAACCATACGACCTGTGGGCCAATTCTGGCCCACAAAACTTTTAAGTTGTTTTGTTAAAGTTATTGTCGTTTTTCTGTTGTGGTTTCAGGTTGGGTTTTCTGTTTTGGGGGATTTTGTTATTTTTAAGCTGTGGGTTTTTTCAGTTCTTGTGTCTTGTTTCCATTTGGTCAGTCCTCGTGAGCATGATTTGTTTCCACCTGTCTGTGTACCTGCCCCCCTAGTGTCATCCAATCAACTTCCACTGCCTTTTGTTCCTTCCCAGCTGTTTCGCGTTTCCTTATCGAGGCTCTAGTCCAGTGTTTCCCAACATTTTGATCACCGTGGGGCGTGGGTTCTGTCTGCGGCACAGTCAATGCCGTAAATTTAGACAGCGGACCGGGGGGGGATAATTTTCCGCGGCACACCTGACAATATCTGGTGTACAATACACTGGTATGCCGCGGCACAGTGGTCGAAAAACACTGCTCTAGTCTATTTAAGTCACAGTTTTCATTCAGTTAGTGTCGGATCATTGTCTTGTACCTCACGCACTCACGTCTTGTCCCAATGCCAGTCTGCCCGCTAGTGTTGTTTTCTGTTTCACCATCCCGCTTGTGTTTTTGCTATTCTGTTTTTCAGCTTTTTTTCTTGCCTGTCCTTTGAAAAATAAATATGGATTATTACATGCATCCCCCATCTCGGAGCCCTGCGTTTGGGTCCACTATTCCCGCTATCACACCGGCTATCCTGCTTTGACCAATCCAGGACCCAGCGGGAAGCTCGCGGCGGCGAACATGCCGTCCCACCCGCATTCGCTCTCAGCCCGCCGACCATCCCTGTTCCCCTTGTTTAAGAGCTCTTTGTTTGTTTCTCGTTTTTTCATCCCAGCATGCATCTATCTCCATTCTATGCCCCTCCCCCACGCTCTTTTCGTCTGCGTGTCCCTCTGAACTACCGTACGACACCATTCTTTTTCCGCATGTTTCCGTGATTTCAACTTCTCTGATTTGGATAGTTCACCTTCCGTCCATCCACCCAAGCACCCCGTTTCTCCTATTTTTCCAAGTCACTACACGTAGGACTCCGATCCGGCCCTGATTTTGTTTATCCACGCTCTTTCTCTGCCGCCACTTTTGATTTAGACTATGACCTTCGGTTTTCTAGCCCCTGTTCTTCTGCCTCTGATTATGATTTTAATTCAGATTTTGATTGTGACAGCTCTTGGTATCTGTTAGAATAATTGTTGTTAGAATAATTATAGATATAGTGATTATACATTTGCTACAAAATATTAATGCTCGCAATGAAGAAATGCTTTGCTGCGTGAATGAATAAACACATACTGAATGATAATAATGAATGAATAAACTGCTGATGTACTGCTAGGTATGTTGATGGTACGCTGGGAGAATGAGTGCACTGTTTGTGGGAAAAGAACTGTCTCGTCATTGTTTTCTTTCAAGCAGAAGGAAGGCCGCTCAAGCCTGCCAGTCGGAGCGTTCCCACACCTATGACTCTTATCGATGTTTTTGCTATGCATTATCAGAATGTTTCGCTACGTATTTTTTCATACATGCATTAGTTTCTCACCCACATGCTCACACATAGAAGGACAAGTACACAAGGTCCCGGCCATAGACTTGCGTTTTTTCCTGCCCCTTGAGGGCCGGGACCTTCATGTAGTTAGGGATCTCTGTAACAAATAAAAGTAAGGGAAGTCGGAGAGATTGGCAGAGCGCAGTAGAATTGTCCTTGGCCGGTTCCTCTTCGCTCCCTCATGCATGAGTTGGGAAGATTGCCTTGTCTCCTTTTTTGTGTACAATTTCTTACAAATGTCTGACAAATGAACCTGACAGTATCCATCTGCAGGTCTGTTTCCATTTTTTTCTTCAGAAGATTCCGATGCGAGCCTCCCATTAATCGTGACCTTTTATTGGGCACCCGGCTGGCACTCCGTGGAGGCGGTGGCGCCCGAGTAAAGGCCACCGTTCTCTTTCCCGTCAAAACCCATCAGTTTCCTCATCCTTCAGTTCAGATCCCCTCTCTCCTGTACCAATGTCCTTGTCTAGTCTAGTCTCATTCCCCCTGTCTTGAACCACCCCTTTCTCGCGCACTATCCCTAACTCCTGTTGCCTCTGTTCCTGGTGTTTCTGTCCCCCATGTCTTCTGGTGGCAGGCTGATGCGGCGAGTGCACCCGTCCCCGCGCCTAGGCAGCTGTCCGCTCCTGTCCCCGCGCCTAGGCGGCTGTGCGCCCAGGACCGTGCCCCTCTGCGTCCGACCTCTGTGACCCTCGCTAGTCGGCGCCCAACCTCTGTAACCCCCGCGAGTCAGCGTACGACTTCTGAGTTCCCCCTCAGTCAGCGCTCGACCTCTGAGTTCCCCTTCAGTCGGCGCCCATCTTCCCAGCCAGTCAGCAGTCTGCCTCAGTCTTCCCAGCCAGTCGGCCGTCTGCCTCAGCCCTCCCAGCCAGTCGGCCGTCTACCTCATCCCTCCCAGCTAGGGCCATCTGTTTCAGTCCTCCCGCCCAGTGACCAATCTGCCTCAGTCCTCCCACCCAATCGCCAGTCTGCCTCAGTCCTCCCAGCCAGTCTGCCTCAGTCCTCCCAGCCAGTCGCCAGTCTGCGTCAGTCCTCCCAGCCTGTAATTGCTGCCCGGCGGACCGCCTCCAAAGCTCCACCCACCGTCCCGCAGCTGGCTTGAAAACCTCCAGCTGGCGCTCCGCAGCCAGTCACCAAGCTCAATGTCTGCCTCCAACGGCCACTCTCATCCCAGGTCAGTCCCGTATTTCCTCTGGCCCACAGAGAATCCACGTGTGATGGCATAATCCATTCAGCGCAGGTATTTCTTCTTCATATCACTCTATTGAAAGAACACTTTGCATAAGTCGAGCATCCCTCGCCACCAATGGAAATTAGCAAAGACAAAGTCGGATCAGCGCTGGATGAATCAGTGCCACGTATTGAGAAAAACTGAAGGCTGATTATGAATAATTTTTCTTTTCCCAGGTCAATATGCTTTATAAAGTCACCAAATTATTTCTTATGACTCTAATACAGTGTCCCACTTAAAAATGAACGTATTGATCCTTTGACCATGTACCTGAAGCCGTTATTCAACTCTTGCTCAAAAGCGTCAACCTTAAAGCTGAGTCCAAAATCCCCCATTTGTTGGGTAAGATTCTTGAACAACAATTTCCAACTATAAGCTACTACTTTTTTTTATCATGCTTTGAACCCTGCGACTTACAGTCCAGTGCAGTTTTTTTTTAACTTGTCACCAGGGGGCACTCTGCACTACTAAACCCAATTGGGTGAGTTACTGTTGTGTTGGTGCAGTATTCCAACAAGCTGACTTTTTTGGTACTATGTTGAAAATTTGTTAGGGCTGCTCTAATTTCTAAACGCAACCAGGCAAATCTTAAAAAAAAAAAAAAGAATTTAAACAACTTCTATGTAGCATCTTTTGGCGTAAATATCTGATGTTACAACCTGCGGCTTATAGTTCGCTGCAGCCAGTGCATGTTGACAAAACTACATTTTCTGTTAAATTTTAATTGGTTTAGCTTACAATTCTAGTTTCTTACAGTCTTAAAAATATGGTAATTACATTGCCTCTGTGTATTTTGATTCTGTCACTTGCGGAGTCCCGCATGACTTAAACAAGGGGCGCGGCCAGGAATTTTTCGATGGGTGAGGGGTGGCCAGGGGTAGCACGCACAGTCTTGGTTCTCGTGAAATAAAATCAGGTGAATCTAGGTGAATCTTGTACAAGCACATGAATGATGTTGCATGTGGCCTCTTATGAACACGTGCAAGCGTTCCGTCCTGCCCACTTGCACAGCAATCACATTTGCAACACTTGGCTCACCTTTGCGTCCTTTCCTCACACCTTCCTTGCGCTATATATTCTTCCCGGATGGCGCCAGGTCTGAAGGCGCAGCCCTTCATTTTCACCTGCCAGTCAAGCACGCCCACATGCAACACGCGCATCTGTTGCATCCACGCTTCCACAATGACACCTCAGCGCGCGATCCACGCAAATGCAAATATCTTTCAGTATCTGATAGCAAAGACAAACAAAGCTATTTGTGGCTCCGGTAGCTAGATAACCAATCTAAAAGTCCATTTATTCATAAAATAAGATGCAATCAAAAAAAATCACCATCATACAAAAAAATAAATCTATCCATCCCATCCATTCAGTAATCATCCATCTGTTCCATCTAGCTGTCTTTAATCTAATGTAATATAATCTAACCCAGGGGTGTCCAAATCCACTCCTCAAGGGCTGGTAACCAGCATGTTTTCTAGGTTTCTTCCCCGACACACCTGATTCAAATGATCAGCTCATCAGCAAGCTCAACAGAAGCCTGATGATGATCCTGATCATTTGAATCAGGTGTGTCGGGGAAAGAAACCTGGAAAACTATGGCGTTATATTTGTGCCACAATTACGCACGCGCGGAAAAAAAAATTGAGCGGAGAAAATCAAACTGAGCGAGCGAAAACAGATTTTGAGAGCAAGAAAAAAACTATTGAGCGCGTAATGATAAGAGTTTGAGCGCGCGCCGATGGAGTTTGAACACAGAAAAAGAAATTGCTCGCTCAAAATTCCTTTTTGCTCGCTCGGGATAGCCCTCTCTCGCTCAACATCTCGCTCTCGCTCGCGATACTCCTCTCTCCCTCGCTCAACATCGCGTTTGCTCAACATTGAGCTCTCGCTCGCTCGACTCGTCCTCTGCGCTCGCTCAGTTCTGTTCACGCGTTACGTTTGTGCCACAAAACCAGCCAATCAGAGCTTGTAAATGCACTTTGATTGACACAGCTTAGTATCCAATGAGATTGCTTGTACGCTATCCGTTGACGCACTCTCGTTTGCCCTGTGTTCACCCAAAAAGGGCAAACGAGAGTGCGTCAACACGGACTTGGGCTGGAGAATTACTTTTAATATTATTATTATTACTGTATTGTATCATTTGACAGAAATACCTTGTTAGTTTTTGTACTTTAATAATAACGTCGATGTGACGCACTCTCGTTTGCTCGTTCCGGGTGAACACAATAAGCAATCTCATTGGATACCAAGCTGTCAATCAATGTGCTTTAACAAGCTCTGATTGGCTGGTTTTGTGGCACAAACGTAACGCGTGAACAGAACTGAGCGAGCGCAGAGGACGACTCGAGCGAGCGAGAGCTCGATGTTGAGCAAACGCGATGTTGAGCGAGGGAGGGAGGAGTATCGCGAGCGAGAGCGAGATGTTGAGAGCGAGAATGCTATTGCGAGCGAGCAAAAAGGAATTTTGAGCGAGCAATTTCTTTTTCTGTGTTCAAACTCCATCGGCGCGCGCTCAAACTCTTATCATTACGCGCTCAATAGTTTTTTTCTTGCTCTCAAAATCTGTTTTCGCTCGCTCAGTTTGATTTTCTCCGCTCATTTTTTTTTTCCGCGCGTGCGTAATTGTGGCACAAATATAACGCCATAGAAAACGTGCAGGACAGCGGTCCTCGAGGACCGAGTTTGGACACCCTTGATTTAACCTAATCTAATAATCTAGCAAATTAGCTACCAATTGACTGACCTATTTAATTTTATCTAATGTAATATACTAGGATGTGATCTAGTATAATATAATCTAGTTAAATATAATCTAGAAAGATACCTACGCATCTACCTACCTACCTACGCAGCTAGCTACTTACTTAGCTAACTATCTACCGATCTGCCATCAGACTGATTGACCTAGCTAAAATAATCTAATCAAGGAAAATACCTACCTGCATACTTACCTGTCTGTCTAGCTAGCTACCTATCTAGTTAACTACCTACCAAACCACTTACCTAGCTGTCGTGAGACCGACCTATCTAAATCTAATGTAATCCAACATGATCCTTAGCTCGCTACCACCCTATTTAGCTAGCTACGAGTTTACTACCTACTAGCAACCGACAGACCGACCAACCTTTCTACTCTAATATAATCTAATCATAATCTAACCTCCCTAGCTAGCTAGCGAAGACTGCATCATAATCATTTGAAGGGCCACCCGAGCTAAAACAATTAACATTTAAGTTTTTACATCTCACCGAAAAACAAATAGATGTGCCCGTGTGCTTAATGACTGTGTTTTTGTGTGGCTCAAGGTGCTGAAGCGGAAGTGGTCTGAACCCCGGTGGGACGGTCCCTACAAGGTGGTGGAACAGACTTCATCCGCTGTTCGATTGGAGGGAAAGGGGGACATGTGGTACCATCTCTCATCGACCAACTCTGCTCTCATCCTGACCGGAAAGCCTCTTGCCCTGCCAGATTCCACCCCCACATCACCAGCCACTGCCCCCTTCCCACTTGCCATGCCCTGACCTTGCTGTTCTTGCCCCAGTCCCCTGACCCCTGCAACCATCTCACCTCCACACACATTTACCCCAACAGGCCACATTTCCTTGAGTGTTTTCAAAACAAAAGGGGCATGCTAATTTTCTTTACGTGCTTTCATGGTGTCTGACTCTTTTGAGTACGGAAGGGGGATTGAAGACTGCATCATAACATTTAGCCATGCTTGTGTGCTGCTTTCTAACTCTCTATGACCTTGGCTTAGTAATGGAGTGCACTCTGTTCAAACCAGCTGCATCCAGTTTTGCTCTGATTTCTGTCCAGGTGGTAAAATACCCAAGCAGTTGCTAAGTTTTGGTTTCGTTTTGTTTCAATAAGTTACCTCCCTGCTAAAAGTATAAAGAACTTTCCTTGGATGTGCTCTTTGCACATGTGCTCGATTCCAGGCTTTGCCTGCATCATATTTGTGGCCAGAATATTCTGCATTTAAAAACTTTGAAGTGTTTGTCATATTTCATGCCTCTGGAGTCCAGTTATTGACCGAACCTGGTATTGGACACACGTGGAAGGACCCCAAAAGGCTTGCCTTGCAAAATAGTGTACTGTACAAGCACAAATCTTAGTGTTTTGTCTTTTGCTCGCAGAATTATAACAAATTTTCCACAAAGACTGGTGTCAGAAGTGGGATCCAGGGATGACAAAAAAAGACAAAAAAAAAAATGCATGGATGTCTTTATTGTCATCCAGACAGGATTTGACACAAATACTAGTGTCAGAAGTAGGATCCAAGGATTGACCAGTCTGAGTAGCATTTATTACACTACTGACAACAATTAGTGTCAGAAGTGGGATTCAGATTTCAGCCTTGCTGTTGTTTTTGGCCCGCCCCTTCCGTCCTCAGAAAAATATTTGTGAGCGCTGCTGATGTGACGATGCCAGCGACAGTCACGTGCTGCAACAGACTCTGCCGAAAGTCACATCTGCAGGCTCTTTTGCTTGTTTGCCGCTTGACTCAACAAATTAGTGAGGCCTCGAAAAAAAAGAAATGAACGCAATTGCTATTTATAATTTCTAGTGTTTTCTTCAGTGAACTACATATTCATTTATCGTGTCTGATCGGAGACATTATTGCTGCAACGATTTGTGTCAGAAGTGGGATCCATGGATTTGGATTTGGATTTGGATTTACTAAATTACATAAACATGAGTCCAGGACTTTGTGTTTTTTATAAATAGAAATATAAAATAGCTGTCAGAAGTGGGATGCAAGGATAACCTATCCACACAAATGGACAGAGAGATTATCCTTTGTGTTTTTCCTGGGGTGTTTGTAGTCATGTGTAAACTGTCACCAACATAGCTGAAGTCAGGAGTGGGATCCAAGGATTTGGCAGCATTACCAAAATTTACATACAGACAATACTTTTTCGATGTTTTTGGCATTAACGTATTAAAAAATTGCCACAGCGGTTTGTCAGATGTGGAATCCAATAATCATTCATGCAAATTTACAGAAAGACAATGGTTGATGTTTTGTTACGGAAATATAAGAACTGACACAAAAATCACTATCACTCATCCGCACAAATGGACAAAAACATTATCCTTGTTGTTTTTCTCGGGCATTTGTAGTCATCTGGACACTGTCACCAACATAGCTGATGTCAGAAGTGGGATCCATGAATTTGGAAGCCTTACAAAATTTCATAAAGACAAGCCCTGGACTTTTTCAATGTTAATATCATTAATGTGATGGCACAAAGTGCTACAGAGGTTTGTCAAAAGTGGGCAAGCTGGAGGTCCCCGTCCCGGCTCCGCGGCGACTGTGCACCCCCGTCCCGGCTCCACGGCGACTGTGCGCTCCCATTTCGGCTCCGCAGCAACCAAGCGCCCACGTTCCGGACCCTGTGGTCCTGCCACTGGTGACTCCGGAACCGAAGTCCCACGTCACGCCAGAGACGGCGCCCCCCGAGCCTCACGTCACACCGCAGTCGGCGCCCTCCGAGTCCCACGTCGCCCCGCAGTCAGCACTCCCCGAGCCTCACGTCACGCCGCAGTCAGAGCCCTCCGAGTTCCCCAGTCTGCCTGAGCCCTCCGAGTTCCCCGGTCTGCCTGAGCCCTCCGAGTTCCCCGGTCTGCCTGAGCCCTCAGAGTTCCCCGGTCTGCCTGAGCCCTCCGAGTTACCCGGTCTGCCTGAGCCTTCAGAGTTCCCCGGTCTGCCTGAGCCTTCTGAGTCTCTAGCCCTTCTGCTGCCACTCTTGTCTGGACTCATAGTTTCCTCGCTGCTATTGTCTCCCAAGTCCCACGTATTTTTCGATTCTTTCAACCCTGCCTTTGTTATTATTAAATCACCCTTCACTTGAGCCCACCCCAGTCAGTCCTGCATTTTATTGGTTCTGCCTTTTCCGCATCTCCTCAAACCGCCATGCCCCGACGTGACATATATATATATATTGTTACGAGTGGGGTCACTCAAGAGTCTTGCTCTCTGTTGTGTTTCTTTTTCCCTGTGTTCCCTGCCCTCTTTTGTTTAGGTGTGCCCCAGCAGTGCACGAATTGGTCAGCTCCAAGAAGGCCCACGATTGGCTGCTGCTGATTGGAGGTCGCACACCTGCCGTATATTAAGAGGAGACAGCAGACAACCCCAGTCTCTCCTTCGCTTCCAACCAGCCACGCATTTGTATCAATTGTCTTGAAACTGAGCAGTAGGGGTGAATCGCCGTTTTTGTTGTACATTTTCTTTCCTCCTGTTTTTGGAGCTAGGGAGGTAAGTTTATTGTCTTTTTGTTGTTTTGTTTGCTAGGTTAGTTTGATTATTGCAGAGATTGTTTTGTTTGTTATTTTGGCCTTGGTTCACCCTGAGTTAATTGCTCCACTCTTTTAGTAACCCTTTTGTAAATAAATGTATCTTTTGTTTTCCAAACCTTTGGGTTATTGGCTGGCTGCTTGGGAGTTGGGGAAGGCGCGGCCCATTACTCATGTTATGTCCTAGACCCTAGACTGGGACGTAACATTGATTGGGGGCTTGTCCGGGAGTATTTTACGACGTCAGCTTTCAAACCAGGCCAGAAGAAGTTGCGCAACACACGATGATAGGTTTTCTTGACACCCAGGTGGCCAGCTAAGCCGGGGTCATGGGCCAGACCAAGAACCTGCGCACGGTAGCCGGTTGGCACAACCACCTAGTTAACCGAGCATAATGCGTTGGAGTCTGGACTCCGTCGTCTCATCAGGACACCATTTTCCAAAAAAAACGCACAGGGTTGGCTGTCTTCCTCTGTGGCTACTACAGAGGAGAGACACAAAGTTAGGGACGGATCACTTTTCTGCGCATCAATCAACATTTCTCTCGTTACACTCAAACTTAGCTCTGCGTCTGCCGGAAAAACAACAGGCTTGTTGACACAGTTTACCCGCGTGCGATCAGTAGTGGGAGACACCGAAACGAAGGGCTCACCCTCACCAAATGTAGCCATACCAGACTCAAACGAATCCACAGTTCCACCCAATTTTCGAGCCTGGGCGCGCGTAACGGCACACACAGGAAATACATTTTGCACAGACGAAGATTCAAGGGCGGGACAGCAAACAGACGAAACCGAAATGGGGTCCGTAACGGCTTCGGGCAGAGGAAACACCTTTCCTCTGGCCAAATCGTTCCCCAAAATAAACGAAACGCCACTAATCGGAAAACGTGGGAGCACGGCAACTTTCACAGGTCCCGACACGAGCGGGGAATGCAAATGGACCATGTGAAGTGGCGCACTAACTGCACTCACCTTAATTCCACACACAACTAAATCAGAACAACACGAAGTCTCCCTCGAGAGCGGCAACACACTAGATAGCATAAACGAATGACAGGCGGCAGTGTCACGGAGAATTGTCACCGGTACTTTATCAGGGCCCTTGTCTGTTAAAGAAACAAACCAGCGAGAAACGAACGGCTTGAAACGAGAGTCCACCGCTGCGTTCACCTCAAACTCAGGTAAAGGCGCAGCGTGACGCACAGGTGGGGACACCGTGTTGATAAAACCCACACCCGCGGAAGGTTTAGCATTTTTTTTCTTAAGCACCGGACAGTGAGCGATCAAATGGCCTGGCTCATGGCAGTAAAAACACTCGCGGCTCTCACCCGCAGCAGCTGGTGAAGGGCTTTTACGCGTCAGCTTTGGTGAGCGGTTTCTGCGCTCCGGTGAAGAAAAAACACTTTTGTGCGTTAAAATAAACTCGTCAGCCAAAACTGCGGCTTTTGTTACCGAGACTACCTTTTGTTCGTTTAAGTAAACGACAATCCGCTCGGGCAGACACTCTTTAAATTCTTCGAGCAAAATTAACTCTCTCAACTCCGCCATAGACTTAACAGTACAGGCTTGACATCACTTGTCAAACAACACGCTCTTGTCGCGCACAAACTCTACGTACGTCTGTTTAGCAGTTTTTTTACTATTTCTAAATTTCTGACGGTATGCTTCGGGGACTAACTCATAAGCCTGCAACACCGTCTTTTTCAATTTGCTGTAATCAAGGCTATCCTCAATCGACAGACTGGCACAAACCTCTTGGGCTTTCCCCACAAGGTTACACTGGAGCATAAGTGACCAGAACTCTTTGGGCCAACTCAGGGCACCAGCTATGCGCTCAAACGCGCTGAAATACGAGTCCACCTCGGACTCACGAAACGGAGGGACTAAACGAATGTGCCTACCAATATCAAAAGCAGGAGTGGATCCAGTGCTAGGGCTAACAGGAGACACCGGTGGGGGGGCTGCAAGAGCGCTTTTCTCCAGCTCCAGCGCCCTAATGCACAAATGCATGGCTTGCAGCTCGAGCTGCTTGTTTTTAGTTTCTACCTCTTTAATCTGGAGGGTTAGGCGGAGATCCTCCGTGGACATGTTACCCATGTGAGGATCTGTGAGCGGCCCAGGAGCCACACCCGCAGCGAGCGGAGCAGCCGCCTTCGCTACTGTCTCCTTCGCTTCCGATGCGTCACCATCCGCGTCAGCCGCAACAACCTCCGATTTAGGTAGGACGCCCCGTTCCACCAACTCCGCACACAGCAACTGTTTAAACTCCGCTTTTTTCATACTGTAGGGCACTTTTGCCCTATAATATTCCGCAACAGCCACTAAATCTGCTTTCCTGCATTCAACGAGTCTCTCTAACAACGGACTGGCCACAAACTCCTCCAACGAAAACTCCATAATTTCCCCCACACACCAAAACAAAAACTGCCAACCAGAGAGAACCGAAAAGCGAACACACACCAAAACCCACCGAAAACGAAGCGCGACAAGAAGCCGGACGAGCCCCCAATCAATGTTACGTCCCAGTCTAGGGTCTAGGACATAACATGAGTAATGGGCCGCGCCTTCCCCAACTCCCAAGCAGCCAGCCAATAACCCAAAGGTTTGGAAAACAAAAGATACATTTATTTACAAAAGGGTTACTAAAAGAGTGGAGCAATTAACTCAGGGTGAACCAAGGCCAAAATAACAAACAAAACAATCCCTGCAATAACCAAACTAACCTAGCAAACAAAACAACAAAAAGACAATAAACTTACCTCCCTAGCTCCAAAAACAGGAGGAAAGAAAATGTACAACAAAAACGGCGATTCACCCCTACTGCTCAGTTTCAAGAAATATATATATATATAATGTATGTATTTAGTAAAAATACATTTTAAATTAAATTGACTTACTATATTATATATTGACTTACTATAGTAAGTATATTGACTTACTATAGTTATTATCATTAATATAGTTTATTATAGTTATGATAATGTCAGGTTATATTAGGCTAGCAGAGAAGGCCTTGCTGGCCCTGACGCCCCACCACTGGGTGTCAGAAGTGAGATACAAGGATTTGGCATGTTTACAAAAGACAACACCTGGAACTTTTAAGCGCTTACAGCATTAATAGGGTAAGCATTGCTGCCAAAGTTGCTGTCAGAAGCAGGTTCCAAGGATTTGCTAGCTCAACAAAATGATAAAACAGACAATACTTTTTCCCCACGTTTTTATATGTGTTTGACAGTTTACAGTAGCGTTTGGAATACATAATGCCAGAAGTAAAATCCAAGGATTAACCAGCCTCATAAAATTACAAATAGTGTTTCAGCAGACTCACTCACATTGAAGAAAAAAAAGAAAGATTTTTGGTGTCTATTACAGAAGCATAGAAAATATTGCCACAAAGATTTGTATTTTGTCAGGAGTGGGATCCAAGGATTAACATCTGCATATATTGACAAAAAGACAATGCTCTATGTTTTTCTGAGGTGTTCGCAGTCATTTGCAAAATATAGCCACGATGTCTGGTGTCAGAAGTACGGTCCAAGTATTTGTCAGCCTAATAAAATGACACAAAGACAACTCCTGTACTTTTCAAACGTTTATGGCAGTGATGTGGAGAAGTGCCACAATAAGGTCAGAACTGGGATCCAAAGCTCCAAAGGTGGGATCTAAAAATTGGTCAAATCCGAGCAAAAGTGAAGTCCTGCTGTTTGTGATAAAAAGTGCAAGCAGAGTGCGGGCAGAGGACCCGATGGAATGGTTAAAAGGAAGGTGAGTCATCAAAAAATAAGAAGTTGTGGCACTAGGACCATGTCTCTCACCCAGTAGGCATGATGCAAGTGTCCGCCACAGAGTCGAATTAAAGTGAAAGTGACAGCCCTGCTGAGAATAGCGGCAATTGCGTCACCAGTCCGATCACCGACATATTTCAGGAGTTCATACACGCTATTCGAGCTCCCTCTCAAGACGGTACATTTTCAGTAGCGTCCTTCCAAGGTAAATTCGGCAACTGCAACAATGCACTTTTGTCCAATGGAACACTGGCACTATCTACTGGACAAACATTGCACATGTTGGCCTCTTTGTCGGAATGGCGCTGAGACTTATTTCGAGAAAATACAAATGCTTCGGATTTAATGCTAAAATCACCCAAACTTTATTTAATCGAATTTAGGCCTTGTCTACGTGTAGTCGGGTTCTTGCAAACCGGCAGTAAATATCTCCGCTTTGCCCTATTTGCTATATGTTGCCGGGCCTTTTTTTTTCAGCAAAAGCGAATGTTTCAAAACCTCCGGCAAATATGGAGATTTGCCCAAGCCACTTGATTCGTGGTTGAATGTAACCAGCTTCAACAGAAATTTGCGTCATCGCGCTTTCCCGCCAAAGACAAGGATACAGATCACGTCAGAGGCAGAGGTTCTTTCTGATTGGACAGAATTTGTGAAATTACTGCCGCCTAGTGACTTGGCATGCTATAAACAAATTTGAAACCGCTCTATGCGGTTTCATTTAGACGCGACTTTTTTTTTTTTTTAATAAACAAACAGCAACGACGAGAGGGTTTCGTGTTGACAAGGCCTTAGACAGCTCCTCTGTATGTTTTGCGACTTCCTGGTCTAATTTCCGTCACCTGCCATTTGAGTCCAGTACACCAAAGTTCAGCTTTACTATTATAAAGTACGTCTTACATAATTTACAAAAATAATTGAAAAAATAAACACCCTGAGAAATATACACACCACACAATGCTAAAATAAATAAATAAATACTGGCAGTAGTCGACATTTTGGAAAATCTTCGTTTGAGATATCAATTCTCGCGACGTTTGGTTTGAGCCAATCGGGAGGGCGCACGTTTTTCACGCGCTAACGTGAAGCTAGGCTACAGCCAAGCAAACCAGCTCTCTTATCACCAACAATCATCAAGTCGTCACCAACAAGACGGGACTGAAGTGAAGACGGTGCGTAAACTCTCATGGACCCGTTTTTTTGTTTCTTCTTGCTTAATTTTTTCGAAGACGCCCACTTATCGTACTTTGGCCGTGAATGGCGGTGAAAATGTGATGTCGGAATCTGGGACGTAGCATTCACTTTGCTCTTGGTTCATCATTATTGCGTGTTGGTCGTTTTTTATTATTTTAACAGTTATTTATGATTAATTAGACAATGTTTGGGTACGAATGTAAATTAAGACTTACAATAAGGTAAGCATTTTAATGTTTCCATTTAAACTTAATGATGACACCAAACTACCCATGGATTGATGGGTTTCAATAAATGTATAATCCGAACAGGAAACTTCAGGAATATTAACAATTTAAAAAATTGGAAGAGTAATCAAAGATTGTATTTAATTTTGAGTTGCGTACTCTTACTTTGGGATATTGGCCCACAAACGGGTTTAATCAGGCCCGCGAAATGAATTTGTAATGTGCAGTATATATTAAAAATAAATAAATACAATACTTAAAATGTTTTATGATTAATAGAAATGTAAATTTTATGATTAAAAGTGATGTTTTCCTTGTACTATTTGGGTTAGGGTTAGGTATTGAAAAAGAATAATGCATTTGAAGTTGTTGTTTTAAAGTTTTATAATTACTTAGCATGATTTCTTTGGCCCATTTGGGAATATATTTTACTCCATTTGGCTGGCAAGCTAAAACGAGTTTGACACCACTTCTGTATAGTATTAATACTCAAGCAAGCATAAAAAAAGTCCATGTGTAAGTTTATTCCAAACATGTAGTCATGAAAAAGCAACCAAACAATAATAAAAAAAAAAAAATCAACAACACAGTCATAAAGCAAAATCATTTCAAATGAAAACATGAACTATTAGTCCTCAAAAGTAGGAAGATAAGTTTTTTTCACTCCATAGCCCTAGCTTTGCATTTCTTGTAGTTGTTCACATTTTGGAAAAACTTCTATTTTAGACAAGTCAAAAATGCAGACCAAAATTCATGTATGGTGTACATAAACAAAATATATGAACAAACAGTATAGAGGAGTAAATGAAAAAATGATTCAAGTACTGCATAAATAGAAAAGTAAGTTATGAGTTTTTTTTTTTTTTTTAATCCAAAATTTAAAATGCCCAAAACAAAGTTTGAACATTCAGATATTGCCCAACAGTATCACTTTAACAACAACAATAATACAGTGATCCCCCCACTTCATGGTTAATAGGGGGTGTCAACCTCCCACGAAGTCTGAAACCCGCAAAGTAGGGTACCAGTTCCTAGATTTCTATGTACGCACCAATATAGCCGCAGTAATCATAAACAATCCTTTTTTTGTGTGTATTTTTTGCGTATTTTATTTCCTTTCTCCTATTATTTAACATTACATTAACCTTATTAACATTATTGTATATTTATTAAATAACTAATATTACTTAGTTTGTTGAATTGTTCTCAGGACTGGTTATCTGCACCAAGACTCCGGTGAAAGAGTACGCAAGTCATCACATTGAACTTCACATTTATTTTGGCTCATGTATGGTGTATCATGTAGTATCTGTTGAATAATAAATCAACAACAATGTTAAAGTCAGTAAACCAACATATAAACACTTGCCGAACTTTAATCTATGAATTTACTGTATATTAGCCGACATTAGCGGGTTAGCAACAACTACTAACTATAAAGTGCAACCTCTACACAAACGAACACATAAACTGAATAAACACCCGATAAATTAAAAGCATGCATTTCATAGTTATTAACTAATATTACTTAGTATTTGATGAATACAGTACTGTATAATGTACCATTTTGCTTTTTTTCAATTTTTTTTTTCCATTTTTGTGCAGTTTTTAAATTATTTTTTATTTTGAAATATTTTAAATTTTTCCTGGAAAAACCCGCAACGTACTGAAACCGCAATATCTGAGACCGCGAATTAGGAGGGATCGCTGTAAATTGTTTCAAAGATATTAAATGTAACATTTCCCCCAAACAACAACAACAACAATAATGTTAATAAGAGGAACATTCAATGTTACACATGTATTGTAGAAATAACATTCCTTCTCAACAAAAATACTCAAGTAAAATTTCAAATGTATTTTAGTTGCCATTAAAGGGACAGTGTTAAGATAATGGACCATTTTTCATTAAAAAGGAATAAATGATTGTAAATTAAAAAAACGTGCAAATAAATGTGTTCTGAATGACCAACAGTATGTTTTAAATGTAATCATAGGTCTAGTTATCATTAAATTGTATTATAAGAGGGATAGCACTTCTCCGGAGGAAGCCATATTTGTTCTCGCTATGGACAATGTTAAATGCAGCACCTCCTGCTGTCTGTAATGAAAAACTGTCTAAATTTTACACAATATCCCCTTAAACTACTGTATTATTTGGACTATAGACCACTATTTTTTTTTTCTCATGATTTGAGCCCTGTGGCTTATAATCAGTCCAGTGCAGCTGTTCTGCAAGTTTTTAGTCAGTCCAGTGCAGCTGTTCTGCAAGTTTTTAGTCAGTCCAGTGCGGCTGTTCTGCAAGTTTTTTTCGTTCTTCCTTTTTGTTTTTTGTGCTAGCCAAAAAGCAGGTTTTGTGAAAACTCTTGTTTGTTAACCCTGAGATGAGGGAAACTCTTAAGTTTTGAGAGGTAACTTAAACTCTTGAGTCTGTTACTGCAGTAACTTACTCTGCGAATCTAACCTGCTCACTGGCAGGTTTTATCAAATAAACCCTGAGTTTATCCCTATCTCCTCCCTCCTGTTGAGCTGAGAAACATGGTGTGTCTAAACCGTCAATTTTGAAGCGGAATAAAACTGCAGAGCCTTGCGTCAAGAGAAAGTTTTTCAATCACTGATTGATATTTTGTCATTGGCGGACAAATATTTAACTGAGCATTACCGTTTTTCATCTAACTCCATCATTTATCTGACCAACATTCTTCGGTCACACATTTGTAATCTCACACACCATGGACGTGCTTAGAGTTCAGATAATTTTTTTTTAAGCTGCTTTATGTTTCTTTGCAAATGGTAGTTTTCTCTATAATATTGTCGTTGCAGAGCATTTGGGCAAAGTGATGTCTACTGAGCGACAAGAGACGTGTCGTTGGCACTCAAACATTTGCTCCACAATTTTGTGGTGTTCCCCAGGCACAAATCTTTCAAGATAATTGAGGAATTATACAGGACTGCAGGTGACTGATATAACAATAATTCTGTTGAAGTTAAAAACCACATTTTAAATTGTATTCTATCCATGACATTCTGCTGTAACCTCTGACTTGGATCAGTAGTATGGTTTTATTTTGTAGGGCTTCCTCATGTTCTTATTTTTATAATAAATATATATGTAAAATTTATAAAATATATAAATATTTAAAATATACAATGTATTATATAATATTTTCTATTTGATTCCTAATCCTCTGCCTTCTTTCTGTTTGGTGAGTAGAACTCAAATGTTTATCTAAACTGCACACAGAATCTCGGGGTGAGTCAACTCAGAGCTCTGGGTTAAACTCAGAGTTTGTTGAACCTGCTTTCTGGAATCAGGAGACAATCCACCAGTAAAATAAGTGTATCTGTTCAATGTGTCAACTATGAAATAGAACTGAAACGATGTGAATGAATGGCTATGCTCAAAAGGGTTATAAAAAGGTAGTACAGCGGATTCCCGGGTTACGGCCTCCATGGCCTAAGTTTTTTTCACATTACAATGTGGAATGCGGTGGACCCCCGTATTACAACGTTCCTTACTTACGGTATTTTTATGTTGCAACCTGGAATCCTGACTTTTTTCCATTCGATCTTTATGACATTTTCCCTGATGTGTGCCCAAAACAACTCATGACACTAGGGGCTTGCCTGTATTTGTGTTGTTTCGTCTCCATCTGCGGGCGGGTTTTAAGTAATTTGGGCCCGAGCAGCCCGTCCATGGTGTGTTCCTCTCCAGATTATTATTATTATTTGGGCCCGAGCACCTACCGCTGCGAGAGCCCTCTTGTTTTTCTCCGGATTATTAGGGCCCGAGCAGTGACCACTGCGAGGTCCCTATTGTTCCTCCCCAGATTATTATTATTAGGCCCGAGCAGCGACCGCTGCGAGGTCCCTATTGTTCCTCCCCAGATTATTAGGGCCCGAGCAGCGACCGCTGCGAGAGCCCTCTTGTTTTTCTCCGGATTATTAGGGCCCGAGAAGCTACCGCTGCGAGAGTTCTCTTGTTTTTCTCCAGATTATTATTATTATTATTATTGGGGCCCAAGCAGCTACCGCTGCGAGAGCCCTCTTGTTTTTCTCCGGATTATTAGGGCCCGAGCAGCTACCGCTGCGAGAGCCCTCTTGTTTTTCTCCAGATTATTATTATTATTATTATTAGGGCCCGAGCAGCTACCGCTGCGAGAGCCCCCTTGTTTTTCTCCGGATTATTCGGGCCTGAGCAGCTACCGCTGCGAGAGCCCTCTTGTTTTTCTTTGGATTATTATTATTAGGGCCCGAGCAGCTACCGCTGCAAGAGCCCTCTTGTTTTTCTCCAGATTATTATTAGGGCCCGAGCAGCTACCGCTGCGAGAGCCCTCTTGTTTTTCTCCAGATTATTATTCTTATTATTAGGGCCCGAGCAGCTACCGCTGCGAGAGCCCTCTTGTTTTTCTCCAGATTATTAGGGCCCGAGCAGCTACCGCTGCGAGAGCCCTCTTGTTTTTCTCCAGATTATTATTATTAGGGCCCGAGCAGCTACCGCTGCGAGAGCCCTCTTGTTTTTCTCCAGATTATTAGGGCCCGAGCAGCTACCGCTGCGAGAGCCCTCTTGTTTTTCTCCAGATTACTATTATTATTATTATTATTATTATTATTATTATTTACTGTGCAGCGCTTTTCCATTTTTTAGGGCCTAAACATGCACGAAAAGTCACCAAAATTTGCGCATTTGTCGGGCCCGGTAAAAAATTTGATATTTTTGTGTTTCCCAAAACAATGCAAAAAAAAATGGCTCTGCAGCGCCACCTAAGGTCGAAAAAGTGCACCTGGTCCCGGCCCGTTTGACCTAGAGCTATGAAAATTTTTAGGCATATGTAGGACCTAGAGACCTACAAAAAAGTCCGCGCGAGCCATGTGCTCAGATGTACAGAGAAAGAGTTATGAATTTTTGAATGTGCATTTTTGGCCCATTTTTGCACGTTTGCAGGTCCCAAACTGCTCCTTGTTTCTCCTAAACGCTTTACTCAATCGCCTTCAAATTTGCTGTGGAATATAATTAGACATAGGGGCACAACTGGGCAAAATTTGGTGCAAATCCGCTGACATATATGATAGGGGCGTGGCTTCAAATTATGTGTTTAATTTTTCCTTCGCCAAGAGTGACATAAACCTTAATAACTTTGATGTACTAGCTTAAAAAAATCTTAAACTTCATAGATACATGCAAACTTATTTTTTTCACACCTTTGAAAAAGTTTTTTTAAGTATCTACTAGCGCCGCCTAGTGGTTGATTAAAATGTCATTTTTTACACTTTCATGTATTGTGCTCAGTCTGTTTGAGTAAAACAAGTGAAAATTGGTCAGAATATCATTAAGACATGGAATATTAAGATTTTATAATTTTACGACTTTTTGATAATGGGCGTAGTCTGCACGTCACCTCAAAGTCAGATGACTCGCCAAAACTAAAAAAGTGGCTGTAATTGGCCCCAAAATGGCCTTATGAGTGGAAAATAGCCTCTCACTCCCGGCCCGTTTGACCTAAAGCTACAAAAATTTGTAGCCTTATGTAGGACCTCGAGCCTTACAAAAAAGTCAGCGCGAGCCATATGCTCAGATGTACAGAAAGAGAGTTATGAATTTTTGAATGTGCACTTTTGGCCCGTTTTTGCTCATTTGCAAGTCCTGAACTGCTCCTCTTTTCTCCCAAACGCTTAACCCGATCGACTTCAAATTTGCTGTGATGTTTTATCTGACTGAGGTACAATTGTTCAAATTCTTGTGACGATCCGCCATCAAATATGTTGGGGGCGGGGCTTTATATTATGCCTTTGATGATTACTTTGCCACATGTGAAACAAACCTTTATAACTCAGCTTTACAAGCTTGGAAAAATCTGACACTTCACAGACACATGGAGACTCAAGCCCTTAACACAAGTGTTTAAACAAATCTTCAATTGCTTATGAGGCCATCTAGTGGCAAACAAGAATGTCAGTCTGATGTCTCGCCAAAACGAACAAAGTTGCTGTGTTTGGTCCCAGATGGTCTTATCTTTTCTTAACTTCATATATTTGATGGGTTTCCAATGCGGAATACACCTATCCACGTATTTTTTGTTATAGTGCCGGCGCCACCTAGTGGCAGCCAAAAATATAGCATTTTTTAAACGTTTTTATGTGTTTAGCTGAGCCCTTTGAAGTAATATCGCTGAAATTAATTCTGAAAAGCCTCTAGACAGCCCTGCTGACCTCCACCAAATTTTACGAAGTTTCGATAATGGGCGTGGCTTCTACGTGAAGATTATTATTATTTTCTTCTCCTAATCGCTATACCCAATCGCCTTCAAATTTGCTGTGGTCCATTATCAGACATAGGGGCACATCTGGGCAAATTTTCGTGCAGATAAAGGGGCGGGGGAGATAGGGGTGGGGCTTGAAATTTTGTTTTCAATTAATATAATTTGACCAAGATGATCTTCTCTAAATTTCATTTAATTGGAGTACAACGTGAAGCTCACTTTTCTTCTTTGTAGTGCTGGCGCCACCTGATGGCAGCAAAATTTTTTATTTTTAAATACATGTACTTTGTTGAGCCTGTCAAAGTAATATCACTGAATTTTTTTTCTGACAGGCCTTCAGACACGCCTAATTTCCTCCACCAAATATTACGATGTTTTGATAATGGCCGTGGCCTCTACAGCAGTTTTCATCCCGACGATTTATCGTAATGTACAGTATATGTAATTCTACCCCTATGATCTTATCATGTCACGACTTCACACATTGAATGAAAGTCAATTCCTACAGACATCAACAAACGTATATTCCATTGTTGTGCTAGAATCACTTTGTGTCATAAAATATTATATTACCTGATTTTTTATTCTGTATACTCAGCTCGGCCCGTTGAACATATCGTAATTGTATATGTAGTTCGACCCCTATGATCTCATCATGTCACGACTTCACATGTTGAATGAAAGTCAATTCCCTACAGACATCAACAAACATATATTCCATCGTTGTGCTAGCACCAGCTTGTGTCATAAAATATTATATTACATATTTTTTTATTCCATATACTTAGTTGAGCCCGTTGAACAAATGCTAATGAAAATTTGACCTTTTCTTAATCATTGACTTCTACAGTTCGCTTGCAAATGCACTAATATATTCATACACAAATATGTTCATACCTCGAACTGTTCATCCTTTAACGTGCTCAGGTCTGCGAGGGCCCGTTATAGCTGCTTGCAGCTCTAGTTACACTTATTTTCAGTTGCCATCCCGTCACTACAATTCTGGCCTGCTATTTGTCGGCATCTCCTCACAGAGATGGTGGTCTGCTATTTGTCGGCCTCACTTATTTCAAAATGGCGGAACAGTAAAACTTTGTTCGATTGTGAGTGGTTACAAAAGCGCATTATATAGTGCATTTTACTGCTTAATTCAAAATTGAAAGGGTTAGCCATGGGTCCCAAGATTGCTAATGATCTTAAAGAGAGAAGTAAGAAGATGATTTATATGGAAACGATGCTGGATATAACCCTTATTAGGGAATATGGGCATAACAAGCGGCAGTTAAAGGTAATTAAATCCTTTCTCTATTTTTTACTTATGATGTTTTCTGATTGTCGACATGTATTTTATATATACGTAGCTCTTACTATTTTGGTACCCATTTTTAATATGCATGTACAATTTAGATATTTCTACCTGGGGCTCTAAACGCATTGGCTATTTAACATAGGTTTGTGCCCTTTATGCGGTGAATGCGCCTTACGACCCCAACCGCGGAACAGATTTATCTCGTAACACGGGGCCCACTGTACTGGTTTTTTTTGTCCCCTCTTTAAGGCATTTATCACGCTTGATTATTAACATCAACAACTGTCATGACCTGTGGGGTTAGTTGTGTTTTGCTTCACTCTTGAGGCGTTTTTAAGTAATTGCTCTTATTTCCTGTTAGCGTCAAACTGCCTCCGCTGCAACG
This sequence comes from Hippichthys cyanospilos, assembly GCF_059441005.1. Taxonomy (NCBI): domain Eukaryota; kingdom Metazoa; phylum Chordata; class Actinopteri; order Syngnathiformes; family Syngnathidae; genus Hippichthys; species Hippichthys cyanospilos. The sequence goes on from NC_142375.1 coordinate 1,898,403, forward strand.
TGTAACTACAATGCTGGTCTGCTATTGGTTGGCGCCTCGACTCCCTAAGATACCTTTCTACTATTGGTCAGCGTGATGACGTCACGAAGATGCTAGTTTGCTAATGGTATATAATTGTATGTATGTATACTACAGTATATATATGTAGCACTTACTATACTAATTTAATACCCATTTTTAATATGTATGTACGATTTTAATGTTTTTCAATCAATCAATCAAATTTTATTTGTATAGCCCTAAATCACCAAAGTCTCAAAGGGCTTCACCGATGAAAAGAGGTCATGTGGAGACCTCTTTCGAAAAAAGAAGTCGTACAGAGACATCTTTTCAGTGTAAGGTACATAACAGCATCTCCTGTCAAAGCTCACAGAATGGGAAGGAAAAACTCAAAAACTCCAATTTGGGGAAAATCAGAACTCTCCAGAAGGGACCACAGGTGGGAGGACCCCCCTTCCAGGCCCACAGGTTGAAGTGGATGCTGCATGTACCAAATACAGACATACACATAAACAATATAGATTACAGAAAATATATTGTGCTATATAGTGCAGTGATGTATTGACAGCAGGCAAAGCCATTGGGCAGGAACCATCCCACATTCCAACCAAGTGGACCGCATGCGGCCGATCTCCTAACCCGCGATGGTCGATCAGCGCAGGACCAAATGGAGGCGGTCAAGTCAACCCTCACCATCGAGCGAGCCCCCTCTCCGAGCCGGAAGAGGGGGGCAGAAAAAAGGAAAAAAGAAGAAAGCTGCAGACAGGCTGATTTAACTAAATGCTTTTGAAAATAAGTGTTTTTAGTCGGGATTTAAAGATTTCTCCTGAGGTGGCTGCGCGAACTTCCATAGGTAGGGCATTCCATAGTACTGTCGCGCGAATGGAAAATGCCCTTGACTGAGATGTCGTGTGTCTAGCAAGGAGGCTAAAACGATTATGCGTCTGAACAGGCTCACCACGGCTAGCAGGCTTCTTAGGGCTAATGTTAGCCGGACTAGCGGGTAGGCTACGAACCGCACTAGCCGATGCTAGCGGCATTCCGGGAGGGCTACGTCCCGCACTGTCACTATCAGATGTGTCCGTCTGGTCTACGATTATCAGACTACTCTGCTCTAGCTGACGCTCTGCTCTAGCTGACGCTCTGCTCTAGCTGACGGACATGACACTCTAGGAGAGAAAGCCTCTCTATGAGAATAATGCAGGTGTTGCAGGTGACTGATGTAGCGGTGGAGGTGCACGAAGCCATGCTTACCTTAGTATAGCCGAGCGAATACTTACGCTAGCAGAGCTGCACGAGAACGAGGACGAACGAAGCTAGGAGCTGTTCAGAGAATCGGCGAATTACTAGCTATCGAAAAATGGAAACAGTCCTCAAAAATAAAGAAAAAACACCGAACACAGGTCCGACGAGTGGTGGTAAAATGGAAAAATAGAAAAAGAAAAATATTGTTCGTCTCTCCAGCTAAGGCTAAAACAACGACAGCAGGAAAACACCCGTTTTTACCTGGGGTTTTACACACATTAGCTAAACAACATAGATTTGGATTGCCCACCATATGGCAAATTTGCATTACGATCCCAACCACGGAATGGATTAATCTCATAAATTGGGGGCCCACTGTATTAAAAATATTAAAGTAATGTATAAATTGAAAAAGCGTGGCTTATCTGTGACAAAAACCGTTTTTTTGCTTATTGTTTGCTGCTATTCCTTATTTGCTGGAGCGGCTTATAGTCCGAAAAATAAGTTACTTTTTTGCATAACAACTTCTTCCATCTCATCTTGAACATATAAATCAGGGGTGTCGAAGTAATTTTAGTTCAGGGGCCGCATAGGGAAAGTCTATTCTCAGGCGTGCCGGACAGCTCAGAATCATGCTGTAAAAGTTAAAAACAATAAATTATAGGTAGATTTTTGTCAATTCTCAATTCATCAGAAAAAGCAGGAGTCAACTCTAAACATATTCTTGTAAAGCCAAAATTAGCTACATAAATAAAGATAATATTAAAAGATAATTTTGGATCTTTTGACAAGTGACATTTTTCCTTTAATTACCTGAAATGAATGAACATTTTCTGTTATTTTTTATTCTTTCATAAAATACATATTTTAATACACATAGTAAGATGCATAACAACATCCATGTTGTGTTGAAAATTCATCCATCCATCCATCTATCTTCTATAAATATGTTGGTGCTAAACATGCAGGCATGTTCAGTCTGTTGAAGATAGGATGTTGCTGTGAGAAGGAAATTTAAAAAAAAGTTTTAAATTAAAAAAACATGAAAAAAAAACTTCCATATGCAATCTTTCTGCCTAAATATCTGATGTACCAACATGCAGGTTATAGTGTGAAAAATACGGTACCCTGCAAATGCAAATTCACGCAAAATTCTATGAATTAAATGTAACACCACAAATACACTCTGCTTTGTCACTTAAGTCATACACTTCCAGCCATTTTAGAGCATTTTGACAGTATTATCAAGAGTGGACTCACAAACTGTGTTCATCTAAAATGGCCGGTGTCCTGCACGTTTCATGGTTTTCTCTCCTCAACACACCTAATTCAAATGATCTGCTCTTTAGATCTGCAGGAGCTTGAAAATCATCCTAATCATTTGAAGTGGTGCACTTGAGAGAAAAGGTTAGAAAACATGCAGGATATTGGCCCTTGTGGACTGGAGTTCGACACCTGTGATCTAAAACGAGGCCTCAATGCCATCTACTGGTGACTGTGCATAAGTAAAGTTGTTTACTAAATTGAAGTTCACAGTGGATGGCATCAAATGCTAACTTGCTTATCCATACTTAATGTTTATCTGCTAAATTGATTTCAAGTTCTGTGGATTGTGTGACGTAAGAAATACGTCTTGAACTAGCATGTACTGTAATACTTGTGATAAATTTGTCTTCTACAGACTTTTCCAATGGATTGTGACGAAACCACTACTCTGTTTTCCACACTGAAGTCCTTCAATTCCTTAATTGGCGGGTCGGTGCGTTCGCCCCATCTGCCAGCCACCTCAACGGTGGTCACGCCCAACCTGCAGAACAAGTACAAGCGCAGCATGGAGGTACACCAAGACACGCTTGCGCGACATGCATGGATGTTGTACAGTATTTGCTGTGGTGACGCGTATATTCCCACGTAGTTGCTAGAAGCGGCCGAGAAGGTCCAGTCGCACAGTCGCTACCTGAAGCTTTACCAGGAGAAAAAACAGATGGAGCTGAGTCACAAACGTGTTCGCGTGGAGCTGGAAAAAAGTGCCAGTGACACGGCATGCAACTTGAAGGTAGTGCTCACTTCAAATCTTGGTTGACTGCAGGAGGCTCCCAAAGTGTTATAAATGTTGAATTTTGCCACTTCAACATTAGTAGTTCAATATGTCAAGTTAGAGTGTGCACCTCCTCTAGGGCTGCACGATTATGGCCAAAATAATAATCGTGATTATTTTGTAAAATATTGAAATCTCAGTTATTCATCATGTTTGGTCAAACATGTCTATTTATTGCACTTTTTTTTTTAAACAACCAGTACATATAAACAAGGCTTCTAGGCTTAAAAACAATAATAACTAGAGCTGCAAGCAGCTATAAAGGGCCCTCGCAGACCTGTGCACGTTGGGGTATGAACAGGTCGGGGTATGAACAAGGACTATGAACGATGAAAAAGTAGTTGTAGATGACTTCAGTGCAGGACTCTTTCAAAATATGTAAAATTTAAACAAGGTGGGACAATGTGGGTGGAGTTACTGCAGCTTTTATAGTTCCAATTTTGTGACTTTCAATGCCATATAGGCCACACCCACTGTCGAAACATCGTACTGATTTGTGGAAGGCATAAGGCATGGCCACTGGCTTTTCAGAAAACATTTAAGGGATATCACTTCAAGGGGCTCAGCAGAGTACATAAAAACATTAAGGAATTGTTTATTTTTTGCTGCCACTAGGTGGCGCTCGTACTATGATAAAAAATAGGCTCTTAGGTGTGTTTCACATTGGACTCCCATCCCATATATGAAGTTTTAAAAATATCAGATCGTCTAGGTCCAATTACAGCAACTTTTACTGTTTTCGCGAGACATCGGATTTTGAGTTGGCATAGAGGCCACGCCCTTAAATGAAAAGTCATAAAAGTTGAGAACCTTAATGTTCCAATGTGTCATAGCTTTTCTGACCATTTTTGAGTTCATTTAGTCAAGCAGGTATTTCACAGTACATAAAAGTATAAAAAATGAGATTTTTGTCCGCCACTGGGTGGCGCTGTAAATGATTTGAAAGTTTATCACATAGCTGTATTATTGCATGACTTTTAAAGTCCCAGGAAAGTTTCAGATGGTTTGAAACTGTTATAGCTGAGTTATTAAGATTTTTGTCACTCTTGGCGAAGGAAGTATTAAACATAATTTGAAGCTCCGCCCCCATCTTTTATGTCAAGAGATCTTCACGATATTTGGCCTATATGTGCTCCTCAGTTCGATAATGATTCATGCCAAAGTTGAAGGTAATGGGGTGAATCGTTTAAGAGAAAAAGGCACTAGTTTGAGACCAGCTAATGTCTAAGAATGGGACAAAACTGCACATTAAAAAAATTCATAACAATTTTTCTGTATATCCTAGCACATCACTTCTATTGACTTTTTTGTAGGTCTTACAGTCCTTCATTTGCCTACAAAGTTTCATAGCTGTACGTCAAACCAAAGAGGATTGACTGTAATCTTTCGACTAATGACATTTTTTGCAGCCACTAGGTGGCGCTAGCTTTAAACTGGAATACATTTTTGTCAATATGTTCAGGAGAATATTTTCATCCAATGTGTGAAATTGTGAGAAGATCAGATCATCTGGGTCAAATTACAGCAACTTTTACTGGACAGATAAAGCTTCGGAATGAAAATTGTCGTAGAGGCCACGCCCATTATCGAAACTTTGTAAAAATTGGTGGAGGTCAGCAAGCCTGTCTAGAGGCTTTTTAGACTTAATTTCAATGATATTACTTCAAAGGGCTCAGCTAAACACATAAAAACGTTTAAAAAATGCTATATTTTTGGCTGCCACTAGGTGGCGCCGGCACTATAACAAAAAATACGTTGATATGTGTATTCCGCATTGGAAACCCATCAAATATATGAAGTTTAGAAATGAAAAGACCATCTGGGTCCAAATACAGCAACTTTGTTCGTTTTGGCGAGACATCAGACTGACATTTTTGTTTGCCAATAGATGGCCTTATAAGCAATTGAAGATTTGTTTAAACACTTGTGTTAAGGGCTTGAGTCTCTATACGTCTGTGAAGTTTCAGATTTTTCCAAGCTAGTAAAGCTGAGTTATAAAGGTTTGTTTCACATGTGGCAAAGTAATCATCAAAGGCATAATATAAAGCCCCGCCCCCAACATATTTGTTGGCGGATCGTCACAAAAATTTGAACAATTGTGCCTTACAGTCAGATAAAACATCACAGCAAATTTGAAGTCGATCAGGTCAAGCGTTTGGGAGAAAAAAGGAGCAGTTCGGGACCTGCAAACGAGCAAAAACGGGCCAAAAGTGCACATTCAAAAATTCATAACTCTCTTTCTGTACATCTGAGCACATGGCTCGCGCTGACTTTTTTGTAGGGCTCGAGGTCCTACATAAGGCTACAAATGTTTGGAGCTCTAGGTCAAACGGGACGGGAGTGAGAGGCTATTTTCCACTCATAAGGCAATTTTGGGGCCAATTACAGCCACTTTTTTCGTTTTGGCGAGTCATCTGACTTTGAGGTGGCGTGCAGACTACGCCCATCATCGAAATGTCGTAAAATTTTAAAACATTAATATTCCATGTCTTAATGATATTCTGACCAATTTTCACTTGTTTTACTCAAACAGACTGAGCACAATACATGAAAGTGTAAAAAATGACATTTTAATCAACCACTAGGCGGCGCTAGTAGATACTTAAAAAAACTTTTTCAAAGGTGTGAAAAAAATAAGTTTGCATGTATCTATGAAGTTTAAGATTTTTTTAAGCTAGTACATCAAAGTTATTAAGGTTTATGTCACTCTTGGCGAAGGAAAAATTAAACACATAATTTGAAGCCACGCCCCTATCATATATGTCAGCGGATTTGCACCAAATTTTGCCCAGTTGTGCCCCTATGTCTAATTATATTCCACAGCAAATTTGAAGGCGATTGAGTAAAGCGTTTAGGAGAAACAAGGAGCAGTTTGGGACCTGCAAACGTGCAAAAATGGGCCAAAAATGCACATTCAAAAATTCATAACTCTTTCTCTGTACATCTGAGCACATGGCTCGCGCGGACTTTTTTGTAGGTCTCTAGGTCCTACATATGCCTAAAAATTTTCATAGCTCTAGGTCAAACGGGCCGGGACCAGGTGCACTTTTTCGACCTTAGGTGGCGCTGCAGAGCCATTTTTTTTTGCATTGTTTTGGGAAACACAAAAATATCAAATTTTTTACCGGGCCCGACAAATGCGCAAATTTTGGTGACTTTTCGTGCATGTTTAGGCCCTAAAAAATGGAAAAGCGCTGCACAGTAAATAATAATAATAATAAGAATAATAATCTGGAGAAAAACAAGAGGGCTCTCGCAGCGGTAGCTGCTCGGGCCCTAATAATAATCCGGAGAAAAACAAGAGGGCTCTCGCAGCGGTAGCTGCTCGGGCCCTAACTATAGCAGCAAGCAGCTATAAAGGCCCTTCACAGACCTGTGCACGCTGGGGTATGAACAGGTCTGGGTATGAACAAGTAGTAGTATGAACGTGTTTGGGTACACGCACGTTGGGGTAAGTGAACATTAGAAGTCATTGTGTTAGAAAATGTCCAATTTTTATTACATTTGATCAACAGGCTCAATAAAGTATAAAGAAAACGCAAAAATGATGTTATATTATTTTGTGGTGTTAGCACTACGATGAAAAATGAGTTCGTAGATGACTCGTACAGGACTCTTATCAAATACAGTCGGCCCCTGATTTACGAACACCCTCTTTTACGAACATTTCGACTTACGAGCGTGGACCGCAAAGTTTTTTGTCCCCCACTTACATACAAACCTTCCGTCTTACGAACAATACGACATGCTGTTCATTGTATTCGTACATTTATTTTCGCTTTGCTACGTCAACTAAATCAGAAGTTGACGCTCATCACGGCAACGTCGAACGCTATTGCTCTTACAATGTCATAGTCACTGTCTCAGTCACGGTGTCATTCACGGAGTCAGTCACGGAGATGCCAATATGCTATTGGTCGATTAAGGTCACAGTCTCGGTCTCACTCACGGAGATGCTATTGGCCGGCGTCACGTCAATCACAGAAATGCCGATATGCTATTGGCCGAACGCCTTTATCTAGCTTGATGGCACAGCTGGTCGGGATGGAAGGAAGGAGAGAAAATGAATCAAAAACGGAAGGAAGGAATGTTGTGAAGACTTTGCAAACTTTATCTGTTAGACATGGCTTCTAAAATTGCAAGTGGCGGTAAAGGAAGAAATAAGAGGATGATGACAATAAAAACCAAGCAGGAGATAATAAAAAAATACGAAGGAGGCGCATGCATAGTTAACCTTGCTCGTGAGTATGGACGGAAATCAATAAATTCTGCAGGTTGGTCTCTGCTCACCTCCGTCTCCACTCAGCTCAAGTCACGTCGCCCCAGAGGAAAATGTCATTTATCCTTTGTATATCCATGTTAATTAAATTAACTGTACAGTAGATTATCGTACTATTTTTAAATATGTGTGTAAATTCGTGATGGTTCGAACTGATTTAATCACGCGTTGCCAGTCAATGTGTACGTACAATTGACCTCGCTCTGCTACATCAACGAAATCATCTGCTCACGCATGACACAGTAACGCTGATAGGCTATTGCTCTTACAATGTCACAGTCTTTGTTTCAGTCAGTCACGGTGTCAGTCACGTAGATGCCGATATGCTATTGGTCGAACGCCTTCATCTAGCTTGATGGCACAGCTGGTCGGGACGGAAGGAAGGAGAGAAAATCAGTCAAAAACGGAAGGAAGGAATGTTGTTAAGACTTTGCAAACTTTATCTGTTAAACATGGCTTCTAAAATTGCTAGTGGCGGTAAAGGAAGAAGTAAGAGGATGATGACAATAGAAACGAAGCAGGAGATAATAAAAAATACGAAGGAGGCGCGTGCATAGTTAACCTTGCTCGTGAGTATGGACCGAACCGCTCGGCAATCTTCTAAGGGCAAGACTTTCCTTGCCGGGGGACGAACCTCGCTCAACAACAAAATGGAGAGGCTTCTTCTATTATGGATTAAAGAGAAGGAAATCGCCGGTGATATGTTCTATTTTGAGAAAAGTTCCCGTTTAAGAAAATAAATAAATTCTGCGGGTTGGTCTCTGCTCCCCTCCGCCTCCACCCAGCTCAAGTCACGTCGCCCCAAAGGTAAATGTCATTCTTCCTTTGTATATGTTATTTAATTTAACTGTACAGTAGATTATGTTACTCATTTTTAATATGTGTATAAAGTCGTGATGTTTTTACCTAAGGTTTTTGCACGCGTTGCACGCATTCACTAATTAACATAGTTTTGGATTGCCCGTCATACGAGCAGTTCGAGTTACAAGCGTAGCCACTGAACGGGTTAAGTTCGTAACATGGGGTCTCACTGTATGTGAAAATTAGAGAAGGTGGGATTTCACGGGTTGAGTTACAGCAGCTTTTGTTGTACAGTTGTGTGACTGTGCTGCCATATACTGTAGGCCACACCCATTATCGAAACATCATCCTATTTGGTGGACGGCATTAGGCGTGTGTAATGGCTTTTTAGACAACATCTAAGCGATATCACTTCAAAAGGCTCAGCAGAGTACATAAAAACATGAGGTAATTGCTACATTTTTTGCTGCCACTTGGCACGTGGTGCTCGCACTACGATAATTAATAGGCTTGTAGGTGTATTTCACATTTTTTCTCCCATCCCATATATGACGTTTTAAAATGATCAGATCATCTAGGTCCAATTACAGCAACTTTTACCGTTTTGGTGATACATCGGACTTTGAGGTGCCATACAGGCCACGCCCTTTTTTTCAAAGTTGTACAAGTTGAAAACCTTCATGTTCCAATGTCTCAAAGCTTTTCTGACCAATATTCAGTTAATTTACTCAAACAGGCATTGCACAGTACATGAACGTGTAAAAATATTTTTTTTTTGTCTGCCACTAGGTGGCGCTTTAAATAATTTGTATGTTTAATGGACTCTAATCCAATGTAAAATATTGTAAGATCAGTTCAGATCATCTGGGTCAAATTACAGCATCTTTTACTGGTTGGATAAATCTTCAGAATGAGAATGGACGTTGAAGCCATGCCCATTATCAGAAATGCGTGAAATTTGGTCAGCAGGTCTAGAGCAGGGGTCGGCAACCCACAATGTTGAAAGAGCCATATTGGACCAAATAAAACAAAAAACAATTATGTCTAGAGCCGCAAAAAGTTAAAAGCCTTGTAATGAAGGCAACACATGCTGTATGTATCTATAATAGCTATATTAGCCTACTATCAAAATGATTAACTACGAATACATAATGAGGCTTCATGATTAAATGTTTATTTTTCCTGCAGTGCATCCTGACACACCACATGACTACTCTGTTGTGCGATGCCGCCTCAAGTTTAACTAAATTACAATATTAATGAATTATGTTTCGTTGCTTTGATTAAATTAAATAAAGCAGATTTTAGAAGATTTTATTTATGAGGATTCGAAAAAAACAAAATGGAACGTGTGGTGGCCCTTATCTGGGCAATAGAGTGCAATAAAACGTAGCCTGCATCTATAAAAATTAAACATCAGCCACATACCTGCATAAACGTGCAGTCTGTTCAATATCGATCACATCACCGGCAATTGAGTATGCTGGCGCTGAATTAATGTCCTTGGTTTGTTGATCGGTGTTGCCTGCCATTTTAATTGTTCTTTCCTTCACTGTCTTGGCGGAGAGAGGCGTGTCTTTTTTTTGTATTATCCCGGTTTTGTTTATGAAGTCCTTAAATTGGTGTTCTGATATGTTAATGAATGACTCCATGTAGTCACCAACTGTAAACGGTTTGCCACGTTTTATTATCTCCCGGGTTGCAACGAAACTTGCAGCAGTCGTGGAGTTTGAAGATGCAATCCACTTCTTAAATATATTTTTGCGCTCCTTTAATTTCTGCAGAAGTAATGCAATCGCACTTTTTCTCTCATTGCCACCTGGGTACTCGGCAACGAATGCAAATGATTCGGTCCGAGAAATGTCGAATCGTCTGTTCTCCTCAGTTATTTTTCTCTTTTTCCCTTTGGGATCCATGGCTCATGGCCGCCGGTTTGTTTACAACGGCCACTAGCCTAGCATCCTGCCCTGCTGATAGAAACGCGTGTCTCAGGCTATGACGTAATTCTTCGTTGACAGAAATGTTGAAATGTAATATTTATTTTACACATTTTTACAGCATTGGAAAATGTTAAGAATGTTTTTGTCATGTTTGTCCCCCTACAGAAACCACATTAAAACGAAAAAAAATATTTTTCTCCCCCATCTTTTTCCATTTTCAGTCATTTTTGAAAAAGCTCCAGGGAGCCACTAGGACCTCGCCAAAGAGCCACATGCGGCTCGAGAGCCGCGGGTTGCCGACCCCTGGTCTAGAGGCTTCTCAACCTTAATTTCTGCAAAATTACTTCAATGGGCTTGGCAAAGCACATAAAAACACAAAAAAAGCTGCCTAGGTGGCGCAAAATGGCGAAAAATACGTCGGTAAATGTTTTTCGCATTGGACACCCATCAAATTTATGAAATTTTAAAAAGATACAACCATCTGGCTCCAAATACAGCATCTTTGTTCGTTTTGGCGAGACATCTGACTGACAGTTTTGTTTGCCACCAGGTGGCTCTATAATGCAAAAAAATATTAAACAGATGTATTAAAAGCAGCGGTCCCCAACCCACGGAACCGGAACCGGTCCGCGGATCAACTGGTACCGGGCCGCGTGGGCTGCGCCCGAAATAATGTTTTGGAGATGATTTAGTTTAATGCTACGTGCAGACCGAACGCGAACGAGGCGAAAAAGCGGAGAGTTTTGTATTGTAGTCAATAGAGTTCGAGTGACTGGGCGCAAATGCACGTCGGGCGACGCGATGGACGCGAATGAAGCGACGCGAATGGCCGCGCGCGGTCACGAGAAGCGAAATTTCGCCTTTCGAGTGAAGTTAAAAAAAATTTTACGATTTCCGCATTTCGCGTCGCGAGAGCCAATCAACTTCGGGAACATTCAACGGCTCACACAGAGGGCAGGAATGAATCATGGCGGCCGCTTTGCGGTCACCGGGAGTGATCCAACACGGCCAGCTGAGCTTTCAATACGAAACAGAGCCAAGCAAGAGCACTCACCTGGCTTGTAGAAAGGCGGAAGCGACAACTTGGGACAACTGGTATGCGCAGCGTTTGCTTCACTTAACAGCTGTTGAACCGTAGTTACTGTGCTAAGCTAACGATAGTGCAGCATTGTCAGCATAATATTTAGCACGGTCTCTGCCACTTGATTGCGACATTGAAACTTTTTTTTTTTGGCAGGCGAGTATTGCCGCAAAGAATAAAGGTGCTGTCGGTGAAAATATTGGCTGTCACATCCCAGAAAAGTGAAAATTTTCACCAATGCTCTTCTTTCCGGATCTACCGTAAAGTGCACAGCAAGCTCGCTCCATTCCCCTCCCCTCGCGCGACAAAAAAGTGGACAAAAAGTACAAAAGCGAGAAGGATGATGTGGTTTTTAGAGGAGCCAGCCCCCCCCGTAAAGTTCTGTAAAGTTTCCGATTTTTTTTAAGCTTGCACAGCTGAGTTATTAAGGTTTTTGTCACATGTGGCAAAGTAAACAGGTAACACATATTTTGAAGCCCCACCCCCATCACATTAGTCGGCAGATCTTCACCAAATTTTTGATCAATTGTGCTCATTAGTCTGCCGATACACCACAGCAAGTTTTAAGTTGATTGGCTCAAGCGTTTAGGAGAAAAAAGGAGCAGTTCATGATCTGCGAATGAGCAAAAACGGGCCAACAGTGCACGTTCAAAAATTCCTAACTCTTTTTCTGTACAGCTGAGCACATTGCTCACGCTGACTTCTTTGTAGTGCTTGAGGTCCTACATATGCCTACAAATTTACTTAATTCGAAGTCAAATGAACCGGGACTGGGAGGATTTTTTCCACAATTAGAGCCATTTTTTTCATTTTGCCGAGACATCTGACTTTGAGGCGTTGTACAAACCACGCCCTTTATCGAAAAGTTGTTAAATTTGGAAACCTTCATGGTCCATGTCTTAATGGTATTCTGACCAATTTTCAGTTAGTTTACTCAAACAGACTTAGCACAGAAAGTGAAAGTGTAAAAAATGACATTTTTATTAACCGCCAGGTAGCACTATTTCAAAATGTTTTAATTATATTTAATAAAAGCATGAGTCTTTATGTATCTGCGAAGTTTGATTTTTTGAAGCTTGTACAATAGAGTTATATTTTTTTTTTGTCACGCTTGGTGGAGAAAAAATTTAACACATATTTTGAAGGCCCACCCCCATCATATATGTCAGCAAATCTTCACCAAATTTTATCCAGTTGTGTCCCTAAGTCTGATGATGTACCACAGCAAATTTGAAGTTGATCGGGTCAAGCGTTTTTGGCAAGACATCTGACTTTGAGATGGCGTGCAGACCACCACGCCATTATCGAAAAGTCGTAAAATTTGAGACTCTTCAAATTCCATGTCTTAATGATGTTCTGACCAATTTTCTGTTATTTTACTCAAACAGTATGAGCACAGTACCCTAGGAAGCGGCGCTATGAGCTATTTAGGGCCCGAGCAGCTACCGCTGCGAGAGCCCTCTTGTTTTTCTCCAGATTATTATTATTAGGGCCCGAGCAGCGACTCCTGCGAGGTCCATATTGTTCCTCTCCAGATTATTATTATTAGGGCCCGAGCAGCGACCGCTGCGAGGTCGCTATTGTTCCTCTCCAGATTATTTTTATTACTAGCGCCCGAGCAGAGCAGCGACCGCTGCAAGGTCCCTATTGTTCCTCTCCAGATTATTATTATTATTAGGGCCCGAGCAGCGACCGCTGCGAGATCCCTATTGTTCCTCTCCGGGTTATTATTTTTAGGGCCCGCGCAGCTGGGCAAAATTTGGCGAAGATCCGCCGACATATATGATAGGGGCGGGGCTTCAAATAATGTGTTCAATTTTTGCTTCGCCAAGAGTGAGAAAAACCCTAAGAACTCTGATGTACAAGCTAAAAAAAAATCTAAAACTTCATAGACACATGAAGACTCATGCCTTTAACACCTCTTAAAAAATATTTTTGAAATAGCTACTAGCGCTGCCTAGTGATTGATAAAAATGCCTTTTTTTTGTGATTTGAACTTTATTGGCTTTTACCATCTTTTACCACCTTTTACTTCAATCAAGTCATGGATAACGACCACTTAGGGCCACTACCTTACCACAGGGAATGTGCAATTCTTTGGATCTCGTAGACATATGGCATCATATTAACCCAACAGCCAGGGAAGTCACTTTTTATTCTTCTCCTCATAATGTTATGACTAGGATTGACTATTTCTGTATTTCAAAATCATTGATCTCCTCAGTGACCCCTTGTGAAATTGGCAGTATCCTCCTTTCCGATCATGCCCCAGTTTTCATGTGAGTCGTCCCACCTTACAGCCCTCAGAGATCTCCAAGATGGAGGCTCAACTCTAGCCTTCTCCTTGAGCGAGATTTTGTGGCGTCGTTGAAATCAGAAATTACTTTTTTGTTGAGGTCGACTGGGCTACAGCTTCTTCGGTGGGTGTGGCATGGGAAGCTCTCAAGGCATTTGTTAGGGGACAAATTATCCGTTATGCTTCTTTAAAAAAAAAAAAAAACTCGTATGGTAAAACAGCTTGAATTGGAGAGAAACATTGCATTAGCTGAGACATCATTTAAGCAGGATATGAGCGACACCAACCTATCGTCCTTAGTAAAACTGAAGTATGAGTTGAACTCTATTCTGACTCAGAAGGTGGAGTTTTCCCTGTTTCCTCTCCGGCACAAGCAGTTCGAAGAGGGAGACAAAGCGGCCAAAATGCTCGCTATGTATGTTAAAATCGAAGACTCACAGAATGTTATTCCAGCAATCAAACTGGATGATGGAACCCTGATGTTTGATCCCGGTGACATCAACAACAAGTTGTTTATATTATGGTTTTACCGGACACTCTACTCATCTGAATCTAAGGCTTAACCCCATGAGATACGCTCCTTTCTGTCCTCGCTCTCCTTGCCAACTCTCTTGAAGGAGCAAATTGATTCGCTCGATGAGAGGACTAGAGAGGAGCTATCCAAAGTTATAAGAGGTCTTCCAGCCAGCAGAGCGCCTGGTCCCGGACAGAATAAGTTGTGAGTTCTATGCGACGTTTGTAGAGGAGATCTCTCCCTTGCTCCTCAAGGTGTACAATGAGGCTCTGAATCGTGGGAGTCTTCCTCCTACGCTGTATGACGCCCTAATTACTCTGATTCTAAAAGGCGATAAGGAACCTCTTGAATCTAAGAATTACAGGCCAATAAGTTTGATGAACTGTGACTGTAAGATCCTTACAAAACTTTTGGCAACTAGACTGGATAATGTGATGTCCAGTCTAATACATTCTGATCAGGCGGGTTTCATCCGATCCTGCAGTGCCATTGACAACATAAGGCTTTTGGACGTCATTTGGGCTGTCCAAAATTATCCTACTCTTGAAGATCCTGGTCCTGTTGCAGCCCTTTCCTTAGACGCGGAAAAAGCATTTGACAGGATAGAGTGGTGTTAACTTTTGGCTACTTTGAAGGCCTATGGATTTGGTAAACAATGAGTTTTCTCACGTGTCGGGCTACAAAGTGAACTGGACTAAATCGGAGGCCCTCCCATTGACTCCTCGCTGCCCTGTGGAACTGTTTTGACCTGGTAACTTCAAATGGCCACAGTCGGGCATGAAATATCTTGGGGTTCTATTTCCTCACTGTCTTTCGGACTTAGTCCGGGTCAATATCGAACCACTATTGGATTCTTTCAAGGCAGATTTTGAACGATGGACTCCCTTGCTCTTGTCTCTCTGGGGTAAGGTTAATGTTATTAAAATGATTTGCACCCCTAGGTTCAATTATCTTTTTCAGATGCAGAATTCAACAAGATTTGTAATGAATTTCTATGGTATGGCAAACGTCCCAGGATCAAGTTGCTGCGTCTGCAGAAGCGTACTGACCAAGGGGGGCTAGGTGTTCCTAATCTGCTTCTCTACCACTATACTATGCCTTTGGTCTGAGACATCTGCTTCACTGGGCCCTCCCTCCTGAAAGAGCACCCCCTTGGCATGCCCTTGAGAGCTTCATCTGCAGCCCGCTTCCCTTGTGGCACTTTAATGTCATGCAACTCCCTGTTGTATTTCGGATTTATCCCATGGTGTCATTTTTGCAACATGTTTGGAAGAGGATTGCGTCTATAATCGGTTTTCATCCCAACCTTCACGTTTCGGTCCCTATCTGGAATAATCCAAGCTTGTGTATCAACAAGTCTCCATTTCACTGGGATTCCTGGGTGGAAAGGGGCATTTTGATGTTGGGGGACCTGTATGAGGTGGGTGCCCTTAAATCCTTTACTCACTTACGGTCACAGTTTGGATTGCCACAAAACCAATTCTGGAGATTTCTCCAACTTCGCCATTTGCTGGGTTAAGTGTTTCGCTCTTTGACTTCCCCGCCCGTTAACTTGGACTGGCTTTCTTGGTCGTGGCAAGTCTCGGGGAGGGTTGGTTAGGCCTCGCTTTTTTACAGTATGCTCCTTAAGGGCTCGGAGAAGGACCCACTGGCTTTGAAATCGGTGTGGGAAAAAGACCTCAATATAAACTTTACTGCTTTCGAGTGGGAAAGGATTTTGCGGAATGTTAAAAAGCTGTCGAGGGAGCTGAGAACACGCCTTGTACAATATAAGTTGCTTAATAGAATTTATTGGACACCCTATAAATTGTATAGAGTCAAAATTTCACAATCACCATTATGTTGGAAGTATGGGCTGGAGGATGGGACACTTGTCCACATGCTCTGGAGCTATCCGGTGATTCAGGACTTTTGGTGTGAAGTCAATCAGTTTGTCAGGCGGATCATAAAACATGACATACCCTTTTTGAAAAAGTTGTTTATATTAGGGGACCCATCCTCTCTAGACTCACTGCCCTGCTTTACGGCGGAGTGGACACTGACTGCTTTGATGGCGGGTCGCAAAATCATCTTGTCCAATTGGAAATCTTCATCCGCTCCTCTTATCAGAATATGGCATCAGACCCTGGGTAATTTGGCAGCATTTGAGGAGCTCTCATTCAAACTCAGTGACAATTGGATTGGGTATCTCCAGAAGTGGGGCCCTATCTCACCAGTTTGACTGGGACAATGTAAGGTTGAGACCGGACATTCACTTTGTATTCTTTACTGGGTGACTCAAATTTACTGGTGACTATTGTCGTGGACATTAGGTTTGCTGTTAAAATGGTTTACTTCATTTTTATTTATGTTTTATTTTTTTATTTATTACTTTATTTATTTATTTCTGTTTTATTTTTTTAATTATTACTTTTATTTATTTATGATTATTATTACTTAGTGTGTGTGTTTTTTTCTTTTTTCTTTTGGGTGATATGTTTGCAGAAGGACACCTACAACTTTTATGGTTCATATAGCTCCTCTTTCCTTGTACCTTGCTTATATATATATCTGTACTATTTGTAGTTTTTGTTGCAGGTGCAAAACACTTCCTCACCTAACTTCTTCTTTCCGGGGTAGCCTTCAGGTGACCCTGGGCCCTGGATGCTGTTTGACAGGGCCCTGAAAAGACTTCAACAACCGTTATCACTAACATGACCCGGAACGCACCTTGTGTGGGACATGTTGCTACCCTAATATCTAATAAAAAGGAGTCAAATGTATAATCACTATGTGAATCAACAACAATAATAAATCATCTCAACAATTAAGAACATTTGATCAATATAATTGCTAACACATGATTGATTGGTACACATTGATTGGTACTACTGATTGCTGTATTAACGACTTCAATTAACATGTCATAATTGATTGGCACATTTGATTAAACACTGATTTATTACATAATAAAATAAAAGGTTTACTAAATTTCTCCAACAGAGGCACAATTGTTCAAATTTTTGTGGAGCTCCGCCATCAAATATGTTGGGGCGGGGCTTCATATTATGCCTTTGATGTTTTTTTCGCCACATGTGACACAAACCTTTATAATTCAGCTTTACAAGCTTTGAAAAATCTGAAACTTCACAGACACATGAAGACTCAAGCCCTTAAAACATGTGTTTAATAATTTCTTCAATTGCTTATAAGGCCACCAAGTGGCAAACAAAAATGTCAGTCTGATGTCTTGCCAAAACGAACAAAGTTGCTGTATTTGGACCCAGATGGTCTTATCTTTTCTAAACTTCATATATTTGATGGGTTTCCAATGCGGAATACACATATCAACGTATTTTTTGTCATAGTGCCAGCGCCACCTAGTGGCAGCCAAAAATATAGCATTTTTGAAACGTTTTTGTGTTTATCTGAGCCCTTTGAAGTAATATCGCTGAAATTAAGTGTGACAAGCCTCTAGACAACCCTGCTGACATCCACCAAATTTTACGAAGTTTCGATAATGGGCGTGGCCTCTACGTCCATTTTCATTCCGAAACTTTATCGGTCTAGTAAAAGCTGCTGTAATTTGACTCAGATGATCTGATCTTCTCACATTTCACACATTGGATGTAAATCTATACTTGAAGAAATCGACAAACATATATTCCAGTTTAAAGCTAGCGCCACCTAGTGACTGCAAAAAATGTCATTAGTCGAAAGATTACAGTCAATCCTGTTTGGTTTGACCTACAGCTATGAAACGTTTTAGGCAAATGAAGGACTGTAAGACCTACAAAAAAGTCAATAGGAGTGATGTGCTAGGATGTACAGAAAAATTATGAATTTTTTTAATGTGCTGTTTTGCCCCGTACTTAAACATTAGCTGGTCTCAAACTAGTGCCTTTTTCTCTTAAACGATTCACCCCATTACCTTCAACTTTGGCACGAATCATTATCCAACTGAGGGGCACACATAGTCCAAATATCGTGAAGATCTCATGACATAAAAGATGGGGGTGGAGCTTCAAATTATGATTAATATTTCCTTCGCCAAGAGTGACAAAAACCTTAATAACTCAGCTGTAACAGCTTTAAACAATCTGAAACTTTGCAGGGACTTTAAAAGTCATGCCCTAATACAGCTATGTGATAAGCTTCCAAATCATTTACAGCGCCACCTAGTGGCGGACAAAAATGTCTTTTTTTTTTACACTTTTATGTACTGTGCAATGCCTGTTTGACTAAATGAACTCAAAAATGGTCAGAAAAGCTTTGAGACATTGGAACATGAAGGTTTTTGACTTTTCTGACTTTTCAATAGAGAGTGTGGCCTCTATGCCAACTCAAAGTCCGATGTCTCGCCAAAACCTTAAAAGTTGCTATAATTGGACCAAGACCTGATATTTTCAAAACGTCATATATTGGATGGGAGTCCAATGAAACACACCTACAAGCCTATTTTTTATCGTAGTGCGAACATCACCTAGGGGCAGCAAAAAATATAGCAATTCCTTAACGTATGTACGTTATGTACTCTGCTGAGCCCCTTAAATGTTGTCTGAAAAGCCATTGGCCATGCCTAATGCCTCCACCAAATAGTACGATGTTTCGACACTGGGCGTGGCCTATACGGCAGTGCATCTTCACTGTAACAATAAAAGCTGCAAAAATGCAACCCACATTATCCCACCTTCTTTAAATTTTACATATTTGAGGAGTCCTGCACTGAAGTCATCTACAACTAACTTTTCATTGTTCATACTCCTTGTTCATACCCCGACCTGTTAATACCCCAACGTGCACAGGTCTGCGAGGGCCCTTTATAGCTGCTTGCAGCTATGGTTATTATTCTTCTCCGAAATGAATCGCATTTTTTAGGGCCTAAACATGTACGAAAAGGTCACCAAAATTCGCACACTCATCGGGCCTGCTTTAAAATTTGGTATTTTGTTTTCACACGTGAAATCTAAAAAATTGATTTTTAGCGCCACCTAGAGTCAAACACTTCTCCTGGGTAACGGCCTGTTTCACGTAGAGCTATGAAATTTTTTAGGCATATATGGGACCTGAAGACCTGCAAAAAAGTTATAGAGCGCCGTATGCTAGGGATGTACAGAACCAGAGATAAGAATTTTTTCTAAATGCATTTTCGGACTGTTTTTGGATGTTTGCAGGTGCCAAATTCTTCTTAATAGCTCCTAAACGGTTGACCTGATCAACTTCAAATTTGGCATGCCCCATATTAGCCATAGGACCACAACTGAGCAAAATTTTGAGAGGATAGGCCAACAAATGTACGATGGGGGCGGGGCTTCAAATTATGTGTTATGTGTCAAATTTCCTTCCTTCCAGTTTGCGCTCACATCAGCTAAATCTACTGTTATTGAGCACAGGTGATAATAAACCAGTTTTGACCCTTTTGACCTAAAGCTACGAAAGTTTTTATGCATATGTACTACCTCAAGACCTACAAAAACATTATAGAGCGCCATAAGTTAGGATGTACAGAACCAGAGTTATCAACTGTTGACTGTAGCATTTGGCCCGATTTTGTGCATTTATCGGTACCAAAACCCTTGACCCGATCAACTTCACATTTGACTTGCTTCATTATCTGACAGTGGCACAACTGGGCAAAATTTCGTCAAGATCGGCTAACATATATTATGGGTGCCAGTCTTCAAATAACTTGTTTCAAATTTCCTTTCCCACCAGTGCTAAAAACCTTAATATTTCAGTTTTTGCACTGTGCTAATCCTGTTTGAGCAATTTAATGGAAAATTGGCTAGATTAGCGTTGAGGCATGGAAACTGAAGGTTCTTTATATTTACAACTATTTGCCAATGGCCGCGGCCAGTACCTCGTCTCAAGTTCCAATGTCTCGCCAAATCCGAAAAAGTTTCTGTAATTGGACCTAGATGGCCTTATCTTTTCTAAATTTAATATAGTTGATGGGAGTCCAATGTAAAACACACATTAGCCATTTTTTACGTCATAATGCGAGTGCCACCTACTGGGAGAAAAAAATGTCATTATAGCCAAAGGATTGCAGCCAAACCCAGTTGGTTGGCCTTACAGCTACCAAAACTTGTACACATATGCAGGACCCTAAGACCTAAAACAATCAAATACAGCCATACGCTAGGATGTACAGAAAAAGTTGCAGATTTTTGAATTTGCAATTTTGATGCATTTATGGCCATTTGTAAGTCTTCCACTGCTGCCGCCTCCTCTTATACTGTTGACCCCATGAACGTTCATTTTGGCGTAGACCATTATCATTCTTAGAGGCACAACTGGTCCAAAAATTGTCACGATCTCATGAAATATATGGAGATGCACTTTCAAAACATGAAGTCAATGTTTCCTTCACCCACAGTGACAAAAACCTTTATAACTCAGCTGAACAAGCTTTAAAATATCTGAAAATTGACAGTATCATTTAGACTCATGGTCTAAATCTTCTACATGACACATTTCCAAATTACCAATAGCAACACCTGGTGGCAGACAAAAAAGTTAAGTTTTTACACTTTCATGTTCTGTGCTATGCCGGTTTCAGTAAATTCACTGAAAATTAGTTAGGAGAATATTGAGACATAGGGAACAATATGAATCTCAAGTTTTATGAATCTTCAAATTTGGGCGTGGCCTTTACGCCTCAAAGTCCGATGTCTGGCCAGACCGGTAAAACTTAGTGTAATTCAAATCAGATTTTCTGCTATAAATGTCATTTAATGGGAATACATTGCTAAACACACTTTTTTTTCTCGTTGTGCGGGCCCCACCTGTTGGCAGCAAAAAATTACATATTCATTTATGTGTACCTTGTTTAGCCTGTCAAAGTAATATCACTGAATTTTTTTTTCAGAGAGGCCTTCAGACACGCCTAATTTCTTCCACCAAAGATTACGATGTTTTGATAATTGCCATGGCCTATACAGCAGTGCTCATTACGATGATTTATCGTAAAATTAAATGTTGATGCAGTTTGAACCAGATGATCTCATCTTGTCACGACTTCACACATTGAATGAAAGTCATTTCCTACAGACATCAACAAACATATATTCCATCGTAGTGCTAAAATCACCTTGTGGCAGAAAAAAATACATTTCAGTTTTTACGATTCCAGTTACTTAGTTGCGCTCGTTGAACAAATGCTAATGAAAATTTGACCTTTACTAAAACATTGACTTCTACAGTTCGCCTGCATATGCACTCATACATTCATACCCAAACATGTTCATACCTCGAACTGTTCATCCTTCAACGTGCTCAGGTCTGCGAGGGCCCGTTATAGCTGCTTGCAGCTTTAGTTTTAAATTATTATTCATTCTTTTAAGTTTTGACAACATCACATATATTGACACGTTTTAATTGCTGATGCGGCTTAATTGAAGTTTAAATGTCCCGGAAAATAGCCTGTCTAGTTCATTAATACGTACGTGTGCGCATGAGGGGTATTGACTCGAGAGTCTGACATCACAGAAGGCGTACGTGTAAAAGTCACGGACCGCCACTGAGCTATATATATATATATATATATATATATATATATATATATATATATATAGATAGATATATATAGATATATAGATAGATAGATAGAGAGAGAGATGTCATTTTTTAATTTTAATTGCGAATCCTACAGAGTACTGTGTATACACTAACAAAAACATTGATTACATTGATTAATTAAAAAAAAATTGAATAGCCATTTTTAATCTGTTTTGTAGATCTAAAATGTTGAGCATCCATATATTTTGAGCAGATTTGCAGCTGTTGATGCTTTTGCATGAATTTGGTTCAAATTTATTGATTTTATTTTGAATGTGTGACAATTATTGCAAGTACAGCGCCTCTCAATGACCAAGGTAAATAGACACAACAACCGACGTTTCTGATTGGTTCAGCAGAGCATTCATGTCATAGCACTAAATATGGTATAGTACAATGCTTTGCACATTTCTAACATGTGACCAGCCACGATAGTAAGAGTGTATTCATTTTCTGTATTTTTATCAAGGTTTGAGTCCCACCCCTTTACACTACATAAATCGCCCAGGGACTATATTCAAGTCTTCCCAGTAAGCCTAAACTGAGAAGTTGACATTAAAAAAAAATGTAGAAGCCCTCTACTGGTTGTTTCATGAAATGTTTTTTTTTCCACAAGAGCGTTTGTAATTGCATGTTTTTGATGAACAAAAGTTTGAAGCAGCAAATTTATTTAGTCTATGGTATTCGTAGCAATTGGAAGAGAAGAACAGTGAAATGGCATCACAACTGAAGAAGGCAGAGGAACGGGAAACGGAGGCCATCAAGAAACTGGCGCTGCAAGCTGAGGCCAACCGAGACCTCGGCAAGAACCTAGAGGGCCTCACAAAGAAGCTGGATGAGCGAGACGTCCGACTCAACATCGCTAACCAGGTAGGAGGATGGGAAAGCTTGAGTATTGACTGATACCTTGTATTATTTCAAGGTATTGGTACTCACAGTGGTCAAGCATATTTATATAGCCCTGAATCTCAACAGTCTCAAAGGGCTTCATCGAAGAATCAGAATCATACAGAACATCATAAATACACAACAAGATCACCTGAACAAAGCTCAGAGAAGAGGAAGAAAGAATTAAAAAAAAAAAAAATCTGGTAAAAATGAAAAGCCTTAAGAAGGCACCGTGGGGGGAGGAGATCTCTTCCAGACTAGTAGTAGCGAGGACTCCACTATTAATCACATTTTAATCGTGATTGTGATATTGGCTGCCATGATAAATTAAGCTGATCGCCAGCGATATTAACATTTAAAAAGCTGGCTCTCAAATCAAGCACCTTCAGTCACACTACCACCAATTTCCAAACGCAAGGGTAAGACTTCAGCTTGAGAAATAGCAAGCAAGCAAATCCTGCAGTAGCGGCTAAAAGGGCAGTAGTATTAGCAGCAGCCTCAACTGAAAGCCTACCGAATTAGTGTAGCAATGGAATATTTTGCGTTTGATCTGAACACAGCAAGAGTGGGATGCGATAACGACGCTGGTTGGCTTTGCAGACTCAGCTTTCGATTCCACCTTAGAAGCATCTAGTTGGCAATGTTTCAGACTTGTTTACATAACAAAAGCCTTTGATTTTCTCACCCCCTAATATACTGTGCTAGCTGTCAATTGAGACCCATTTTGAAAAATCCGATTGGCAAAACATTTGAATGAGTTCAGTTTGAAAAGACTGAAAATGACAGTCCATACTCACTTCGAGTGATTCTGATACTTTCAGCAGCCTCTCATCAACACCAGAGTGCTTGAATTTCTCACTTGATTCCTAATCTAAAACTTGCTAGCTGTCAAATGACACCCATTTTGGAAAATCTGATTAAAAAAATACGACAAAAATCAAGGAGAAATCTATTCTTACAATTTATAAAATACAGTGAAACCTCAAGATACGGTCACATCAGTACAGGTTTTTTTCTTTATATTATGAAAATTATTTTGCACAAAAAAGAAACAAAGTTAAACAAAACAAAACTTGAAATCTCAAAATTCACATTTGAAGTACAGTGGGCCCCTGTGTTACGAACTTAATCTGTTCAGCGGCTACGCTCGTAACTTGAACTGCTCGTATGACGGGCAATTCAAACCTATGTTAATTAGTGAATGCGTGCAACGCGTGCAAAAACCTTAGGTAAAAACATCACAACTTTATACACATTAAAAATGAGTAACATAATCTACTGTACAGTTAAATTAAATAACATATACAAAGGAAAAATGACATTTACCTTTGGGGCGACGTGACTTGAGCTGGGTGGAGGCGGAGGGGAGCAGAGACCAACCCGCAGAATTTATTTATTTATTTTCTTAAACGGGAACTTTTCTCAAACTAGAACATATCACCGGCGATTTCCTTCTCTTTAATCCATAATAGAAGAAGCCTCTCCAGTTTGTTGTCGATCGAGGTCCGTCCCCCGGCAAGGAAAGTCTTGCCCTTAGAAGATTGCCGAGCGGTTACGGCCATACTCACGAGCCATGCATGCGCCTCCTTCATATTTTTTTTTTTTAATTATCTCCTGCTTGGTTTCTATTGTCATCACCCTCTTACTTCTTCCTTTACCGCCACTAGCAATTTTAGAAGCCATGTCTAACAGATAAAGTTTGCAAAGTCTTAACAACATTCCTTCCTCTCGTTTTTCACTCATTTTCTCTCCTTCCTTCCGTCCCGACCAGCTGTGCCATCAAACTAGATGAAGGCGTTCGACCAATAGCATATCGGCATCTCCGTGACTGACACCGTGACTGACTGAAACAAAGACTGTGACATTGTAAGAGCAATAGTATATCAGCGTTAACGTGTCATGCGTGAGCAGATGATTTCGTTGATGTAGCAAAGCGAGGTGAATTGAACGTACACATTGCCTGGCAACACATGGCGAAATCGTAGTTAAAACCATCACGAATTTACATACATATTTAAAATTAGTACCATAATCTACTGTACAGTTAATATAACAAGCATGGATATACAAAGGATAAATGACATTTTCCTCTGGGGCGACATGACTTGAGCTGAGTGGAGACGGAGGTGAGCAGAGACCAACCCGCAGAATTTATTTATTTTCCGAAACAAGAACTTTTCTCAAACTAAAACATATCACCGGCGATTTCCTTCTCTTTAATCCATAATAGAAGAAGCCTCTCCATTTTGTTGTTGAGCGAGGTTCGTCCCCCGGCAAGGAAAGTCTTGCCCTTAGAAGATTGCCGAGCGGTTCGGTCCATACTCACGAGCAAGGTTAACTATGCACGCGCCTCCTTCGTATTTTTTATTATCTCCTGCTTGGTTTCTATTGTCATCATCCTCTTACTTCTTCCTTTACCGCCACTTACAATTGTAGAACCCATGTCTAACAGATAAAGTTTGCAAAGTCTTCACAACATTACTTCCTTCCGTTTTTGATTCATTTTCTCTCCTTCCTTCCATCCCGACCAGCTGTGCCATCAAGCTAGATAAAGGCGTTTGGCCAATAGCATATCGGCATTTCTGTGATTGACGTGACGCCGGCCAATAGCATCTCCGTGAGTGAGACCGTGACTGACACCGTGACTGAGACAATGACTGTGACATTGTAAGAGCAATAGCGTTCAATGTTGCCGTGAAGAGCGTCAACTTTTGATTTAATTGACATAGAAAAGCGAAAATAAATGTACAGCTAAAGTACGAAATCAATGTCCGGTATACAATGTCCGGCATTTCGTATTGTTCGTAAGACAGAAGGTTTGCACGTAAGTGGGGGACAAAAAAATCCGCGGTCCACGCTCGTAAGTCGAAATGTTCGTAAAAGAGGGTGTTCGTACACCGGGGGCCGACTGTAAATGAAACATGAGATTCTACTGCACGGTAATATGACTGCTCGAATATTATTGTGCTTCTCAGGAACACATACAGATGACTTGAACCTTGTGCGGGAGGCCGAGATATAATTATAGAAACAAAGGATATGCTATCTTCATATCTTAGGGTTTTCTTTTTCTGCTGTTTACCCTCCTCCTCTGACACCACTTTTTCTTTGAAAGGTAATGTATTGTCACATTTAATGTGGTGTTTTGAAGCGCTTGGAAGGATTTACATGTGAAACACGATTCATAATATGACTAAAATCATAATACAAAAGCCATTTTAAAGTGGATTAAAAAAAAGAAATATTTATGAATATAAGGCATTTCAAAACAGATACGTGACACATTGTAAACTGAATGTTGTATTGCAATATGCGTATTGTGCCACTTCATATCATGATATATTATTGGCCAGCACAAATTACTACGTATTCAAGGGACAATTATAGTTGCATAGAAAACATGTTTGCTTGTTCCTCTTATATCAATCCTTTTAAAAGTTGTTAGCTTATGAAAACCCACATAACGGTCCCATTGAATAAAGAAAAATAACATAAAAATGAGCTGCTGAGGACATGTGTAATTTTAGCAATAAAATAATTTAACATTTTACAAAAAAAAGGCTACACACAGCCTTGCATCCAACTGATGGTTTGATGACAAGTATTTTTCTACATTAGGGCTGCACAATTAATTAAATTGTAATTGCGAGCAAGATATTGGCTGCCATGATTAATTAAGCTGATTTTCTGCGATATTAACATTTTAAAAAACGGCGACTGTATTTGCCAAATCAAGCACTTTCAGTATTCCTACCACCAGGGGACAAATGCAAGATTAAGACTTCATTAAGAAATAGCAAGCGAGTAAATCATGCAACAACGGCAACGGAGCGAGTAGGACGCAATGACGTCGCTGAAGTTGGCTTCGTGTGTGCACTCCCGAGATTTCAGCTTTCAATTCCACCTTTAAAGCATTCAGATGGCAATGTTTCCCACATGTTTGCATAGCAAAAGCCACTGCTTTTCTCACCCCCTAATATACCAACGTCAAGTGAAAAATCATTTTTAAAAATTGGAATAAATTAGTTTGAAATTACCGAAAATGACATTTTGATTGCTAAGTCCATTGTCATTTTGATTGATTCTGGTACTTTTGTAATCTTTTTTTCCTGCAAAAAAAAAAAAAAAACAAAAAAAAAAAAACCGGATTTGTCAGTTTTGTTACAGGCCGGTTGTTGGTGTATGTGCTTTGTTCTAAGCAGTCAGGTAGTCAGCAAGTAGGTTAGCTGGGTAGCCCTATGTGTCAGGTTTTTGCCTTGGGTGTCTTGGGTGCCTTGGATGTCTTGGGTGATTTTATTATTTTTTGAATATTTTAATTTTATATTTCTTTGGGGTTTTTACAGTATTTTCCACACAATAAGGCACACCTAAAAGCCTTATTTAAAAAAAAAAAAAAAAAAAAAAGCTGATGGTGCGCCTTATAATAAGGTGCGCCTTATGTATGGATCAATATTGAGATTGGGATTCGTAGCTGGGGAATGAACTGATAAAGTAAGCTTTACCTGTTTCTTTTGTGTGTTTACTGTTGAACAAGGTTGGTCATACCAGTGTGCCACTGGTTGAAAAACACTGGTGTAGAGGTTGCACTTTATAGTTAGTAGTTGTTGTTAGTTGTTGCTAACGCGCTAATGTCGGCTAAAAATACAGTAAATTCATAGATTAAGTGTTTATATGTTAGTTGACTGACTTTAAGATTGTTGTTGATTTATTATTCAACAGATACTACATGATACACCATACATGAGCCAAAATAAATGTGAAGTTCAACGTGATGACTTGCGTACTCTTTCACCGGAGTCTTGGTGCAGATAACCAGTCCTGAGAACAAATTCTCAACAAACTAAGTAATATTAATTATTTAATGAATACACAGTAATGTTAATAAGGATAATGTAATGTTAAAAAACAGGAGAAAGGAAATAAAATAGGATTGTTTATGGTTACTGCGGCTATATTGGGGCGTACATAGAACTGACACCCTACTTCGCGGGGAGTTGACAGCCCCCATTAACCGCGAAGTAAGGGGGATCACTGTATGTCATTAATTGAGGATGCGCCTTGTAATCTGGTGCACCTTATATATGGAAATGGTTTTAAAATATGTCATTAATTGAGGGTGCGCCTTATAATCCAGTCCGCCTTATAGTGCAGAAAATACAGTATTATTGTTTTAAGTATCAAGCCTTGAGGCCTTGTTTAATACTGCTTGTTTAAAAAAAAAAAAGCAAAAAATAGACATGTTTGACCAAACATGATGACTAATCGTGATTTCAATATTCCTTACCACTGTCTGCGATGGTATTGCTTGACAAACGGACACACCTGCTCACAGTCTTTCTCCTTGAAGTTCGAACAAGTATTTGGCTTGATATCCTTTTTTAAACAGTTTTTTAAACTGCCATTTGCATCAGCTTTTCTCTTTCTGGACATTTTAGGATCATGATTTATGTCTCAATTCCACTTGCTGGCATGGATTTGGAAACACTGCCATGTTGTGGCGGTAAGCCGTCACTGCGTAGTTGACAGACATTGTGGGAAATTTAATTTTTAGTGAAAGTATACTTTTTGTGTATTTTGTTTATATTTATTCTTAGACACTTAAAACCTTTTAGATCTGGCGGGTCTTGAATTTGACACGATTGTGCTCTAGTGGTATTTGTACTTGGTATCAGTATTGGTGCCTACTCAAGAGCTGCGTACTTGTTCTAGCATCGTCCTGAAAAAAAAAAAAAAACATTATTTTAACATACCAAGGTTTTATTACAGTAATACAGAAAATGCCGTGGCAACAATCGGTCAGAAATTGGTTTCAAGTATTGCACACCAACCTTTGGTGTTTACCATCCATGTTGTCAGACCGTCACCTCCCTGAAGGATGAAATCAGAGAGCTGAAACAGAAGCTTCAGAACCAGGACTCCCTCGTTTCCACTCAGAACTTGGAGGAGTTGGCACTCCAGGAGCAGCTGGATTTACAGCGCAGGTATTGCCACACCTAATGGTTGCTGAAATGACAAGTACCTTCCTCTGATTGGCCCGTTTCTTTCAGGAAGTACCAGGAAGTGTCCGAGCTATGCCAGAGTCTCCAAGCGTCGCAGTCGTCCTGCTCGGACCACGTTATCAAGATCAAGGTATGCGCACATTCATACATAAGCCAGCAGAACAACTGTCCACCATTTTGTGTGTTTTTCTAAATTTACTTACTTTTTCCAGGAGTTGGAAAGGCGTCTGTCTCTCCAGGAGCAAGACTTCACCATCATGACGAGCGTCAAGTTGGAGGCCACCAGGGTGCCCGATCTGGAAAAGGAGCTCAAACGACTACGAGAGGAGAACATTTTCCTCAGGTCAACCATTTGCTATCTGCCATTATGGATCGGTGCGGCTTTTTTAGGAAAATAATAGGACTTTTTTTTATTATTATTATTTTTATCCGCGTTGGTGCTGATATGAGTCATAGAGTAATTCAAGTTTAAGTTTCAAAAAATGCTCAAGACATTTTTTTCTTGCCCTGGATACCCGCTTAGTTGTGAAAAATATGTCAAACCAATGGCAACAAAAAATCACAGTACTCTCCAGGGTACAGCAAGAATTTCAAAATTTCTTTGCCCAATAATATGTGTACACAAATGCCTCAGTAAACTTTTATTGCAAAAATGTTCCTGGCATCCAAATTCTCTCTAGAACTTCCAAATGGCAAACTATTCGATAGCTGTGCCCCGACACACTAATTTGACTAATAGTAGAAAAATGAAGCCTTATGAAGCACTTGTTGTCATGTGACAGCTTTGAATGTTTTCTTAATACAGGGAGAGCAGAGAGAACTGTAACCTGCTGAAAGAGGAGGCGGAGGGCCTCAAGAAGAAGCTGGAGCGCATGGCTAAGGCCAAAGAGGATTTAGTCAACTTGGAACTGGAGAAGGAAGTACGAAACTGGAAAAAAAAACAAAAAAAACGAACAAAACATTGAATCAGCATTTTGCTTATTTTTAGAGGCATGTCTGTCCTTCCATTGTTCATCTGTGATTTGGTTGCTCTAACCATTGATCTCCATTGTTTTCCTCCCAGAGGTTGACAGAAAAGGTCAGATCGTGGGAGAATCTTGGCCAGTCCACCGGACTCAACATCAGGTTAGTTTGTGTGTGAGTGCAAAATAAATAAACTCGTAATGTAATTCCTATATACAGATATACAGTGATCCCATGCTACTTTGCACTTTGATTTTTCACGCCCACGGTCTTTCGTGTTTTTTTTTTTGGGGGGGTGAATGCTATTTGGACACACTGACCGGCATGTTGAATGGTTCGTAAGACGAAAGCTTTTTGCGTCAGAGGGGGATGGGCGCCCGGTTAACGAACCGCCTGTCTTACGTATTTTTCATCTTACGACGTGGACCACAGCATTGTTTTGTCCCCCTTTTACGCACAAACCTTTCGTTTTACGAACCATCCAACATGCCGGTCAGTGTGTCCGCACTATTTTTTTCGCTTTGCTTTATCAACAAAAACAACTTTTCTCGCATGTCGCGGAAATGCCGATATGCTATTGCCGATATGCTATATATTAAGGCAGTGACGGAGATGGTGATATGCTATTGTCTGGCGTCACGTCAATTACAGAAATGCCGATATGCTTTCTCCGAACTCACTCATCTTGCTCGATGGCACGAGCTGGTCGGTATGTTGTCAAGACTTTGCAAACTTTTATCTGTTAGACAAAATTGCAAGTGGCGGTAAAGGAAGAAGTAAGAGGATGATGACAATAGAAATGAAGCAGGAGATAATAAAAAAATACGAAGGAGGCACACGCATAGTTAACCTTGCTAGTGAGTATGGCCGTAACCGCTCGACAATCGGTACAATTCTCAAGAACAAAGAAACCATTAAAGCAAGCAAGTCTTCTAAAGGCATGACTTTCTTTGCCAGGAGACGAACCTCGGTCAACAACAAAATGGAGAGGCTTGTTCTATTATGGATTAAAAAGAAAGAAATCGCTGGTGATATGTTCTTGTTTAAAAAAAGTTCTCGTTTAAAAATAAGTTCTTGTTTAAAAAAGTTCTTGTTTAAACAAAAAAAAAACGTTCTCGTTTAAGAAAAAAAAATCCTGCGGGATATCGCTTTCAGGGGCTAAGCAGAGTACATAAAAAAGTTAAGGAATTGCCATATTTTGCTGCCACTAGGTGGCGCTCGTACTATGATTAAAAATAGGTTTGTAGGTGTGTTTCACATTAGATTCCTATCCCATATACAAAGTTTTGCAAATATCAGATCGTCTAGGTCCAACTACAGCAACTTTTACCGTTTTGGCGAGACATCGGATTTTGAGTTGGCATACAGGCAACGCCCTCTATGGAAAAGTCATAAAAGTTGAGAACCTTCATTTTCCACTGTGTCATAGCATTTCTGACCATTTTTGAATTCATTTAGTCAAACAGGCATTGCACAGTACATGAAAGTGTAAAAAATGTCCGCCACTAGGTGGCGCTGTAAATGATTTGGATAATTATCACTTAGCTGTAATAGGGCATGACTTTTAAAGTCCCTGCAGAGTTTCACATGGTTTGAAGCTGAAACAGCTGAGTTAAGGTTTTTGTCACTCTTGGCGAAGAAAATATCAAACATAATTTGAAGCTCCACCCCCATCTTATATGTCATGAGATATTCATGATATTTGGACTGTGTGTGCCCGTTAGTCGGATAATGATCCATGCCAAAGTTGAAGGTCATGGGGTGAACCGTTTAAGAGAAAAAGGCACTAGTTTGAGACCAGCTAATGTCTAAGAATGGGACAAAACTGCACTTTAAAAAAATTCATAACAATTTTTCTGTACATGCTAGCACATCATTTCCATTGACTTTTTTGTAGGTCTTACAGTCCTTCATTTGCCTATAAAGTTTCATAGCTGTAGGTCAAACCAAACAGGATTGACTGTAATCTTTCGACTAATGACATTTTTTGCAGCCACTAGGTGGCGCTAGCTTTAAACTGGAATATATTTTTGTCTATGTTCAGGAGAATATTTTCATCCAATGTGTGAAATTGTGAGAAGATCAGATCATCTGGGTCAAATTACAGCAAATTTTACTGGACAGATAAAGCTTCAGAATGAAAATGGTCGTAGAGGCAACGCCCATTATCGAAACTTCGTAAAATTTGGTGGAGGTCAGCAGAGCTGTCTAGAGGCTTTTCAGACTTAATTTCAGCGATATTACTTCAAAGGGCTCAGCTAAACACATAAAAACGTTTAAAAAATGCTATATTTTTGGCTGCCACTAGGTGGCGTTCGCACTATATTAAAAAATACTTTGATAGGTGTATTCCGCATTGGAAACCCATCAAATATATGAAGTTTAGAAAAGATAAGACCATCTGGGACCAAACACAGCAACTTTGTTCGTTTTGGCGAGACATCAGACTGACATTTTTGTTTGCCACTAGATGGTCTTATAAGCAATTGAATATTTTTTAAACACTTGTGTTAAGGGCTTGAGTCTCCATGTGTCTGTGAAATTTCAGATTTTTCCAAGCTTGTAAAGCTGAGTTATAAAGGTTTGTTTCACATGTGGCAAAGTAATTTTGACTTTTCATGCATGTTTAGGCCCTCACAAATGGAAAAGCGCTGCACAGTAAATAATAATAATAATAATAATAATAATAATAATAACTGCAAGCAACTATAACGGGCCCTCGCAGACATGAGCACGTTGAAGGATGAACAGTTCCGAGGTATGGACAAATTTGGGTATGAATGTATTTGTGAATTTGCAGGCGAACTGTAGAGATCAATGTTCTAGAAAAGGTAACATTTTTATTCGCATTTGTCCAACGGGCTCAACTAAGTAATTGGAATCGCAATTTGGGTAATATATTTTCTGCCACGAGGTGATTCTAGCACTACGATGGAATATATGTTTGTTGATGTCTGAAGGAATTGACTTTCAATCAACGTGTGAAGTCGTGAGAAGATGAGATCATCTGGGACAAACTGCATCAGCATTTACTTTTACGATAAATGGATGAGCACTGCTGAATAGGCCACGGCCATGATCAAGACATCGTAATATTTGATGGAAGAAATTAAGCGTTTCTGAAGGCCTGTCCGAAAAAACTTCAGTGATATTACTTTGACAGGCTCAACAAGGTACCTATAAATAAAAATGTCATTTTTTGCTGCCACCAGGTGGCGCCGGCCCTTACTACGAGCAAAAAAAGTGTGTTTGGCATTGTACTCCCAAAATGAAATTTAGAGAAGATCATCTTGGTCCAATTACATTAAGTTTTACCGGTCTGGCTAGACATCGGACTTTGAGGCGGAGTAAAGGCATTTAATTTTACGATAAATCATCGTAATGAGCACTGCTGTATAGGCCATGGCAATTATCAAAACATCGTAATCTTTGGTGGAAGAAATTAGGCGTGTCTGAAGGCCTCTCTGAAAAAAAATTCAGTGATATTACTTTGACAGGCTAAACAAGGTACACATAAATGAATATGTAATTTTTTGCTGCCACCAGGTGGGGCCCGCAGAACGAGAAAAAAAAGTGTGTTTAGCAATGTATTCCCATTAAATGACATTTAAAGCAGAAAATCTGATTTGAATTACATTAAGTTTTACCGGTCTGGCCAGACATCGGACTTTGAGGCGTAAAGGCCACGCCCAAATTTGAAGTCATGAAACTTGAGATTCATAATGTTCGCTTTGTCTCAATATTCTCCTGACTAATTTTCTGTGAATTTGCTGAAAGCAGCAAAGCAGAGAACATGAAAGTGTAAAAACTATCTCTTTCGTCAGGCACCAGGTGTCGCTATTGGTACCATTAAATTGCTCAAACAGGATTAGCACAGTGCAAAAACTGAAATATTAAGCTTTTTAACACTGGTGGCATAGGAAATATGATTCAAGTATTTTGAAGCCCCGCCCCCATCATATAGGTTAGCCGACCTTGATGAAATGTTGCCCAATGGTGCCACTCTGTCAGGTAATGGAGCACCTCAAATGTGAAGTTGATCGGGTCAAGGGTTTTGGTACCGAAAAATGGACAAAATCGGGCCAAATGCTACATTCAACAATTGATAACTCTGGTTCTGTACATCCTAACACATGACGCTCTATGATGTTTTTTTAGGTCTTGAGGTCTTACATATACATATAAAATTTCGTCGCTCTAGGTAAAACTGGTCAGAACTGACTCTCGTTTTATGATCACCTAGGCTCAATTACAGTAAGTTTAGATGACTTGAGCAAACTCCGAATTTGGGGTTGCATACAGACCACCCACTTTATCACAAAGTCATAAAATTTGGATACCTTTAATCTCTAAGTCTCGATGCTATTCGGACATATCTTCAGTACATTTACTCTGACGGGCTGAGCACAACACATGAAATTTTAAAAATAGACATTTTTGTCGGTGACTAGGTGGCGCTATCATTAAGTTGATAATCAACCATGCAGGTATTTTAAAGCTATGATGAGTAAAATATCTGTAAAGTTTCAGATTTTTTAAAGCTTGCACATTGGAGTTATTAGGTTTTTGTTGCTCATGGCGAATGAAATTTGAGTTTAAAACACGTATTTTGAAGCCCCACCCCCATCATATATGTTGGCCGATCTTCACAAAAATTTTCCCAAGTGTTCCCCTATGTTAGATAATGGGGCACGCCAAATGTAAAGTTGATCGGGTCAAGGGTTTCGGTACCGAAAAATGTAGAAAATCGGGCCAAATGCTACATTCAAAAATTGATAACGCTGGTTCTGTACATCCATATGCTGCTCTATGATGTTTTTGCAGGTCTTGAGGTCCTACATATGCATAAAAAATTTCGTAGCTCGAGATCAAACGGGTCGGAAGGGGCTGCCGTTTGAAGGATCATCTGGGTTCAATTACAGCAAGTTTTGCTGATTTGGGAAAACTCTGACTTTGAGATGGTGTACAGACCACCCCCTTTCTCACATACTTGTAAAATTTAGAAACCCATATCTCTTAAGTCTTGATGCTATTCTGGCAAAATTTCAGTTCATTTACTTTTACAGGCTTAGCACAACACATGAAAGTTCAAAAATTGACATTTTTGTCTGTGACTAGGTGGCGCTATCATTAAGTTGATATTCAACCATGCAGATATTTTCAAGCTTTGACTAGTAAAAATCCTGTAAAGTTTCAGATTTTTTCAAGCTTGCAAATTGGAGTTATTAGGGTTTTTGTTGCTCATGGTGAAGGAAATTTGAGTTTGAAACACGTATTTTGAAGCCCCACCCCCATCATATATGACAGCCGATCTTCATGAAATTTCGCCTAAGTGTTCCCCTATGTCAGATAATGGGGCACGCCAAATGTGAAGTTGATCGGGTCAAGGGTTTCGGTACCGAAAAATGTAGAAAATCGGGCCAAATGCTACATTCAAAAATTGATAACTCTGGTTCTGTACATCCTAACATATGGCGCTCTATAATGTTTTTGTAGGTCTTGAGGTCCTACATATGCATAAATTTCGTAGCTCTAGGTCAAATGGGAAAGAAGGGGCTGCCGTTTGAAGGATCATTTGGGCTAAACTACAGCATGTTTTGCTTATTTGGGTAAACTCCGACTTTGAGGTGGCATACAGACCATCCCCCTAATCACAAAGCCGTAAAATTTGAAAACCCATTTTATCTAAGTCTCGATGCTATTTGTCCAAATTTTCAGTCCATTTACTCTTTTGGGCTTTGCACAATACATGAAAGTTTAAAAAATGACATTTTTGTCTTTAACTAGGTGGCGCTGTAAATAATTTTAAAATTTATCATGCAGATATTTCAAGGACATAACTAGTAAATTTTCTGTAAAGTGTCAGATTTTTTGAAGCTTGCACATTGGAGTTATTAAGGTTTTTGTCGCTCTTGGCGAAGGAAATTTGACACATATAATTTAAAGCCCCGCCCCCATCATATATGTTGGCCGATCTTCACGAAATTTCACCCAAACGTGGCCCTAAGCGTGATTATGGAGCATGCCAAATTTAAAGTTGATCGGCTTCATTGTTTATGAGCTATTAAGAAGAATTTGCTACTTGTAAACATCCAAAAATTGTCCAAAAAGGCACATAAAAAAATTCATATCTCTGGTTCTGTACATCCTAGCATATGGCGCTCTTAACCTTTTTGTAGGTCTTGAGGTATTATATATGCCTAAAAAATTTCAAAGCTCTAGGTGAAACTGGCCGTGACCCCGGAGAAGTGTTCGACTCTAGGTGGCGCTAAAAATAAATTTTTTAGATTTTATGTATGAAAACACCAAAATACCTAATTTTACAGCAGACCCGATGAGTGTGCAAATTTTGGTGACTTTTCGTGCATGTTTAGGCCCTCACATTTGCGATTTACTTTGGAGAATAATAATAATAATAATAATAATAACTAGAGCTGCAAGCAGCTATAAAGGGCCCTCGCAGACCTGTGTACGTTGGGCTATGAACAGGTCGGGGTATGAACAAGGACTATGAAAGATGAAAAAGTAGTTGTAGATGACTTCAGTGCGGGACTCTTACCAAATATGTAAAATTTAGACAAGGTGGGACAATGTGGGTGGAGTTACTGCAGCTTTTATTGTTCCAATGTTGTGACTTTCAATGCCATATAGGCCACACCCACTGTCGAAACATCGTACTGTTTGTGGAGGGCATAAGGCATGGCCACTGGCTTTTCAGAAAACATTTAAGGGATATCACTTCAAGGGGCTCAGCAGAGTACATAAAAACATTAAGGATTTGCTTTTTTTTGCTGCCACTAGGTGGCGCTCGTACTATGATAAAAAATTGGCATGTAGGTGTGTTTCACATTGGACTCCCATCCCATATATGAAGTTTTAAAAATATCAGGTCGTCTAGGTCCATTTTCAGCAACTTTTACCGTTTTCACGAGACATCGGATTTTGAGTTGGCATAGAGGCCACGCCCTTTATTGAAAAGTCACAAAAGTTGGGAACCTTAATGTTCCAATGTGTCATAGTTTTTCTGACCATTTTTGAGTTCATTTCGTCAAACAGGCATTTCACAGTACATAAAAGTATAAAAAATGAGATTTTTGTCCGCCACTGGGTGGCGCTGTAAATGATTTGAAAGTTTATCACATAGCTGTATTATTGCATGACTTTTAAAGTCCCAGGAAAGTTTCAGATGGTTTGAAGCTGTCATAGCTGAGTAATTAAGATTTTTGTCACTCTTGGCGAAGGAAATATTAAACATAATTTGAAGCTCCGCCCCCATCTTTTATGTCAAGAGATCTTCACGATATTTGGACTATGTGTGCCCCTCAGTTACTGCTGCCACATTTTCTGGAGTTCAGTACAAGGCCGGCCGGTTGATTTTCGTTTCAATGCAGACCCAGTAGCTCTGAAGCTGGTAACCCATAACAAGATAATGTTAAGAGCTGGTACGAGATCATGTCTACAAAGTTTGAAGTGCAAACGGAACGCTCGTTTTGTTGCAGTTACAGATTCGTTTGTATTGATAAACGTTTCCACAATGAAAGCGCGATGTTCACCAGTCCAATTTATGGCATCAACTGAAAAAGAAACAAAAAATAATGGCACTATACAAAAACAAAACAAAAATGCATTATACAAAAAAATGACTTTATATGTACTTTTTGAAAATCAAAACACTTTTGACTTTTGTTTCTTTTCTTCATTTGTCTTTTATTAAACCTACAAATGTGTCAGATCATTTTGCCCCTAAATATGGCCCACAACTTGATGATTGGGAAAAAATTGTTTTCCTTCTGAAGGTAGGCCTTTTGAGAACCACTGCAAAATCCATAGCACGAGTGTCAAACTTGTTTAAGTGTGCAGACAGCATGAAGGAAAATCTATTTCCAAGTCTGTCGGACCAATAAAATCATGGTATACATTTATCTAACTTTAAAACAAAAACTTCAACCTTAGTATTCGTTTTTAATACTGTCCAAAATAAAACAAGTACATCACTATTAATCATAAATATTAACATTACTTTTAATCATACAACATTTCAAGCTTTTCATTCATTAAAAAATCCTGCTAATTTTTGTACTCCACAAAATTATCTCATCTGCCGGTTTGAATCCTTTTGCGGGCCAGGACGTGGGCCTTATGGTTGACACCCTGATTAAGTTGCTATATCTGTCAACTAACACAAGCTCAATGCTGCGTTCTCAAAATTATCATCCAAGCAGAACCAACAGATTATAAGTAGCATTATGTTTCATGTCGCTACAGATGAAAAAAAACTAATATTATTTAGACATGTGTGCATCGTTTGTAGTAATATATTTCTATATTTTATATAACATATTTATAGTAATGCAAATTCCCCTGACAGCTCATACAGCAAATAAATGTTGTCTTGACACAAGAAATAGCGTTAGCTAACTTAGCATGAACTTAAACCAAATAACTTAAGCAAATAACTTTTTGGTCTCCATCTCAATTACACTTTAAGGCCTTGCCTACATGTAAGTGGCTAGTCTAAATCCACATAGACTCCCTCTCATCATTGTTGTTTGTTTATTTAAAAAAAAGTTGCTTCTATTAGTGGTTTCAAATTTGTGTACAAGCATGCCAAGTCGCTAGGCGGCAGTAATTTTTAAAATTGTGTCCAATCAGAAAGATCTTCCACCTCTGACTTATCCAATCAGAAAGAACTTCCGCCTCTGACGTTACCGGTATCTGCGTCTTCGGTGGGAAAAAAGAGTAGCGCGATGACACAAATCTCCTTTGAAGCTGCTCACACGAAACCGGAGCTTGGGCAAATCTCCACTTTGGCCGGAGGTTTTATAACATTCGTTTTATTTTTAGGAAAAAAAAAAGCCCATATAGCAAACACATATAGCAAAATATGGCAAAACAGAGACATTTGCTGCCCGTTTGCAAAAACCTCGGCTACATGTAGACACGACCAATTGGAACCTCACGCTGGACAACTACACCAGGTTCCTGAATCAAAGCAACGGCAGCAATGTTGAAAAAGATTTTGGGACCGGCGGATTTGCTCCGTTTGGCCTCGCCGGCATCCTGTCTGGTGCCGCCACCTGCTTCTACGCCTTTGTTGGCTAATTATTCAGTGCTACCACTTACATAAGATGGCGGCGCGTGTATACGCAGCGGCCACTCGCTCTCCCGACAATGCGTTGTCTTGTGTACATGTAAAACACAGAGGATAGTGAGAAACGCTATTTTGATTCCTTTGTATGTTAAGCACATGTGAAGAAATTGACAATAAACTTGACTTTGACTTTGACTTGACTTTGACTTTGACTTTGACAAGGCCTAAATCATCAAAATTATAAACTTAACGATTTCTTTTCATTCCTCCTAATCGCTCCTACCCGCTCACTGAAGCTACACTTGAATAAATTACCAATATTAATTAGGCATGTGCACATTTTTTATGTCGAGTGAATACAGTAGCAATGAATTACTAGACTAAGTAATATGCTTCTTGCTTCTTTTTTCTTGCATGATCTTTTTTATTGTGTCCTTTTTTTGGGGTGCTTCTCTTGTAAAGCGTTTTTGTTTCCGATTACCCTTTTATGTATGCTTAGTTTTTCTTTTGTGTAATTTGCACTTTAGGGCCACCGTACAAATGGAATGCTAAGTAGAACATAACCTCATAAACCAAACAAAAATTTAAATATAACTTGCACCTCATCACTTTCGTTCTCAAGTCACACACGGGAGTGACTCTTGCATCCACTGGGATTGCAAATCACTGGTAACCATAAAACCTTTTCGACATCTGAAATGAAGATAACACCGCCCACAAAAAATATGATTGTAAAACTTCTGTTTAAGTACAATCCTCTTATTTGTGAAATTAAAGCCAAACCAAACAGCCATCTTTTTTGTCACCATTTTTTGCATGTACTGTAGATCTTGCAAGCTGTCCAGTTTATAAAGGTACTCTTTCATTTCCTGTACCTTATTTTCCACATAAGGCGCACTGAAAAGCCTTCAATTTTCTCAAAAGCTGACAGTGTGCCTTATAATCCAGTGCGCCTTATACAGCGTATAAACCATGAGTTTTCATTTTTAGGGGGATGAAACAAAAAAAAACCTCATCGCTATGTGAATTGTTAAAGTTTTCCCCCGCAACTCAGTTGTGATGTATTTTTTTTTACAATGTCAAAGTTTCACAATACACTGTTTGAAATTAAAATATTCTATACATGCTCCAATTTTGAAGATTCATATGGTGACATTGCGTAAAAACCACAAGTTTTTGTAAAAGAAAGCGAGATTTTATAAAGTAAAATATAAAATCCAGTACGCCTCATACAGTGTTACGACGGACGGAGAGAGGACCCAAGAGCACGCATGAACTGGTAAGGGCAATGGCAGAGCGTTTATTGAACAGAAGGTGAAGGTAGTGGTGAGAGCTGACGGGAGCGTGGTACAGAGGTCTGGGGGGTTCCGGAGTCAGGGGAACTGGGGTGTGGCTGGCAGCCGGGCAAAGGAAAGCGGACGGAAAGGGGACTTGGGCAGACTGGTTAAAGCGGCAGGCTAGCGAGCGGTCCGAGGCAGGCAGGGTCGAAATACCAAGGATCCAGTCAATTCGGCAGGCAATCGGGTGGTCAAGGACGAACAGGGTCGGACAACAGGCAGGCTGGCAGGAGGAGTTGCTGGAAAGCTCGGCGTAGCGCATAGAGACGATCTGGCGGGTTGTGGAGGGAAGTGACCGGGCTTTATACTGATCGAGTAAGTGGTTGCAGGTGTTAGTGTTCGAGGCTGATTAGCAGGAGGGCTGAGCAGGTGTGGTGAAGCTGGAAGTGAGGTGGCTGAACTGGTGAACTGAGACAATACAGTGCATAAACCGCAAGTTTAAAAAGGGATTATTAGAGGATGTGCATCATTGAAAGATTGTGGAAAAACTTATAGTGCGTTTTTCTCTAAATGAGGTATTTGGCAACATTCATAAAGCTGTTACTTTGTCAAAGCTTGAGCTACTTCCTTGTATAATTTCATTTTAGTAGGAATTGAGTATAGCATTAGACGAGTATATCAATGTCAAGTTTCAGTTTCTGAGACACAATTTTGTGAAAACGCATCACATATAATCAATGAATTGCCTATTTTAAGAATTTTTCATACATAGGGCACAGCGCATTGTGAGGCACATACAGTAGAATAGAGGCTACAGTCATGGCCGGGCTTGCATTAAGCATCCACTAGATCAGGGGTCGGCAACCTTCTTTATCAAAAGAGCCACTTTGCCCACCCCCCTCTCAAAAAAATGTGTCTGGAGCAGCAAAAAATTACAGAGTTTATAAACTTCTAAAAGTTGTAATCTTTATTTAAATTTTAACAGTTGAAACAACTTAATCCAACAAACAAGCCCACTTTAATATATAATATGTTTAATAGGAGTAACTCATGCGTTCTCCCGTCCTCTTCGGGTTTGTTGGCAGCCAGCAGATAAGACGGACTGTCATCTTTTGATAAAATTGAAGGCTTTTAGGTGTGCCTCATAGTTCGGAAAATGCAATAATTTGTGTTAGTACGTCTTTCGCTGATTGTACCACATGTGCATGCAGCATATCGTATGTAGCAACGGTTGTTTTGAAGTTCTTTATATGAAAAGAAAGAAAATGGTCTCAAGGAATATATAAAATCTTTCCACCAAATTACGTCATTTTGTTTAGGGGGGTGATCTATCAGTAGTATCTCTACCTGTTATCGGTAATGGTAATTGCATGGTCTGCCATCTTGGTTTTCACACATTCATTTTTGCCATTTCTAGACTGTGACCTATATTGTCCAACAAACTGAACATATAGCGAAGACATTTTTGTGCCTCTTTCTCAGTGCCCACTGCAAATCAATATTCAGCGCACTCACTCCTGCGTCTGTCTCGCTCGCAGAAGCTGGCGCAGCTGCAGAAGATGCGCCACATGCTTAGGCCAAGAGGGAGCTGACCCGTCGAGCTCGGTGTGCCACCGTCGCGCTCAGATGAGCTTTATCTCAAGTGCGCTTATTGCTTCAAGTAGCTATCGGCACACCGCATCTTGTCACAATGACAAGGCGCAGCTCATCGTCACTTGGTGTCCACTTTGCTGCTTTCCCGTAGAGTGCTCCCAGCGCTCTCGTCAAGCGTCGGCAGCTGGCTGTGGATGAAAGCCCGAAAGAACGGACTGCAACGCAAGTGGCACTGGCAATGGGTGGCTGCATGAGTGACTCGGAACGATAAGGTTCAAACAGCAAAGAAAAATTTGGGAAGGAACCCGCTGTGCTGGATTTACCTTGTGTGGTGGCAAGAGTTT
This sequence comes from Hippichthys cyanospilos, assembly GCF_059441005.1. Lineage (NCBI taxonomy): Eukaryota > Metazoa > Chordata > Actinopteri > Syngnathiformes > Syngnathidae > Hippichthys > Hippichthys cyanospilos. Next base: position 1,940,351 of record NC_142375.1, read on the forward strand.
AAAGGGATTACATTCAAGATGTTTCAAATGCCATGAGAAGGAAAGAAAGGACCAAAGAGACAAGATTTTGTTTCACCGCCAGTTTTCGTTCCTTCCTTTGCTTCCTTCATGTCCTTCCCTCCTATCATTCCTTTTCCTCCCTCCCTTCCCTCTTTCCTTTGGTTCCTTCTTTACTTACTTTGCTTCCTTCCTGCCATTCCTTCCTTGGTTTTCCACCCTCCTTTCCCTTCTTGTGTCCTTCTTTTCTTTCTTTCTTTCTTTCTTTCTTTCTTTCTTTCTTTCTTTCTTTCTTTCTTTCTTTCTTTCTTTCTTCGCATACTTTACTTCCTTCCTGTCCTTCCTCCCTATCTTTCCTTTTCCTCCCTTCCCTTCCCTCCTTCCTTCTTTCTTTCCTTCCTTCGTTCCTTCCTTAACACACCTGATTCAATTTATTAGCTCATCAGAAAGCTTTGCAAGAGGCTGAAAATTAGACTAATCATTTGATTCAGGTGTGTTTAATAGAGCAGGATCAAAAGCATGCAGGTTTTCGCCCCTCAAGGACTGGAATTTGAGACCAATGTTTTTAGACACTATGTTTTGCTTAGTTGTTTGAACTGCAGGCCGCTACCAAGGTCAAAACTTGAAAGCTAGCCACCTTTTGCTCATGCCTGAATTTTCTCACCAGGATGTAGGCATTATTTATGGAGAAGTTCAGCCAGTTAGCCGCTGCTAACTGCTTTGGGTAGTTGGAGAAAGAAAAATACGTCGGAAATCCATATCTGCCATTTTTTTTTTCCCCTTGCCTTTTTTTTCCAAGTAGCTTGTGTGTGATCCTGCAAAGAGGAAGCAATGCAGAGGTAATAAATTGTGCATTTCCCTTCATTTTTGAGCTCCGGATGTTGTTTTGAGGCCGATTGCTGGCTCTTGGGGCTGTGCGGAATCACTGAAGTTATTCCATCGTATGATTCACGGTGCCTCATACTTTAGTCATGAGATTAGTTTGGTTGCGTGACTACCCCCAGCAAAGGAGCATAAATCCGGGCCCTACCACTTCTCCACTTCAAACTCATCAGCTTTCTCCCCATCAGAATTGACGCGTTGTGCCGTGGAGGACAAACATAGCGGGTCCTGATTGATTTGGAACCGATTGAGATGGTCCACGTGACATCTTTTCCGTAATACCCCAGAGGACGGCCGCGCCATGTCAGCCTATTGATCTGGATACAAGGCCAAGGTACCAAGGAGTTCATATTTTGACGATTGACACGTACCTTTGGGGCGACGTGACTTGAGCCGGTGGTGGGTAGGGCAGAGACGAACCCGCAGAATTGATTTAGTTTTTTTTCTTAAACGAGAACTTTTCTTAGACGAGAACATATCACCGGCGATTTCCTTCTTGTTAATCCATAATAGAAGAAGCGTCTCCATTTTGTTTTTGACCGAGATCCATCCACTGGAAAGGAAAGTCTTGCCCTTAGAAGATTGCCGAGCGGTTACGGCCATACTCACTAGCAAGGTTAACTATGCGTGCACCTCCGTATTTTTTTTATTATCTCCTGCTTCGTTTCTATTGTCATCATCCTCTTACTTCTTCCTTTACCGCCACTTGCAATTTGACGTGACGCCGGCCAATAGCATATCCGCATCTCCATGACTGAGACCGTGACTGTGACCTTTAATCGACCAATAGCATATCGGCATCTCCGTGACTGAGACCGTGACTGTGACCTTATATGACAACTAGCATATCGGCATCTCCGTGACATGCGAGGGGTTCGTCTTCCATGCTTCCTCTAGCATCCTACCCCAGACTTGCTCAATAATGTTCATGTCTGGTGACTTCGACTGGCCAGTCCTGGTGGATCTTGATCTTCTTTGCCTTGAGGAACTTTGAGGTAGAGATTGAAGTATGCGATGGAGCATCATCCTGCTGCAGAATTTGTCCCTTTTTATGTTTAGGTGGCAGCTAAGATTTGTTGATATAGCAGACTATTTATGTTGCCTTCCACCCTGCAGATCTCTCGCACACCCCCATACTGGAAGTAACCCCTGACCATGATTTTGCCACCACCAAACTTCACTGTTTTCTGAGTGATCTCTGATCCATGCGGGCTCCAGTAGGTCTCCTGCAATATTTGCGGCGACTGTGGTGTAATTCAATAGAAGATTCGTATGAAAAATCCACCTTTTGCCACTTTTCCAGCGTCCATCCTTTTGACAGGCTGCGGGGCCTTGGCAAATGCCACACTGTTTATTAATTGTCTTTTGTTAAATGCTGGTTTCTGGGCACTGATTGGACCATGGAGGCCATTTCCAGACAGAATTTGACAGTCCGTTCTGGTTGACAGAGGGACTTCAGGTGACCAGGTCTCGTGGAGCTCTGCTGCAGTGGAAAAGGGACAAAGAACCTGCTTGGGAGGACTGGTTGTTGGCTCAAAAATCCAAAGCCAGGCCTATTTCCACCTCAGCAGAGTTCCATGAGACCTGGTCTTTGAATTACACCACAGTCGCCGCAAATATTGCAGGAGACCTACTGGAGCCCGCATAGATCCGAGATTCACTCAGAAAACTGAAGTTTGGTTGGGGCAAAATCATGGGCTGGGGTTACATCCAGTATGGCGGTGTGCGAGAGACCGTCCCCTCTTTAAAGGCATTTATCCCGCTTGGTTGTTTATTGTTTTGCCTCCCTTTTGAGGCATTTTTAGGTAATTGCTCTTATTTTATGTTGCCGTCAAACTGCCTCTGCTGTAACGCGTCACTACAATGCTGGTCTACTATTAGTTGGCGTCTCGATTCCCTAAGATACTGGTCTACTATTGGTCACTGGGATGGTGTCACGAAGATGCTGATCTGCTATTGGTCGACGCATGGAGTCACAAAGATAGCTGCCTAAAGACTTGATCTTGTGTGAGAGTGCTTTCAATATTGTATTTATCATGCATTTTAAGGGCTTAATTCAAGTTTGAATTGGTTATCCATGAGTCCCAAGATTCCAAGTGATGTTAAAGAGAGAAGTTAGAAGATGATACATATGGAAACGGAGCTGGAGATAATCGAGAAATACAGTGGACACCCGGGTTACAGCGTCCCTGTCTTAACGTTTTATTTCATGTTACGATGTGGAATGCTGAGTTTTTTTCATCCCCCCTTTACGGTATTTTCCCCGCTTTGCGACAAAAACAACTGTCATGACACTAGGAGGTTGGCTGGATTTGTGTTTTTTCTCTATCTGCAGGCGTTTTTAGGTAATTGCACTTATTTTCTGCTCATTTGCCTGACTGCCTCCATGCAACGCATCACTACAATGCTGGTCTGCTATTGGTCAGCGTTTCCTCACGGAGATGCTGGTCTGCTATTGGTCGGCCTCACTCTTTTCAAAACAGCAGAATGGTAAAGCTTTGTTCTATTGCGAGTGGTAACAATACCGTATAAATAGTGCATTTTACTGCTTAATTCAAACTTGAATGGGTTAGCCATGGGTCCCAAGATTGCTATATATGTTAAAGAAGTAAGAAGATGATTTATACGGAAACGAAGCTGTAGATAATCAAGGAATATTAAGCTAGCCTAGCCTTTTTTATTTATGATGTTTTCTGAATATATACAAATATATTATATATACGTAGCACTGACTATACTATTTTGGTACCAATTTTTAATATGTATGATCCCGACCGCATGACCTGGGCCGTGACGCTACCCGCTAGTTGTGCTCTTATCCTTGCCTTACCAATGTGACCTTCTGCTGTGTGCGATAAATGTTTGTGTATGTGTGTTTTCGTGGCGCCGTAAGCAGGCTTTAATCTCGCCGGCCTCCCAGCTGGACAATAGGGAAAACGTTTCTGGTCTTTGTCGCATCCACAACACAAAACAAAGTGCTTTTTTTTTTGGACTAAAAGCTGCGAGAGAGAGCCCCTGTGTTACGAGATTAATCTGTTCCACGGTGGGGGTCGTAAGGCGAATTTGCCGTATTACAGGCAATCCAAACCTATGTTAAATAGCAAATGCATTTAGAACACCAGGTAAAAACATCAAAATTGTACGTACATATTTTGGTACAGTTTAGTATCATTATATCACAATGATATATATATATATATATATATATATATATATATATATATATATATATATATATATATATATATATGTATATGTATATATATATATATATATATATAGTATATATATATATATATAGTATATATATATATATATAGTATATATATATATATATAGTATATATATATGTATATATATATATATATATGTATATACATATATATACAGTATATATATATATATATATACATATATATATACAGTATATATATATATATATATATATATATATATATATATATATATATATATATATATATATAAAATTGGTACCAAAATAGTATAGTGAGTGCAACTTAGATATAATATACATGTATACAATCAGAAAACATCATAAATAAAACATAGAAATGATTTATTTACCTTTGAGTGCCGCTTTTTATGCCCTTATTTTCTAATAAGGATTATTAGCATCGTTTCCATATAAATCATCTTCTTACTTCTCTCTTGAACATCACTAACAATCTTTGGATCCATGGCTAACCCTTTCTACTTTGAATTCAGCAGTAAAATGTGCAATAAATACGATTTTGTAACCACTCACAATCGAACAAAGCTTTACCGTTCCGCCATTTTAAAACAGTTGAGGCCGACCAATAGCAGACCACCATCTCAGTGAGGAGACGCCGACAAATAGCAGACCAGATTTGTAGTGATGTGTTGCAGGGACGGCAAATGAAAATAAGTGTAATTACCTAAAAGCGCCTGCGGATAGAGACGAAACAACAAAAATACAGCCAAGCCCCTAGGGTCATGAGTTGTTTTGGGTCAAATCCGGGAAAATGTCCTAAAGAGGGGATGAAAAAAAAATCAGTATTCCAGTTCGCAACATGAAAATAATGTAAGTCAGGGGCGTTGTAACATGGGGGTCCACTTCATAAATACATATATATCATATCATAAATACATATATATATATATATATATATGTATATATGTGTGTGTGTGTGTGTGTGATTGTATATGTAAATAATGTGCAATGTGTTTATATGTTCACACTAGCTGAAGGGATCAATTTAAAAAAAAGTTTTTAATAAAAGTTTTAAAAATCACAAAACTTCCATTAAACCGTCTGAGCAAATATCTGATGTTACGACCTGCATCTTCTAGTCCGATGTGGCTTATATGTGAAAAAAAAAAAATTGGGGTTAGATTGTTGCTGCTGCGACTTATATGGTGGTGAAGCTTATAGTCCGAAAAATACAGTACTACAGTACAATACTACATAAATAAACATCAAGCTAATAATAAAATATATTTTTGGTTCTCTATACAGTGTATATCTCAAATAGCATTTTTCTTTAAATTGGAGTAAATGAACAGACATTTTCTATTAGCATATTTCCGTTCTTAATTTAGAACACATAAAAAGGTGCATCCAGCCTCTAGCACCATCACAACACACCGTGTCCGCCTTCCCAAAACCAAGAAACATGCCAGCTACCGCAATAGATGCGTAATCGACACAGAGCCCCTCTTCTCTGATTTCAAAATCTATTGAAAATAATTTGCAAGCTCAAACGGCTCAGGATTTATGGCGATTCGGAAAATTATCTCGCAGGCTGGGCTGAACCTCTATGCAGGCCATATGTTTGACAACTATGGCATAATGATACTAAACTGTTATGTTTGTATATTTTCTTCTGATTTTGTTTGTCTCAAAGAAATTTGTGTTTCCATGCTCAATCTTTTCATCTCGCTGTTATTTGGTACAGGAAACCACAAGATCTGTCCAGCGAGGTGATACAGATCCAGCAAAGGGAAATTGCCCTAAAAGAACAGAACTACTTTCTCAACAGCCAGTAAGTCCCCTTGCCAACATCCATTTAAGCGTATCTCAGAACACTCCTTAATGGTCACCAAGTTAATTAGCAGTGATGCATGTGTTCACGTGCAGACGCAGGCCTAATTAATGGCGTCCTCTTTTCGGCCGAGGTGAAAGTCTGCGGGGAGGCCCACATGCACACGCTTCCTCCGAAAGCTTTCATCAGCTAGCTGATGAGTGTCTCGGTTTTCCGCCGTATTGGCCTCATTATAAAATATTAGAAACAAGCAGGGGGGGTGTAACTATCCCCCCACTCCTCCTTTTAAAATTACCTTCCTATCAATGAGGCCCGACACAATGCAGCACATTATCTCTGAGAAGGCATGACGCGCAACTTGTTTTCGGGCTACGTCATCGATCCACAATTCTTGGTGGGAGCCAAGATAGGTCGCTCATTTCGTTTATCTTGCATATATGTTGACATGTTGAGCTCGTTCGAGGCAAAAGACAAGATATGTGACTTTGATACTGCATGCTGCCTCGTTTCTATCGACAAGGCAAGACATGTTACTCCATTCTAAAGTGTTTAAGCGACGATTAAGCTAGTTTCTCGCAATTTGTCATGTTGACAAAGTGAAGGCAAACTATGTTTGCTCGATGAGTTAAATTGGCAAAGACAAAGTGAAAGGCAATGTTTATCTTGTTTGTATTGAGAGACAACAAGATCTACTACCATAGCACACCTTCATTGAATGGCCTATTTTAAAAGTGTTTTCATATACAGTATAGGGCGCCGCACATTATAAGGCTCATGGAATAAAAGCTACTGCAGTGACTGGATGGAGCTGCTCTAAAGCAAATCAAAACAAAACAATCAAATAAGTCAGTCTAACTTTTCAATCAGAAATGAAGAATAAGGATGATTTGTGGAAAGAAGTATCAAAAGAATGGGCAAAAATATCTCTTGATTACATGAAAAGACTGTTTAGATCAGGCATGGGCAAACTACGGCCCACGGGCCAGATCCGGCCCGTTGGTCTTTTTAATCTGGTCTGCCTGTAATGGCACAGAATTAAGGTTTGGTTTGAATGATACTGTTATCCGTTCCCGTTCATCTGGTGGCCGTAGATACCAGATACGGGGGAAACCTCATTTCCAGGGCCGGAGTTGCCCGTCCGGGTAAATAGCCCTCGCAGGACCGCTCGAAGCGGTACAGACGGCAACGGGGAGGCAGCGCCGGTCTCAACCGTCACTTTTATTTTAGTAAATACAACAGAGAGCTGCACAGCACTTACACAGTTGTTTTTATACGTTAACGCGTTTTTTTTTCAGACCCAGAACTCTTCATGCGCATGCGTCGTCTTTTCTTCACATTCTCCTTCTCTCTCGCATGATCAACCACTCTCTCTCCGCAACAATACCATTCATTTCATTTTGACTTGTTATAACAGACTACCAACACCAGGTATTGCAGTAGGCATAGTGACGTGATTTTACAGACCCTCGAGGAAGAATGAGAGCCAGAGAGGGATAGCGCAAATGAGACATTTAAAAAAAAAAAGTGACAGTTAGTGCCAAGTATTTAAGGAAGAATGGACGCATATAATATAATAGCAGCCATCACTTGTCCACCAAGGTGTCTAATTATGCCAGCAACAATTCAACACAAGAATGTACAGCTACCACTGTCAGGTTGGTAGCTCGTGTGCAGGCTAGGCAAAACATCTTTTTATGAACAGCGACCATCAAAGAAGCTAACACGAAGACATTACTACCATTCAAACTAGCCAAAGCCAGCAAGCCTTTCTCTGAAGAGGACTTTCTTAAAGAGTGCAAGGTCGAGACCTCAAGTATTTTATGTCCTGAGAACTATAGCGTTATATTTGTGCCACAATGGTGTGCGTGCAAAAGAAAAAAAATTGAGCGCAGAAAATAAAAGTGAGCGAGCGAAAACAGATTTTGAGCGTAGGAAAAAAACTTTTGAAAAGAAGTTGCTTGCTCAAAATTCCTTTTTGCTCACTCCCAATAGCCCGCTCTCGCTTAACATCTTGCTTGCGATACTCCTCCCTCCCTTGCTCAACATCTTATTCGCTCAACATCGAGCTCTTGCCCGCTCGAGTCGTCCTCTGCGTGCGCTCAGTTCTGTTCACATGTTACGTTTGTGCCACAAAGATAGCCAATCAGAGCTTGTTAAAGCACATTGATTGACAGCTTGGTGTTCAATGAGATTGCTTGTTGTGTTCACCCGGAATGAGCAAACGAGAGTGTGTCACATCGACTTGAGTGGGAGGAGGTGGGCTTATATCATTAAAGTACAAAAACTAACAAGGTAGTTCTGTCAAATAACATGATATAGCAATAATAATAATACTAAAAGTAATGCCCATACATTGTTTCCAAAGAAGTCTACCTTCTCCCTCCCAAGTTCGTGTTGACACAATCTCGTTTTGAGTGAGCAACTTCTTTTCAATAGTTTTTTTCCTGCGCTCAAAATCTGTTTTCGCTCGCTCAGTATTAATTTCTTCGCTCATTTGTTTTTTTTATTGCGCGCTCGCAATTGTGACACTAATATAATTCCATAGAGAACAAGAACACATTTGAAAATAATTACTCATCATGCAGTTTTAGTGACTTGTCTGATTGACGTAATTGACGAGCACATAATTGCAAGCTGAACAATAAATCAGCATCATGTTCATTATATTCTTTGGCACTGGACAAAAGCAATGAATGATCGCACTAAGTTACTGTACCATTCTAATGTCCGCTGGTTAAGTTTAGGAAAAGTATTTCAACATGTCTGGGAGCTCAAACAGGAGATTATTTCATTTTGGGAGCTACTTGAAAAAGCTGACAATTTTCCAGAGCTGAATGACACAGATTGGCCATTGAGTGTTATGAGTGTTATGAATAATGAACACCTCAGATCTGTTCTGAGAATTGCTACAACAGGATTACTGCTACACTTTGATGCACTGGCTAAAAAGGGTGATAAACAACATTTTTCTCAATAAAAAGTATATTTTACGGTATGTCACGGTATAACACTTTAGCTATGTATGTTTGATATGTACTGTTAACAGAATGGGTTTTTTTTTTTTTTTTTTTTTTTTTTTTTTGTATCTTGTTGCTGTCCTGGCCCGGCTGTCAAATTTAAAAAAATCAATCTGGCGCCCCGAGCCAAAAGGTTTGGCATTAATATTTCCTTATTTCAGACTTTGATGCAATTATTTGTTTCCGTTTTAGACTAACCTGTAACCTGTATAAACACTGTAAAAAGTAGTTAACAGTTGTTGAAAATCGATTTATATTGTTTCTTTCTTTTGTTAACATTAAATAGAATACAGTTTTAGACATACTTATTCAATTGTTTATAGATAATTAGCTTAATTATACTAAGCGCGGAGAGTAGGCGGGGCCTCAAAATGTTTACGCTCTATATATATATATATATATATATATATATATATATATATATATATATATATATATATATATATATATATATATATATATATATATACTAGAGCTGCAAGCAGCTATAAAGGGCCCTCGCAGACCTGTGCACGTTGGGGTATGAACAGGTCGGGGTATGAACAAGTAGGAGTATGAGCGATGAACAATGAGTTGTAGATGACTTCAGTGCAGGACTTTTATCAAATATGTAAAATTTAGAGAAGGTGGAATAATGTGGGTTGAGTTACTGCAGATTTTATTGTTACAGTTGTGTGACTTTGCGCTGCCACGGCCATCATCAAACAAACATCATACTATTTGTTGGAGGGCAATAGTTGTGGCCAATGGCCACTAGGTGGCGCTGTAAATGATTTGGAAGTTTATCACATAGCTGTATTAGGGCATGACTTTTAAAGTACGGGCAAAGTTTCAGATGGCTTGAAGCTGAGTTATTTAGGTTTTTGTCACTCTTGGCGAAGGAAATATGAAACATAATATGAAGTTCCACCCTCATATGTCATGAGATCTTCACGATATTTGGACTCTGTGTGCCCATCAGTCGGATAATGATCCATGCCAAAGTTGAAGGTAATGGGGTTAACTGTTTAAGAGAAAAAGGCACTAGTTTGAGACCAGCTAATGTCTAAGAACGGGGCAAAATTGCACATTTAAAAAATGCATAACTGTTTTTTTGTACATCCTAGCACATCACTACAATTGACTTTTTTGTAGGTCTTACAGTCCTACATATGCCTAAAAAGTTTCATAGCTGTAGGTCAAACCAAACAGGATTGACTGTTATCCTTCGACTAATGACATTTTTTGCAGCCGCTAGGTGGCGCTAGCTTTACACTGGACTACATGTTTGTCGATGTCTTCAGGAATAGATTTACAACCAATGTGTGAAATTGTGAGAAGATCAGATCATCTGGGTCAAATTACAGGAGCTTTTACTGGTCCGATAAAGCTTCGGAATGAAAATGGACGTATAGGCCACGCCCATTATCGAAACTTCGTAAAATTTGGTGGAGGTCAGCAGGGCTGTCTAGAAGCTTGTCAGACTTAATTTCAGCTATATTCCTTTAAACGGCTCAGCTGAACACGTAAAAACGTTTAAAAAATGCTATAATTTCGGCTGCCACTCGGTGGCGCTCGCACTACGGCAAAAAATACGTTGATAAGTGTGTTCTGCATTGGAAACCCATCAAATATATGAAGTTTAGAAAAGATAAGACCATCTGGGTCCAAATACGGTAACTTTGTTCGTTTTGGCGAGACGTCAGACTGACATTTTTGTTTGCTACGAGATGGCCTTATAAGCAATTATTAAACACATAAGAAATTATTAAACACACGTGTTAAGGGCTTGAGTCTTCATGTGTCTGTGAAGTTTCAGATTTTTATAAAGGTTTGTGTCACATGTGGCAAAGTAAACATCAAAGGCATAAAATGAAGCCCCGCCCGCAACATATTTGATGGCGAATCTTCACAAAAATTTGAACAATTGTGCCTCCTAGTCTGATACAATACCACAGCAAATTTGAAGTCAATTAAATAAAGCGTTGAGGAGAAAAAAAGAACAGTTCGGGACCTGCAAACGAGCAAAAACGGGCCAAAAGTGCACATTAAAAAATTCATAACTCTTTTTCTGTACGTTTGAGCATATGGCTCGCGTTGACTTTTTTGTAGGACTCGAGGTCCTACATAAGGCTACAAATTTTTGTAGCTCTAGGACAAACCGGGAGTGAGAGGCTATTTTCCACTCATAAGGCCTTTTTGGGGCCAAATATACAGCCACTTTTTTTGTTTTGGTGAGACATCTGACTCACCAAACAGACTGAGCACAATACATGAAAGTTTAAAAAATGACATTTTTATCAACCACTAGGTGGCGCTAGTAACTGTTTCAATTCTTTTTTTCAAAGGTGTTAAAGGCATGAGTCTTCATGTGTCTGTGAAGTTTTAGATTTTTTTAAGCTTATACATCAGAGTTATTAAAGTTTTTGTCACTCTTGGCGAAGGAAAAATTGAACACATAATTTGAAGCCCCGCCCCTATCATATATGTCGGCGGATCTTTACCAAATTTTGCCCAACTGTGCCCCTATGTCTGATTATGGACCACAGCAAATTTGAAGGCGATTGGGTAAAGCGTTTAGGAGAAACAAGCAGCAGTTTGGGACCTGCAAACGTGCAAAAATGGGCCAAAAATGCACATTCAAAAAATCATAATTCTTTTTCTGTACATCTGAGCACATGGCTCACGCTGACATTTTTGTAGGTCTCTAGGTCCTACATATGCCTAAAAATTTTCGTAGCTCTAGGTTAAACGGGCCGGGACCAGCTGCACCTTTTCGACCTTGCATTGTTTTAGGAAACACAAAAATATCAAATTTTTCACCAGGCCAGACAACTGTGCAAATTTTGGTGACTTTTCGTGCATGTTTAGGCCCTCAAAAACGAAAAAGTTCTGCACAGTCCGGAGAAAAACAAGAGGGCTCTCGCAGTGGTAGCTGCTTGGGCCCTAATAATATCAAGAAAAACAAGATGGCTCTCGCAGCGGTAGCTGCTCGGGCCCTAATAATAATAATCTGGAGAAAAACAAAAGGGCTCTCGCACCGGTAGCTGCTCCCGCCCTAATAATAATAATCTGGAGAAAAACAAGTGGGCTCTCGCAGCGGTAGCTGCTCGGGCCCTTGTAATAATAATTGGAGAAAAACAAGAGGGCTCTCGCAGCGGTAGCTGCTCGGTCCCTAATAATTGAGAAGCACTTGTTTAGATCAATACCAAGATGAATCAAGAGTTTAAAGGATATAATTATTATTCAATTAAATACTAAACATACATTTTTAAATCAAATTGCAACCAAAAACCTTCAAAAATTTTGTTTTGTTAATTTAAAACAGTTTCTGGATTTGTTTGATAAACTTTCTTTTACAAAAACTCTTGAGTTTTTGCTACTTGTTCCCATATAAATTGTTTCAAAATTAGATGACCTAAACAGGATGTCAAAAATATATTTCTAACTGAAATGCAAAGGTAAAAACCCAATTTACCTAGCGATCAATTCATTTCATGTTTTTGTCCGACAAACATAAAAACTGGCAGCTTATGCACTGCATAAGGCGCATTGGACTATAACACACACTAGCAGCTCTAGAGAAAATTGAAGGCTTTTAGGTGTGACGTATAGTGCAGAACATACGGTATTTGTATGGCTACGGGTGTCATAGTAGCTCAAAATACACCAGAAGTGAAACAATTGATTGAATAATACCAAATATGTGGACAACTCCACATTTTTGTCATTGCTTGCTAGCGCTAATTACAGGAAAACAGAACAGTTTGCTCCATCCCACAAGATTCCTCAACATCCCCCATTAGCCCGGTTAGTCTAATGCAGTGTTTTTCAACCACTGTGGTGAGCCGCGAGATATTGTCAGGTGTGCCGTGGGAAATTATCCAATCTGTGTGCTTGTGCGGTGTAGCGCCTGGCAGCGTACTCATGTAGTACTCTTCCATACCGTGCACAGCAAGCTCGTTCCACTCCCCTTCCCTCTCCTCGCGCGATTAAAAAAAAAAAGTGCACAAAAACTACAACAGTGACAGAAAGCCCCGTCCATACATTTGTGATGTTTTTTTAGAGCAATTTCTTTTTTAGAGCAGAAAGCACCCAACCCCCCTCCCCCCATATTGATTTATAAATCAATATAAATCTGAGGCGTGGTGACAAGGATCAAGAGCAGACAGCCCCCCCCCCCCCCCCCCCCCGGTCCGCAGTCTAAATTTAAGGCGTTGACCGTGCCGTGCTGATCAAAAGGTTGGGAACCACTGGTCTAATGGATGCTGTAACACACCTCATCTCCTTTTCCCCAAAACAGCGTTCGAAGCCTGGAGGGCTCACTTTCTCAGCTGCAGATGGAGCTGCTGCAGCAGCAAACCAAAACGCTGGAGGAGCAGAAGAAGCGAGAAACGCACGACGTTCTCCTGCGGCGGCTTCAGAAGAGGCTTTTTCTACTCACCAGGGTGATGCGCACAAACACACTAACCTTTAGCCACATACAGTATGTGCACCGTATTTTCTGAATAAGGCCCATCGGATTATAAGGCGCACCTTAAATGAATAGCCTATTTTAAAAGTGTTTGCAATTATAGGGCGCACCGCATTATAAGGCACACAATATAGAAGCGATAGTAATGACTGGGGTTGCTGCATCCACTAGATCAGGGGTGTCAAACTTGCTTTAGCTCGCGGGCCGCATAGAGAAAAACCTATTCTCAAATCAGCTAGACCAATAAAATCACGGTATACAGGTATATTTTTATAGCTTTACAGCGACTTCAGATTTATTATTCTTTTTTAATGCTGACCAAAATAGTATAAGCACAACATCACTATTAATCATAAAACATTAACACAACCATTAATCATATAACATTACATGTGTTTCATTTATTGAACGAATTCAGATCATAAACTAGAGGTCCCCAACTGCCGGTCACTGTTAGCAGCCAGTGACTGTTGAAGCTAAGGACAGCTCTTGTTAACTAACATTATTGTTATGCATTATTTTCGATAAAAGAAGCGAGCAGGCTAAACCAACGTCTGAGTCCATTCTTTTTCACGCGCAGGAATATTCCTTAAATGGAGAGGATCATGTAAAAGTTATGATGTCTCCAGAGTCTCAAGGTATGGTGCTTAGTGCGCTGGTTAGAAAACATGGAAAGGTATTCCATTTGACTCGTTAATTAATGGATAGATGGTAAATGGACTTGCACTTATATAGCGCTTTTCTACCTTGTGTACTCAAAGCGCTTTACACTAACAAGTCATTTATCTACCGATGATGCAGCATCAGGAGCAACTGGGGGTTCAGTGTCTTGCTCAGGACACTTCAACATGGTCTTGATGGTCGGGGGATTGAACCCGCCCACTCTACCATCGAGCAATGCGCTATGTGGTCTTTTGGCCTATACCAGTTTAACTATATTTTGCCAGGCCCCCCCTAGAAAAGAGAAAACTTTTCGCCCCCCCCCCCCTCCCCCAGTTGATGCGCTGAATATGAATAAGATTATTATTGATGAAAATTGTTTAAGTATACCTACACATGTATCCTTTAACATTAACAACAGAAAAACACAATATAAATCAACTTTCAACAACTGTTAATTATTTTTATCGCGTTTATACGGGTTATAGCTTAGTCTAAAAACGGAAAAAAACAAAAGCAAGTACACCAAAGTGCCTGAAGCTAAAAGAAAATGATGAAAATGATTACTTTATTGCAATTACATTCCACATGGCAAAAACAAAGCCTTTTTCCTAGAATCATCCGCGCCCACCCTGGGGGGGGGGGGGATTATTTGAGAAGCACTGGCCTATACACGCAATCATTAACTAGGTAAAACACAGATGATGTGAAACTTCAGGTATTTGTGGCAAAAAGAACTGCGTCTCGAGGAACACGGGTTACAACTGCCTTGGAGCACATTCAACATTACATTGGTGAGGCGTTCACTGACTGCTCACAATGTGGGAAATCCGAAATACACTTAAACTACAAATATATAACTGAACGTAATATATAACTTTACCTCATTTTAATTTTCTCTTTTCTTCTCATTTTGTCTCGTATATTTTCCCTATATGTTTCTTTTTTCTTCCTTTCCCTTTTCCTTTCATTCTTCTTTTCACATGTTCCTTTTTTCTTTCCCCTTTTTTCTTTTCTTCTTGCAGTACCTCTTCTTTTTTCCTTTTTCTTCTTTTCTTTCCCTTCTTATACTTGTCCTTTTGCTTCTTTTGATTTTCTTCTTATTTTTCTTGTTTCATATTTTCCTTTCATTCTTCTGTTCACATTTTCCTTGTATTCTTTTCCCTTTTTTCTTTTCTTCTTGCAGGACCTCGTCTTTTTTCCTTTTTCTTCTTTTCTTTTCTTCTTCTTGTACTTCTTCTACTGTTTTTGCTTCTTTTGATTTTCTTTTGATTTTCTTTTTCTTCTCATCCGTTTCATTTTTATCTTTTCCTTTTTCTTTTGTTCATTTCCTTTTCTTGTTTTTCTTCTTTCTTTTTTCTACCTCATTTTCTTTTCTCCACCTTTTTGTCTCGTTTTCCTTTTCATCTTCATTTCTTTTCATTTAACTTCCTTGTTTTTCTTCTCTTTTTTTGTCTTTTCTTTGTAATCATGTCCCTTTTCTCTTTTCTCCCTTTCCTTTTCATCTTCTCACCTTTATATCCTTGTATTCTTTTTTCCCTTTTCTTTTCATTTTCCTTTTCTTGTTTTTTCTTTTTCTTTTCTTTACCTTATTTTCTTTATGTCTCCTTTTCCTTTTCTTAATTCCACTATTTTTCAAAATGTTCTTTTCCATCTTATTTTCCTTGTATTCTTTTCCTTTTTTTCTTTTCCTTCATTTTCTCCTTTTCCTCTTATTCTTCTTTTCCCTGTATCCTTTCATTTCTTAAATGTTCTTGTACCTTTTCTCTTTTTCTCTTTCTTGTACTCCGTCATCCTTCTGCTTCTTTTGATTTTCTTATTTTTTTCTTCATTTTCCTTTTAGTCTTTTATCATTTTCATGTTTGTCTTTGCCTTCCCCTGCCGTTGACCTGCAGGCATGGTTTTAAGAGGCCATGAAATGCCAATGACCGTTTTATAGCCTTGTCCTCTTTTTGCCTTTTGTTTATGTTTTTCAAATTAAGAGCCTTTTAGTCTTTATCTGACAGATTTTTGATTTAGATGAAACATGCGTAAATAGACCGTAAATAGCCACCAGGGCTCCGCTGCTCAAAATCCATCCAATGCAAATCATTGCAGTAAGACTTCACAAGGAAATTTTGGCATTTTGTGTCAAACTCATAGCTTGTGGGACGCAGAGAGGAAAATGTATTCTCAAGTGGGCCGGACCCGAGAGACATAGTCCCTCCAGAGTGTCCTGAGTCATCCCTGGGGCCTCCTTCCAGTGGGACATGCCTGAAACACCTCACCAGGGAGGCGTCCGGGGGGCATCCTAACCAGATGCCCGAACCACCTCAGCTGGCTCCTCTTAACGCGGAGGAGCAGTGGTTCGACGCTGAGCCCTTCCCGGATGACCGAGCTTCTCACCCTATCTCTAAGGGAGAGCCCGGACACCCTGCGGAGGAAACTCATTTCGGCCGCTTGTATCTGGGATCTTGTTCTTTCGGTCACGACCCACAGCTCGTGGCCATAGGTGAGGGCAGGAACGTAGATCGAGTGGTAAACAGAGAGCTTCACCTTTCGGCTCAGCTCTTTCTTTACCACGACAGACCGGTGTAGAGCACGCATGACAGCAGACGCCGCTCCGATCCGTCTGACAATCTCAAGCTCCATCCTACCCTCACTCGTGAACAAGACCCCGAGATACTTGAACTCCTCCACTTGGGGCAGGACCTCATCCCCGACCCGTAGAGGGCATTCAACCCTTTTCCGACTGAGGACCATGGTCTCAGATCTGGAGGTGCTGATCTTCATCCCAGCTGCTTCACACTCTGCTGCGAACCGCTCCGGTGAGAGTTTGAGGTCACAACCTGATGAAGCCAACAGCACCACATCATCCGCAAAAAGCAAAGATGCAATGCTGAGGCTCCCAAATCGGACCGCCTCAACGCTTCGGCTCCGCCTAGAATTTATGTCCATAAAGGTAATGAACAGAATCGGTGACAAAGGGCAGCCTTGATGGAGTCCAACCCTCACTGGAAACGAATTTGACGCTGGAAATGCGGGCCAAGCTCTAACATTGGTCGTACAGGGACCAAACAGCCCGTATCAGGGCGTCCGGTACCCCATACTCCCAAAGCATCCCCCACAGAGATCCCCGAGGGACACAGTCGAACGCCTTCTCCAAGTCCACAAAGCATGTAGACTGGGCGAACTCCCATGCACCCTCAAGGACCCCGCCGAGGGTGTAGAGCTGGTCCACTGTTCCACGGCCAGGACGAAAACCACACTGCTCCTCCTGAATCTGAGACTCGACCTCCCGACGGACCCTCCTCTCCAGCACCCCTGAATAGACCTTACTGGGGAGACTGAGGAGTGTGATTCCCCTGTAGTTCAAACACACCCTTCGGTCCCCCTTCTTATAAAGGGGGACCACCACCCCAGTTTGCCAATCCAGGGGCACTGTCCCCGACGTCCACGCGATGTTGTCCAGCGTGTCAGCCAAGACAGCCCTACAACATCCAGAGCCGCACGGAGGGGGGCGTATCAATCAATCAATCACATTTTATTTGTGTAGCATGAATCTCCAAAGTCTCAAAGTGCTTCACAGATGAAAAGAGGTCATGTCGAGACTTCTTTCGAGAAAGAAGTTATACAGACACATCTTTTCTGTGTAAGGTACACAACAGCATCCCCTGTCAAAGCTCCCAGAAGGGGACGGAAAAACTCAAAAACCCCATTTTGGGGAAAATCAGAAACCATCAGAAACGACCACAGGTGGGAGGAGCCCCCTTCCAGGCCCACAGGTTAAAGTGGGTGCTGCTTGTACCAAATACAGACAAATAGATACACCTTACAGACAAATACAGGTACACAATATAGATTACAGAAAACTTTGTGCTAAATAGTGCAATGATGACTTGACAGCAGGCAAAGCCATTGGGCAGGAACCTTCCCCGCAGTTCAACCAAATGGACCGCAGACGGGCGATCTCTTATACCGCGATGGTCGATCACCCCAAATGGGGGCGGTCAAGTCAACCTTCACCATCTAGCTAGCCCCTCTCCCAGCCGGGAGAAGGTGGCAGGAAAAAAAAAAGAAGAAAGCTGCAGACAGGCCCATTAACTAAATGCTTTCAAGTACAAATGTGTTCTTAGTCGGTATTTAAAGATTTCTCCTGAGGTGGCTGCGCGAACTTCCATAGGTAGGACATTCCATAGTACTGGTGTGCGAATGGAAAAGGCTCTTGATCCTGCGGACTTCTTTTTGGCCTGTGGGGTCGATAACAAACTGGCATTTTGTGATCGATGTTGTCGGGACGGAACATATGGTGATGCTAAGTCGATGAAATTGGAAGGAGCTGAACCGTGTAAAATTTTATAAGTAATTAACAACACCTTGAAATCACATCTCATGTGTATTGGAAGCCAATTCAGGTCAGCTAGAATCGGAGTAATATGATCAAACTTTCTCGTCCTTGTTAATAGTCTCGCTGCCGCATTTTGTACAGACTGCAGGCTTTTGACACAGGACATGGGAAGCCCAGAAAACAGAACGTTACAATAGTCTAGGCGCGACGTAAAAAATGCATGAATTATTGTTTCAGCATTGCTAGGAGAAAGAATAGGGCGAATTTTAGCTATATTGCAAAGGTGAAAAAATGCCGTTCTTGTCGTGTTATTAATGTGTCCGAAAAGAGAGAGTTAAGTCAAATATCACGCCGAGATTTTTTGCAAAACTTCTTTGGAAAATAGTACAATTATCCAGGTTAGAAGTGGTATTTTTAATCAAGTGCCGATGATGAGCAGGGCCAATAATTAACATCTCTGTTTTACTAGGATTAAGAAGCAGAAAATTGGAAGACATCCATTGTTTAATCTTGGGACGGCAGGCCTCCATTTTACTGCACTTGCATGGATCTGTTATTTCTAAAGGCATGTATTGTTGGGTATCATCAGCATAGCAATGAAAACTAACAGCAGGTTTACGTGTAATATCGCCAAGAGGAATCATTTAGATATTGAACAGTAAGGGACCAAGTACTGACCCCTGCGGGACACCACATGAGACGGGGAAAGATTCAGAGATCGCATTGCCATAAGAGACACTATGCGTCCTTCCCAGGATGTAAGATCTGAACCAAGAACGTGCTGATCCCGAGATACCAAAACATGATTTAAGACGTTCTATAAGAATATGATGATCAATAGTGTCAAATGCGGCACTAAAGTCAAGCAATGATAATATTGATGAGATGTTGGAATCCATGGCTAAGAGAAGATCATTCGTCACTGTTACAAGGGCTGTCTCAGTTGAGTGGTTGGCCCTAAAACCTGACTGAAGGAGTTCAAATCTATTGTTATCTATCATGAAATCGCTAAGCTGTTGTGCTACAACTTATTCAAGAGTTTTGGCAATAAACGGAAGATGTGACACTGGTCTATAGTTAGAGAGATTTTCTGGATCTAGGTGAGGTTTCTTGAGTAATGGTTGGATGACAGCCGTCTTAAAAGCTTCAGGTACAATGCCAGAGGAGAGTGACAGATTGATAATATTCAAGACAGATGACCCTAAGATCGGGAATAAGTCTTTAACGAGTTTTCCTGGAAGTGGGTCAAGCATGCAGGATGTCGGCTTTGCTGCATTAACCAGGTGTGTAAGACACTCCAGGGATACTAAATCAAACTGGGATAAGGTTACCAGACTTTCATGAACCTGATTGTCCGAACTAGCATCAGCAATCACAGAACCCGAGGGGGTAAGTGGCGCTGCCTTTTTTACTTCGTTCATTATTAGCTGAATTCGCTGAGTAAAGAATCGCATGAAATCGTGTGCTGAATGGAGGGAACTATGATTAATCTGCTGCTGTTGCGTTAGCTTTGCTACCATATCAAATAAATATTTTGGGTTATTTTTATTAAGACCAATCATTTTGGAAAAGTAATTTGTTTTTGCTAGCTGTCAGAGAAATCTCTAAAAGAAGACTAGGACAAGCCTGGCTTGAGTAACTCAGACCAGCCAAGATTGACTTTTCTATACCATGGCATAGGGAAAAAGCTTCGGCGAACGAACCCGTGCGTTCCCTGCACTAATTCAACTGCTCAAGCGCCCCTGCCTGGTTTTTATTCATTCAGCAAAGCATTGCACATTTCAAGACATAACAAAAAGAGACATTTGGGCGCCACCAACAGCTGGGCCATGGTCCCAGCTCACACTTTACTGCGTCAACAGCTTTATCTAAGGACTGGGGCGAGATGAACTAGGACTGCATACATAGATAGCAATGCACACTATTCTAGACAAGAAATAAGCACATAATGATAAAAACCTAATATATGATTTCCTACACACTAACCTAAGAGCCTCTTTATATTTCAGCAAGCTATCGCACCAAGCCCGACGGAAAACCTTGAGTTTAGTTGTTCGCCATTTACGCTCCAAGTTGTCTACTTAACAATTTAAATGTACGTGTTTCATCGGTAAACCACGAAGTGTGCCACTTCGGACGTGTTTTAAGTCTTAACGGCGCTATAACGGCGCTATAAGCTTTGGTTGTGGTCAATAAGACCACACTGAGTTTGGACTTCGGATGTTATAAAATAGGGATCAGACATAGCGTTAGTATATGGCAAACTTGTGACATTTGAGGCAGTTAGGCCACGGGTTAACACTAAATCTAAGATATCACCATTCTGGTGTGTCGCTGCTTCAATTAGTCGTGTAAAACCAAATGCATCGATTATTGCTTGAATTGCTACAGTAAGTGGCTGGTCTGAGTTACTCTTTTTGCTGCGTAGCAGCTAGGCTTGTTCTAGTCTTCTTTTAGAGATTTCAATTGGGAGTTCATATGAATATTGAAGTCACCCTTAATTAATATATTATCTGCATAAGTTATTAAATCAGTCATAAGTTAAGGGAATTCATCTAACAATCCAGAGAATGGACAGGGAGGACGGTAAATAACTACCACGTAGAATGGTGGTGAGGAGCTCAATCGAATAACGAGAGCCTCAAATGTCTTGAAGGTATGATTAGTGGTCGTGCTAAGTTTAAGACCAGATTCTGAAATTAGGGCGACACCTCCCCCTTTTTTACAAAACGGCAACGTGTGAGCCCACAAAGTTTGGGAGTGAGGCCTCATTTAATGATAAAAATTCATTTGGTTTTAACCAGGTTTCGCAGAGACCAAGCACTTTAGGATTGTGATCTCTAATAAGATCATTTACCAGAAGGGCTTTTGAGGAGAGTGACCTAATATTTATGAAGCCGAATTTAAACTGGGAAGTTTTTCCTGAACTATTCTGAGTCTAAATGTTAGTAGTACTAATCCTAACAAGATTTTGATGGCTGGGGCCTCAATTTGTTTTTTGAGTCATTAAAACCTCGTTGCAATGCTAGTAATGTAGAAATTCGATTGTTGACGGCTACAACTCACGTATGAATATTAATAATCGGCCTAGGTACTTTGTCACTAATCCGACCGGTTAAGGAGGCATGACTACTTTCCTTAATCAACACCACCTCAGCAGAAATATTATCACTAGGGATTCAGCATTAGGTATTGTGTGGATTGCAGTGAGTATACTATGTGTTTTGTAGCAATCCAGCCTAGTGCCAGTTAACTCTAGCCTTAACGACTCCACACCAGTGTTCACTCTAAGCTGCGCGTCTGCGCAATTGCGCACTGTTCGCATGTTCTCAGCGCACAAGAAAAGCTATGCTGCGCATAAAACAAAATGCAATATAAACATATTAAGTGATATCTAATATTAGACCTCATCCTTTGTGATTAATTAGACCAATAATATTGTTTTCTGTACCATTTTGCATCGTGACAGCGAGTGACAAGTGTCCAGCCAATGATACGATAAGTTTCACTTAAACTATTCATCCAATCAAACGCATGGACAGAAACGTTCCCTGCATATACACTCAGTGCAGGTTAGCTAGCAAACAGTGCGAAATTAAGAGATGCACATGCTAACCTCTTTTCTTTGCGAAACAAACGAGCAGCGACACATCCACTCATCCAGCGAAAGTAAAAAAGAAATGCGCTTCTTTTAAGATGGACTGACTGTTGGAGTATATGCAAGTAGAAGAACAAGCGGTGAAAGTGAGTGAGA
Organism: Hippichthys cyanospilos; assembly: GCF_059441005.1. Lineage (NCBI taxonomy): Eukaryota > Metazoa > Chordata > Actinopteri > Syngnathiformes > Syngnathidae > Hippichthys > Hippichthys cyanospilos. Next base: position 1,962,465 of record NC_142375.1, read on the forward strand.
TTTTTTTTCTTTTTCACAACGTGGCTCGTTTATTGCCATGGGGACAAGTGCTATATACATCACACTGTCATGTTTAAAACACTTATTGCTCAAGATATAAAAATATTAATGACAAACGTAATGAAAACAAACAAAAATAGTTGTGATTTGTTAAGCAACATTGTGCGGGTTGAGACCCCTCCCCCCACGGGCACGCTCCGACCGCTGAGAAATGCCAGGCCAATCAGGGAAATAGCAAATAACGAGACACGCTTCATTTCCTTCACAAAAGTTGCGTGTCAGACATACCGTAAAGGCGCGACCTTCTCTGTCAGCAAATTTCCCAGGAGGTTAACGTGCGCATGCATGCGTATGTGTTGCAGGAACGCGACGGCATGCGCTCCATCCTGGAATCGTACGACGGCGAGCTGGCACCCACCGAACACTCGCCGCAGCTGGGCAAGCGTCTGAAGGAGGCAGAGGAAATGCTGCACAAGACGCAGAATCTCAGTGCCGAGATGGAGGTGTATTACAGTCGCTATTTACTGTATTTTCCACGCTGCAATGTGCACCCAGAATGAACGACCTATTTTAAAACTTTTCATATATAAGGCGGATTGCATTATAAGGCACAAAGAATACAGTAGTAGTTGAAGTTGAGTTATTCATCCGCTAGGTGGAGCTGCGCTAAAGGCAGAATATCAAAAAGACAATCGGATAAGTCAGTCAAATTTATTAATAGACTATTAAAAATTAATAAGGATAATTTTTGGAAAGTACTATCGGAAGAATGGGGGGGCAAAACACCTTTTCATTACTTTAAAGACTGTTAAGATCAATACCAAGATGATTAAAGAGTTGTAAAGAATAACACTATGATTCTATCAAATATTATTAAAAAAAAATCATCACTCAATCATCTCCCGGGCTGGATCAAACTCATTTGGGGACCATAACCAGCCCACGGGTCGTATGTTTCACACACCTGGTTTGGATCAAGGCCAAGACGAATCAAGAGTTTAAAAGAATACAATTATGATTCAATCCAATATTAAACTTAAATTTTTTTTAATCAAATTGCAACCAAAAACCTTAAAATATATTGTTTGGTGTAAACAAAAACTGTTTCTGGATATATTTGATAAAATTCCTCTCTCTTTCACAAAAACCCACAGTTTTTGCACTTTTTCCCCATATAAAGTATCAAACTTGGAGCATATATATCCTATCAAAATTTCAAACAGGGTGTTTTATTTTTTTTTTTTAAATATATTGTTACGGGTGGGTTCACTCAGGGGTCTTGCTCTTTGGTACCGGCCTGCTTTGTTTCTTTGTACCCTGTGTTTCCTGGCATCTTTTTTGTAGGTGTGCCCCAGCAGTGCAAGGATTTGTCGGCTCCAGGAAGGCCCATGATTGGCTGCTGCTGATTGGCAGGTCGCACACCTGCTATATATTGAGCCGAGATGGCAGACAACTCTCTCGTCCTCCTTCGCTCCCAACCAGCCACGCATTTGTACTGATAGTTATGGAAACCGAGCAGTACGGGTGAACCGCCGTTTTTGTTTCCTCCATTTTCTTTCCTCCTGTTTTTTGGAGCTAGGGAGGTAAGCCTATTGTCTTTTGGTTGTTTTGTTTGTTAGGTTAGTTTGGTTGTTGCAAAGACAGATTGTTTTGTTTGTTGTTTTGGCCTTGGTTCACCCTGAGTTAATTGCTCCTATCTTTCAGTAACCCTTTTGTCATGTAAATAAATATATCTTTTGTTTTCCAAACATCTGGTTTATCGGCTGGCTGCTTGGGAGTTGGGGAAGGCAGGGCCCATTACCTAAAGACTAAAGAGTTTCATGGCGATTAGGTTCATTAAATTTTTTTGTCCCCCTTCCCCCCCTCCCAAAATAAACTCTCAGTTTATGCACTGTATAACTGTCAGTTTTTGAGAAAATTGAAGGCTTTTAGGTGTGCCTTATAGTGCATAATATACAGTATTCCCACTATATCTTTAAGCCGAAAGAGCCATCTTCGGAAATCAGAAAAATATCACAAGCTTTTTGTGAAGCTTCATTTGTCCAGCACTACTCAGAACCTTCTCTTATGTTCAGGCCCATATTCAGCAATTTGTCGGCCTCTTTTCAAAATCACACAGCTGATTAGAGCTCAATTTGAAACTGGGTTAACTTCAGGGAATTGTTTAAGGCAGGGGTCCCCAAATTTTTTATCATTTTATCCATTTCAATACAAAACGTTCATTTGATGCAAATGAGTTCTTATCAATACAAAAGAAAATGTTAACCAGTGAAACACATACGAGGCAGCACTAAATAATATGCTGAAGATAAGAAGTAGCATTAGCTAGCATGTTATCCACAGTCAAAAGTTGTTGGATCTACAAATTAATTTTCGGCATATACATGACAACATTCTTACAAAGAAAATACAATTTACAGGCACTCGTGGGTCAGATTTCAGCGAGACAACAAGGTGTGTGTGACTGACAATGACTGCTCTCAAGTGAAGCTGCACCGTGTCCTTCCTCATTGACAAAATGTAAATCAACAGTGGCCAGGGGTAGTGCCAAAAAACAACAGGCCAAACAAAGCACTGATTATTGAACTCATAAAGGATCAATTAAATCAGATCCAAAACATTGTTATTTTGGGTGCGGCCCATGCCGCCCGGTATCAGTTGATCCACGGACCGGTACTGGGCTGCCAGCTGGCGGTTGGGGACCTCTGGATTACGGTATTGAAATTATTTACAAGAGATGTTGCTGACCCAGGGAACTGTATGCACGTTTTAAATAAAACAAATAAATGGACATTTAACATTTCAGTCATGTATTTATTTATTTTGTGGGTTCACCCATGACAAAGTAATTAACGCTTGTGCTGTATTTTGACCGTTTTCGGGTCATTTTCTTCCACATCAAATTGCACAATTTTAACCAAGGTATGGCACACTCATGCTAGTTTGATAATTGAGTCGTTGTGCCATGTTGAACGTTGACATGTTGTCACCACCTGGGTGAAATTTCAGCTCCCAAGTGTCTTCTTTTCAAGTGCTTTCTCTTTGATCTGAGATATGTTTGATGTAAAGATCCAAGAATTGGACAAAATAAGCATAGGCCACTGTTGTCAAACAGGCCCGGCGGCCATATCCGGCTCGCCACATCATTTTATATGGCCCACAAAATGCCGATTTGACTTGTAGGTTTCTGACTAAAATACCAAACTTGTGAGTTGTCTTCAACTTTTTAAAACTTGGGGGGAAAAAAAACAAGCATTTTTAAAATTCTCAATCTCTTGAACAGTTTTTGCCAGCCTCTTATTTGAACAGTTTTTGCCAGCCTCTGATTTCTAAACTAGGTGCAGTATGTGTGTTATGATCACATTTAAATTTTTTGGACTTCATTCATACCAGCTGTCTGACAGAAACAGACTATAATGCAGCACAGGGTAAAAATGAGTTTGATGCCCCTGGCATAAGGGTTTAAAAAAAAAGTTGTACCTCCTGATCTGGTTCCTTGAATGCAGCCCAAGATATGCTGTGAAAAGAATTCAAAACATGCCAGACTACAAATTAAGTTCTTAATTTTTAGCATTTGCGATGCTTTGTAACATTGTGTTGTGTTGTTGCATTCAGGTGCAGCTCACCAAAGCACAGGACGAGAACGGGAATCTAAAATTGCAGCTCGAGACTGTAAGTCAGAATACACGCATACACGCCCCTTTCCTGTTTTTCATTCAGACCTCCGCATCAAAAGCTGAAGCATTTGATAAACAAGTGTCAAGCTGTAAATCAGAACCGTAGCGCCGTCAGGCTCCTCGCGTTCTTTGATCTTGCGAGTCGCTTGATGTTAGGCAGTATTATATTCAAGCGCTGACTAAAAATATCAAGGACAATGCTAAAAATGGACCATTTATTAATGCATTCTCTCAAAAACGTTGAAAGCTGGACCTCGTGAAATATGGCTTCATCCAACAGTGTTTGGGTCCAATTTGGGAACTCACGGTTCAGTTTGGATTGCGCTCTACATACCAAAAAACGATTGAATTTGTTTGTAGGTTCGCACTTATAGAATATGGACATAAACATTTATGCATGGTCCCTTCGAGGTTATTATACCGGTAGTTAGGGCAGGGCGATTAATCAAATAAATTTGTCATTTTTTAAAACGACAACTAAAAAATGAGCTACCATGTTTCTCAGGGTGCAAGTTGAGTTTTTCCCCCCTCATTTTCAACCCCCATATTAGGGCTGCCCACTTCTAACTGCATAACTCAAAACATCTTTTTTTTTTCACATATCTGTTTGAATAACATTAATTCAAATGCAAAATAAGTAATATCTTGTTATTTAAATGGCTTTAAATTATTTTATATATTCTGTATTTTCCACAATATAAGGCGTGCCAGATTATAAGGTGCACCTTCAGTGAATGGCTTATTTCAATATTATTAATAGAATTATAAAATATCTAATATATAATTTAATATTAATTATATTTTCGTATATAAAGCACACGTGATAAGACGCATAGAATAGACGCTACAGTAGTGGCTGCTCTTGCGTTATGCATCCACTAAATGGAGCTTCCACTCATCTTTTGAGAAAATTTAAGGCTCTTTGTTTCACCTTATAGTTTGGAGAATACGGTACCTTTAATTCGATATTGTATGCATCAGTTTTAGAACAGAACATCACAAAAATGCACTTACGTCAAGTGCGCCCAATTTTCCGCTTGTATTCAAGGCTATGTGGATCATTTTTTTTGGCTGAATTTGATGCAATATGAACAGGAAAAGACAGAGTGACTTGTCTCCTTTAGCCCTTGGTCATATGCTTGAAAAAGCTGGCATGGATTTCGGCGGGGGGGGGGGGGGGGGGGGGGGCGGCGCGTCCCATGCTCTGATCTCATAAGAGTCGTCACTTGACTAAAGAACATCCCAAGTAAGATGATCTGAAAATCATCTCTGAAGGCCTCCATTTCAAACAAATTGGGCGCGCCTGAAGAAGACTACCAGTCGAAGAGTAACGAGGATGTCTAAAAGTTTTGGGGTTAAATGGGAGGAGCTATTTGGTGTGTCAGAGAGTTAATTATGGCTTTTGGAGCTGTTATACAAATTAATATTCAGCTGTGTTAAAAAATAAAGCATTGAAGTTTAAAATTCTTTTACTGTTGCAACATTAGTTTTAGCATTTGCATCTACGCGTACATTGCCTCACAATCTTGTCTCATTTCCGCCCCACCCCCTCACCTCCATAGCCACAACAATATGTTATTCGATATAAGATGAAGAAATGTGTCTAAAAGTACTGTGATTTTGTCTTTGCAATAACACACACTATGTGTTATAATTGGACAGCCATGATTTATGTAACCAATAAAGTTAGGGGTAGACTTATATCCGTGTTTTTGCAAAATTCAAATTAAGTAAAAATGGGGGGTCGACTTATAAGCGAGGTTGATTTGTACTCTGAGAAATATGGTAAGGCGTGAAATCAATGTTTCATATGTAGCAGAATGATGGATGGGCGGTTTACCATGTAATAGTTACTGACTACGTTATACCATTTCAGCAAGTTATGCACAAGCTAAAAATTCCGTTATTCTCCATAAATATGACACACCTGTAAACACGATGCACCCTTAATTTTGGTTTTAGATTCTAGTATTTTCTTTGTTACTTTATATAAGATACACCAGCACTTTGGCAAATATGTAAAAACTATACACACACAAAATGTAATAAATTGCATCTTACATCTTCCGAACCCTTTTCATATTTTCTTGTATTCATAATTAAAGTACCGTAATTTGGCTCTCAGCAGCTAACAACAGCTTATGTTAAGGTTGTTACGGCATTATTTATAATACAAGAAGCGAGCAGACTAAACCACCATCCATGTCCATTCTGGTTCGCACTCAGGAATATCACTAAAACTGAAAGGATCATGTAAAAGTTATGTCTCCAGCTGATTCAATTAAAAGAGCACCAGTAAGAGAATACGGAGAGGTATTCCATTTGACTCTTTATCAATTGTGGTCTTTTGGTATACAGCGATCCCTAGCTACTTTGCGCCTCGCCTATTGCGCCCTCAGTGCTACTGCTATGGTACAGTACCTGTTTTTTTGTTTGTTTTTTTTTGCACAAGTATTTAATGCTAAGTTTATGTTTAAACTGATTTCAAATAAGTTTACATTGTTATTTTCTTGACAAAGTTAACACGATTTTTTTTGAAAATGTTTTTCGGGTTTGTTACTGTTTAAAACCATAATCGTCCAGAATGCCTGAAAGAAAGTCAAGATTTTATTTGTGGGTCATATTACTCAGCCCTACATATAGCGTAGTAGAAAATTAACAAAATAACCAGAGGGGGGCAACCCCTCACCTTTGACTTTAAGAACCAGCGGAAATTTGTAAAATGGCCATCTCGTGCAGACGAAGTTATAACAAAAACATATGTAACAATTGTTGTATAATGGACCAACTGAATGACGATTAAGGATATGTTCAGCTTGAGAAAAAAAAAGGATGGACGGACAAATTTTCCTCTTTGTCAGTAAATACCAAACATGATATCAGGCTTCATTTTTTATGCAAATCTTGCTATTAGTGAGAAGTACCCCTCTAGCCACTTTTTTATACCTAGACCGTCTCTGTATGCGCACACTCCATCCTCCGTCTTAATGGCCCTTAGTTGCCGAGGAGACGTCAAGGCAGCGGCGAATAGCTATTAACGCGTGAAATCCACCCGTCTGCCAGAGCGCTAATTACTTATCTGTCTTGGGGAGGCGGTCGCAAGAATTAGTCCAAGATGCTGTCAGCCAAAGGTGGTGAATGGAAATGAGGCATAATTGCCAAAAAATGTAGAAACGATAAGTGGCAAGTGAGCATGCGGAGAAAGTCTCGGCGGACACACCTTGGATGAACATCAAAGTCTCATCAACTTGTAGGATAGCAAGTATTGCTGTCACGCTTGCCTTATTTTGATCTGTTGGCTGACCCTATTAGCAGATACTTTGGGCGTAAAAATCGGACATTGGATTGTTCCTGTTTGCCAGTATTTTGCGCAACAATGGTGACCTTGATTAATCTGTAAATCATTATGAGCGACACAAAGAAAGAAAGAACGAATGAAAAAAAAGTAAAAGAACGAACAAACTTTTTTTTATTGTTACGGTGCAGTTGTGTTATTTGTGTGTATACGTGTGTGTGTGTGTGTGTGTGTGTGTGTGTGTATATATATATATATATATATATATATATATATACACACAGTGGGCCCCCGTGTTACGAACTTAATCGTAACTCGAATTGCTCGTATGACGGGCAATCCAAACCTAAGTTAATTAGTGAATGCGTGCAACACGTGCAAAAACCTAGGTAAAAACCTCACGACTTTATACACATATTAAAAATTAGTAACATAATCTACTGTACAGTTACATAACATAAATATACAAATGAAAAATGGCATTTACCTTTGGGGCGACATGACTTGAGCTGGGTGGAGGCGGAGGGGAGCAGAGACCAACCCGCAGAATGTATTATTTATTTTCTTAAACGAGAACTTTTCTCAAACGAGAACATATCACCGGTGGTTTCCTTCTCTTTAATCCATAGTAGAAGAAGCCTCTCCATTTTGTTGTTGACCGAGATCCGTCCTCTGGCAAGAAAAGTCTTGCCCTTAGAAGATTACAGAGCGGTTACGGCCATATCACTAGCAAGGTTAACTATGCGTGCGCCTCCTTCATATTTTTTTATTATCTCCTGCTTGGTTTCTATTGTCATCATCCTCTTACTTCTTCCTTTACCTTCACTTGCAATTTTAGAAGCCATGTATAACAGATAAAGTTTGCAAAGTAAGTTTGCAAGTCACAACACACCGACCAGCTGTGCCATCAAGCTAGATGAAGGCGTTCGGCCATTAGCATATTGGCATTTCTGTGATTGACATGACGCCGACCAATAGCATATCGGCATCTCCGTGACTGAGACCGTGACTGTGATCTTATAAGACCGATAGCATATCAGCGTTTCCGTGACTTGCGAGAATAGTTATTTTTGATGATGCAGCAAAGCGAAAAAAATAGTGCGGACACACTGACCGGCATGTTGGATTGTTCGTAAGACAAAAGGTTTGTGCGTAAGAGGGGGACAAAAAACGCTAGGTTCCACGTTGGTAAGATGAAAAATTCATAAAACAGGGAGTTCGTAAACTGGGGGCCCACTGTGTGTGTGTGTGTGTGTGTGTGTGTATATATATATATATATATATATATATATATATATATATACACACACACACACACACACACTGCACTTTAAGCCGCAGGTAATAATATCAGATCGTTACGCACAAAGATGGTATATGAAGTTCATAATTGTTTTTAGTTATTTATTTTACGTATTTATTATTCTTTATTTATTTGCGTATTCATTTGGAATTGTCTGCCAGCAGCAATACCCTCTATTTAAAATACTGAACATGCCTGCATGTTTAGTCCCAACATATTTATAGAAAATGGATGGATGGATCTGTTTGTTAAATAGCAATTCAAACTCGAAATCAATACTTCAATAGCATCTTTTTTTTTCTCCCTTTGTTTGATAATTTATTTTAGTGAACACAATAACACATTCTATATAATTCATATATAATCATAAATACATAAATAAAATCACATATACCGTGTGCTGTGTATAAAATTTACACATCACAAATTTACCCAAAATTTTATACATTCTCTTATTAAATTTAGACAAATTATTTTATAATAATATATTGTTTTAACTCTTTTTGAGCACAGCTATTGATTCACATCTTTTTCAGTTCTTTTTGATAGTTGTTCCATAAATTGACACCTCGAACAGATCCACACATTTGCTTGCTGGTGGCTAGCAAATAAAAAACAAACAAAAAAAAAAACAGATAAGCCGCAGGGCTCAAAACATAAAGAAAAAGTCGCGGCCTATAGTCCGAAAAATATGGTACACACACACATATATATATATATATATATATATATATATATATATATATATATATATATACACACACACACACAGTGATCCCTTGCTACTTTGCGGTTCGATTTTTGTGCCCTCAGTCTTCAAATTCAAGTTCAAGTTGATGCATTCACTGACAAACGTTGAACGAGTCTTGACCAAACGAGTCTTGGGTGTTCCAGATGCAGTTTGAAATGGAATCCCTTAAGAAGCTGCAGGCCTCCACAGATGACATCATCTCCTCAGCGGGCAAAGATGAAGTCACCATTCTTAGGTGGGTGGCTACGCCCATTTGGCTGCACGCGTTGTGTAACTGGCATTCATTGACCCAACCATTTTAATGCTACGTGCACACCGAAAGGGACAACGTGCGTCGTTTACGCTCTACACGAGGCGTTTTGTTGCGGGGTCAATATGATCACTTTTGTGAAGCCACTTTTTGTTGCTGGAAGCGGAGGTAAGGGAGGGAGCTTGTGGTCCACCTTATAGTAGATACGGAAAGAAGAGCATTGCTGAGAACTTTCACTTTTCTGGGATGTAGCGTAGCCAATATTTTCTCCTACAGCACCTGTATTCTTCTTTTTTCCACTGTGTCTCCCTCCCTTTGCAGCAATGCTCGTCTGCAAAAAAAAAAAAAAAAAAAAAGTTTCAATTTTGCAATCAAGTGGCTGTGCTAAATATTTAGCTGTCAATGCTGCACTATTGTGATCTTGGCACCGTAACCATGGTTAAACAGCTGTTAAAGGAAGCAAACGCTGCACATGCCAGTTGTCCCAAGTTCTCCCTTCCGCCATTCTACAAGCCAGGTGAGTGGTCTTTCTTGGCTCCGATTTTTGTGTTGAAAGCTCAGCTAGCCATGTTGGATAGCTCCCAGTGACCGCATGAATCATTCCTGCCCCCTGTGTGAGACATTGAACCTTCCTGAAGTTGATTGGCTGTCCTCACGCGACACACGACAGAAGTTAAATTTTTTAAACTTAACACGACAGGCGCAATTACGCGCCGCACGGCATCTCTCATCGCTCCATATGCATTCATCGCGTCGCCCGACACACCATCGTGCCCTGTCGCGGGAACTCTATTTAGTACAGTACAAAATGTCCACTTTTACGCCTGGATCGCGTTCAGTGTGATCGCAGCATGAAAGTTTTGCTAACATTTTACAGGCAGAAAATTGAAGAACTGGAGTCGGAGCGGCAGCGTTTGGAGGAGCACAACGAAATGCTTAAAATGAGGCAGGCAAGTACAAAAACACACATTTTTTCTGTGTATGTGTATGTAGCACACAGTCATACTATGTATATTATTGGTCGGAATCCCATCGATTCATCGAATAGTATTACTAAAATAGTATTAACAGTACAAGTACAAGCAGGAAATAATAAAAAAAAAAAAAAAATTTAAAAATATTAATTTATATTACAAAATTATTTTTCCCAATTAGTTGATTTACATTTAATTTAGCAATTAAATTATATATATAATATATGTGTGTGCATATATGTGTGTATATATATATATGTGTGTGTATATATATATATATATATATATATATATGTATATATATATATATATATATATATATATATGTGTGTGTGTGTATATATATATATATATATATATATATATATGTATATATATATATATATATATATATATATATATATATGTATATATATATGTGTGTGTGTGTATATATATATATATATATATATATGTATATATATATATATATATATATATATATGTATATATATATATATATATATATATATGTATATATATATGTGTGTGTGTATATATATATATATATATATATATATATATATATATATATACACAGTGGGCCCCCGGTTTACGAATTCCCCCTCTTACGAACTTTTCGACTTACGAGCGTGGACCGCGGCGTTTTTTGTCCCCCTCTTACGCACAAACCTTGCTAGTCAATATGTTCGTACAATTATTTTCGCTTTGCTGCATCAACAAAATAAATGATCACGCTAGTAACGGCAACGCTGAACGCTATTGCTCTTACAATGTCACAGTCACTGTCTCAGTCACGGTGTCAGTCACGGAGTCAGTCACGGGGATGCCGATATGCCACTGGTCGATTAAGGTCACAGTCCCGGTCTCACTCACCGAGATGTGGATATACTATTGGCCGGCGTCATGTCAATCACAGAAATGCCGATATGGTTGGCCGAACGCCTTCATCGAGCTCAGTGTTTACCAACCTTTTGATCACCGCGTCACATTTAAAGCCTTGAGAGTGCTGTCCGCGGCACAGTCAATGCCGTAAATCTATACAGCGGACCGGGGCGGGGGGCTGTCCGCGGCACAGTCAATGCCGTGAATTTAGACAGCAGACCAGGGGGATAATTTCCCGGGGCACAACTGACATTATCTGTGCCGCTGTGCACTCCATGGATCTAGCTTGATGGCACAGCTAGTCGGTGTGTTGTGAAGACTTTGCAAACTTTATCTGTTAGACATGGCTTCTAAAATTGCTAGTGGCGGTAAAGGAAGAATAAAGAGGATGAAGACAATAGAAACCAAGCAGGAAATAATAAAAAAAAAATTCGAAGGAGGCGCACGCATGGCTCGTGAGTATGGCCGTAACCGCTCGGCAATCTTCTAAGGGCAAGACTTTCCTTGCCGGGGGACGGACCTCGCTCGACAACAAAATGGAGAGGCTTTTTCTATTATGGATTAAAGAGAAGGAAATCGCCGGTGATATGTTTTAGTTTGAGAAAAGTTCTTGTTTAAGAAAATAAATCAATAAATTCTGCGGGTTGGTCTCTGCTCACCTCCGTCTCCACTCAGCTCAAGTCACGTCGCCCCAGAGGAAAATGTCATTTATCCTTTGTGTTTCCATGTTAATTTAATTAATTGCAAAGTAGATTATGGCAATAATTTTATATATGTGTGTATATTCGTGACGGTTATAACGATGATTTCACCATGCTTTGCCAGTCAATGTGTACGTACAATTGACTTCCCTTTGCTACATTACATCAATGAAATCATCTGCTCACGCACAACACGGTACCGCTGATATGCTATTGCTCTTACAATGTCACAGTCACTGTTTCAGTCTTGGAAATGCCGATATGCAATAGGTCGAACGCCTTCATCTAGCTTGATGGCACAGCCGGTCGGGACGGAAGGAAGGTGTCAGGTTCATTTGTCAGACATTTGTAAGAAATTGTACACAAAAAAGGAGACAAGGCAATCTTCCCAACTCATGCATGAGGGGAGCGAAGAGGAACCGGCCAAGGACAATTCTACTGCGCTCTGCCAATCTCTCCGACTCCCCTTACTTTTATTTGTTACAGAGATCCCTAACTACATGAAGGTCCCGGCCCTCAAGGGGCAGGAAAAAACGCAAGTCTATGGCCGGGACCTTGTGTACTTGTCCTTCTATGTGTGAGCATGTGGGTGAGAAACTAATGCATGTATGAAAAAATACGTAGCGAAACATTCTGATAATGCATAGCAAAAACATCGATAAGAGTCACAGGTGTGGGAACGCTCCGACTGGCAGGCTTGAGCGGCCTTCCTTCTGCTTGAAAGAAAACAATGACGAGACAGTTCTTTTCCCACAAACAGTGCACTCATTCTCCCAGCGTATCATCAACATACCTAGCAGTACATCAGCAGTTTATTCATTTATTATTATCTTTCAGTATGTGTTTATTCATTGACACAGCAAAGCATTTCTTCATTGCGAGCATTAATATTTTGTAGCAAATGTATAATCACTATATCTATAATTATTCTAACAATAATTATTCTAACAGGAGAGAAAATCAGTCAAAATTTTTTGCATATTTTATTTCCTTTTTTCTATTATTTAACATTAGATTATCCTTATTAACATTATTGTATATTCATTAAATAACTAATATTACTTAGGTTGTTGAGAATTTGTTCTCAGGACTGGTTATCTGCGCCAACACCGTAACGAGCCAAATGACGCACAGAGAACGTAAAACAGGAGACGGAAATGCAACGCGACCCAACAAATTAAAAGCATACATTTCAAAATACGATAACAAACGTCACGCACTCTAACGCTTGAATAATTCTTAATTATTAACTAATGATTACTTAGTTATTTGATGTATACAGTACTGTATAATGTACTTTTTTGCTTTTTTCAATTTTTTTCCATTTTTGCGCATTTTTTAAATTATTTTTTTATTTTGAAATATTTTTACTTTTTCCTGGAAAAAGTACTGAGACCGGGATCACTGTACATATATATATATATATATATATATATATATATATATATATATATATATACACACACACAGTGTGCCCCCAGTTTACGAACTCCCTGTTTTACGAAATTTTCATCTTACGAACGTTGGCCGCGGCGTTTTTTGTCCCCCTCTTACGCACAAACCTTTCGTCTTACGAACAATCCAACATGCTGGTCAGTGTGTCCGCACTATTGTTTTCGCTTTGCTGCGTCAACAAAATTAACTATTCTCGCATGACACAAACGCTGATATGCGATTGGTCTTATAAAGTCACAGTCACGGTCTCAGTCACGGAGACGCTGATATACTATTGGTCGATTCAGGTCACAGTCCCGGTCACAGTCACGGAGATGCGGATATGCTATATGCCGAAATGCTATTGGCCGAACTCCTTCATCTAGCTTGATAGCACAGCTGGTCGGTGTGTTGTGAAGACTTTGCAAACTTTATCTGTTAGACATGGCTTCTAAAATTGCAAGTGGCGGTAAAGGAAGAAGTAAGAGGATGATGACAATAGAAACCAAGCAGGAGATATATGGAGAAATATGAAGGAGGCGCACGCATAGTTAACCTTGCTAGTGTGTATGGCCGTAGCCGCTCGGCAATCTTCTAAGGGCAAGACTTTCCTTGCCAGGGGACGGACTTCGGTCAACAACAAAATGGAGAGGCTTCTTCTATTATGGATTAAAGAGAAGGAAATCGCCGGTGATATGTTCTCGTTTAAGAAAAGTTCTCGTTTAAGAAAATAAAATGATAAATTCTGCGGGTTCGTCTCAGCTCCCCTCCACTTACCACCAGCTCAAGTCACGTCGCCCCAAAGGTAAATGTCATTTTTCCTTTGAATATTTGTTATTTAATTAACTGTACAGTAGATTGTGTTACTAATTTTTAATATATGTATAAAGTCATGATGTTTTTACCTAAGGTATTTGCACGTGTTGCACGCATTCACCAATTTAACATAGATTTGGATTGCCCGTTATACGAGCAATTCGAGTTACATATATATATATATATATATATATATATATATATATATATATATATATATATATACACACACATATACACACACACACACACACAAACACGCACACGTATACACACAAATAACACAACTGCACCATAACAAAAAAAGTTTGTTCGTTCTTTTTCTTTTTTTCATTCGTTCTTTCTTTGTGTCGCTCACAATGATTTACAGATAATTCAAGGTCACCATTGTTGTGCAAAATACTGGCAAACAGGAACAATCCAATGTCCGATTTTTACGCCCAAAATATCGGCTAATAGGGTCAGCCAACAGATCGAAATAAGGCAAGCGTGACAGCAATACTTGCTATCCTACAAGTTGATGAGACTTTGTTTGATGTTCATCCAAGTTGTGTCCGCTGACAGACTCTTGGACTAATTCTTGCGACCGCCTCCCCAAGACAGATAAGTAATTAGTGCTCTGGCAGACGGGTGGATTTCACGCGTCAATAGCTATTCGCCACTGTATAGGTAAACTACTTTTTTGATCAAATTTGATCAAATTTGAATAAAATCATGATCGTCTACACTGACTGAGGAAAATTTTGTTTATTTTGTATTTAATTTTTTTCAAATTGGTTCTTATTTTTAAATTTCTTGTTTCTTGTTTTTTCTTCTTTTTTCAAATATTTTTGTTATAAACTCTAGTGATAGCCCTAAAAAAATGGTATTTAATATCCCTAAACTGAATCTGAATCTTCACTAGCTCTGAATACTTATCCAAAATTTTTGGATGATGATGACCACGCGGACATGCTCCTCTCACTGAGTTCTCTGCTTTATTGTCGTTTTTGAAACGTTTGACATCGCAGAGTAAACGATTATTTATGTTGCCTCATATTATCCTGCGGATGCCGGCGGCCATGCAAAGCTGCAGCTAATTTGATTCTCTCTCATGGCGAGCTCCGACGCCACTGCCGCTGTGGCAGGAGTCGACCGTGGTTAACATTCACTTGCCTGCTTCTTGTTTTGATTGAGGAAACGAGGAAAATCGTTTACTTTCTGCTCTCTAATTAATGAGTTAACTTTGTGTTTTTGTTGTTTGTGGAGGGGGCTGCTCAGTTTTTGGATCAGACATTTGGGACACGGCCCATTTTCAAGCTAACACAGTGAAATTCTTTGATTTGGTTGTGACGAGGCTTGTCACTCCGTGGATCCCACTTCTGACACTAATTCTTGTAGCAATCAATCCCGAAGACATTTTTTTTTTTTTTTTTTAGGATTCCAGCCATGAATCCCACAATGAGTATTACTGAATGAATGAAGTACTAAAGAAATCAATCACGTTGTACAATAATTTCAAACAATTTCTTTAGGTACTTTAGTAAGATATTATGTGGGTACTAAAGTAATGAAGGCCCAAAGTAATTGATTAATTTCTTTCTTAATACCTATAATCATCGATTTGTTTAATACTTAATGACCTGAAGCAAGTGAGTATTTTAGTACTTTCATACCCAAGAGGTTTTTAGTACTTTTAGGACCTAAAGTAATCAATGACTAGTCATTTAATACCCAAGCTAATCAATTATTCTAATATTTATCTTGTATCTAGTATCTAAAAAAAATCAATTTCTCTAGTACTTTAATACCTTAGATAGTAAATAAGTTTAGTACTCTCAATAACCAAAGTAATCTATTACTCTAGTACTTTAATACCCTAGACCATCAATTATTTTAATAATTTTATGATATAAAATAAATATTTACTTCAGTGTTAACTTGTTTAATTAATTTATTTCTTATGACCTAAAGTAATTGATTGCTTTAGTATTTTAATACACAAGATAATCATTTTAGTACTACGACAACTAAGATAATCATTTTAGTACTCCCTAAAATAGTCAATTACTTTAGTACTCATTATTAACCGGGTTATCAGACTGATATATGTATTGGATCAGGACTTGGATTGTGTGTGTGTGTTTGTTTTTTGTTTTATTTCCCCAAGATGTCACCATCTGTTATGTTTGTCAGGGCGACTATGATCCCCTAAAGACCCGCGTGCTGAACTTCAAGATGAACCCCACCGCGGTGGCCAAGCAGCAGCGGCAGCAGGAGCTCGAGGACCTTCGGAATGAAGTGGAGCACCTCCGGGATGTGGTGCGCAAAGTGCAGAATGGTGGCCAGGCGGCTCACGTGGATGCCGCTCTCAGCTCGGCCAACCTCAGCCTGCCGCCATCCAAGGAAGTCCTGGGTGAGAAACACGAAAATTTTGTTTAGGGATGTTTCATACCACTCAAATAGAGGTTTTTGTAATATGTGCTTTACATGGCTAGTAGGTGCTGCTGTTTTGGTTAATAGTTTAGTTTTAATGGACAAGTACAGCAACTCCATGAATCCTTGATAGTGTTTGTGAAATCAGATGTTTTTAAAAATAGCGCGATCGTCCCTTGTCAGAGTTATCAATAAGACAGACTGGAGTTAGAGAACACAACCTGAGTCAACAACCTTTTATTAAAGGCGCAGGCTTATGTCTTTTCAGACTTCACTGTTCTTAAGAAGCTTTTATTTTTTCCTTAAGCAAGATGAGGTTTACAACCTCAATTCGTGAAGTTTGCTTGCAAGCAGATTACATAGCTCCCCAAATGGTCAGGGACCTTCCACTCATTATACAGAACTATTTTCCCCCCTTTCTTTTCCCCCAAATCAGCCCCCACTCAGAAGCAGGTGCTATTTCCAAAGGTGTGCAGGAAAGAAAAAAAAAAATCTCCTTTACGTTCCTCCCTCACAGATTTGCTGAAGCAGATCGAGCTGTCGGAGCTGAAGAACCAGCGTCTGAAGGAGGTGTTCAAGCAAAAGATCCAGGAGTTTCGCACCGTCTGCTACATCCTCACTGGCTACCAGCTGGACATCCCCATCGAGAACCAGTACCGCCTCACCTCCGTCTACGCAGAGCATGTGGACGACTGCTTGGTCTTCAAAAAGGTTGGTTGGCCCATCTTAATCATCTTCTTTGCTATGCTTTCTATTCAAATGCACAGAGTGAGAGAGAGAGGAATATGACCTTGAGGCGCGCAAGAACATTTATGCACCATTAGGCCACCCTATTGCTTTTTGCCCCATTCAGTTGTGCAGCCAGAACGACACTACGGCAACACTCATTTGTTCTTTCTGTGGGAGTGTGTGTGTACGCGTGCGTGTGCTTGTGTGTGTGTGTGTGTGTGTGCATGCGTCCACATGTGCGTGTGTGCGTGCATTTGTGTTCGTGTGTGTATGTGTACTTATTTATGCACGCCAGACTTGAGACACTGCCTCTGTTATCAATCAGGGGCAGTGACTCAAGTCTGGCCTGCATAAATCGATACTAGCTGCACACACATTTGTATGCACAGAGTCTTTTTGTCTTTGAGCAAATTGTGTCTGAAGTACAATGAAGCACTGCCGGTTGATGCTTTTGCAAGCATGAGTTTCTACGGCAGAGTTGTCTAACTCATTTAGTTTGCGGGCCGCATGGAGGAAAATCTTTTCTCAAGTTGGCCGGACAAATAAAATCACAGTATATATTTATATAGCTAAAACAACAACTTCAGATGTATTATTCTTTTCTTAATCCCTGGGTGCCTGAAAAATTAAAGCAAATGCAACTATGCTGTATATTTATATATATGAAATTAAAATAGGAATACTGTAAATATTATTTCAATTAATTTTGAAGACTTTTGCATTATGGGAGTCCAGGCTAAGTCATCGAAGTCACTGAAAGGTTTGTTGCCACCTAGTGGTGTTAACACAAAAGTTTCCATTGCCCCCACTCGCAAATTGCCGTTGAAAAGATTTATGCAAAAATCGGGGGAAATGCAATGTTAAAACATTGGGTTTTCAATATGTCCAACATTGACAATATTTTCAATTTTGAATGGCAATAAATGAGCCCAACATGGTCTACATTTGACACCTTTATGGCGTACCTCTCCACCTCCCGTCTGCAGGCATACAAAGGGGATGGCGGCGTGGCATATTGAAATTCGTCATGTTTTCAGAATTCATGCAATATCTTAGCCTTCGAATGTTTTTCTGCGTGTTTTTTCATTGATATCACACATCAAAAACATCAAAAAGCCCAATTTGGGTCAAAATTTCTCCCAAGGGGATACTACAGTCCAAATCGTACAAGCACAACATCACTTTTATCATAAAAGATTTCAAGTTTTTAATTTATTGAAGAAATTCAGATCATTTACTACTATACTATACTATACTATACAATACAGTATATAAGTATACAGTACTACTATACTTTACAAAATTTTCTCACAGGTATGTTTGACACCCCTGTTCTATGGTTTCTGATTGAGGACTTCCCACTGAATGGTCAGTTGAAAGTTATTTCAACTATTTACTTATTTTTCACACTAAAAGGCACACCTAAAAGCCTTCAATTTTTTTATAAGCTGACAGTGCGCCTTACAATTCTGGTCCCATAATTTTAATTGTAAAACTGTAAAGAAAAGAAAATATATCAAACAAAGGCTGTCTGTGTATCTCTCTTCAATATTAAATATTGCTATAACTCAGTTACTCGGATAAGTCCCATATGCAAGAATTATATAGCTTACAAATTACATTGATTAAATCAAATGCTATTTATTTCAATACAAAACATTAATTCGATGCAAATGAGTTCTTATCAATGCAAAACGTTTGCATATGCTAACATATACCAAAGGTAAATAAATACCTGGCACAAACAAAAATGCTAATGAGATAAACGTATACGAGGCAGCACTATATAATATGCTGAAGATAAGGAGTATTAAAATTCAAATTAATTAAAATCTGTATAACACCGTGTTTGAAATTTTCATATGAATTTGAAATATGTGATCAAGATTTAGTCATTTTATCAAATAAATCCTGAAACTTTTTAAATCAAAAAAATAATATATTTTAAGGTTTTTGGTTGCAATTTGATTTTAAAAATAAAGTTTGATAATTCAATCACAATGATATTATTTGAACTCTTGGCATTGATCTAAACAGTCTTTTCATGTAATCGAGGGTTTTGTTTTTTTTTTTTTACGTTCTTCAGGTGCTTTCCACGAATTAACTTTATTTTTAATTTCTGATTGAAACGTTTGACTAATTTATCTGATTGTTTTGTTGACATTCCTTTTAGCGCAGCACCATCTAATGGATGCATAACGCAATGCCAGTCACTGCTGTGGCTTCTATGCACCTTATAATGTACTGCGCCCTATATATGAAAACACTTAGAAAATATGCTCTTTATTGAAGGTTCTGATAAGGCACCTTATAATCCCATGCGCTTTATAGTGTGGAAAATACAATACTATTTGCGTCATCGCACTTTTGTAGCAGTTACTGGAGCATCTATAAGGCTTTGAAGGGTCAATTTGGAGGTTTTTAGAATCAATAGTTAAAGTTTGTTTTGAGTTTAAATTATGACTCTAGCCAATTTATTTCTTTTATTTATTTAGAGGGTAGCTATGTGTGTTTGTGTCTGTGTGTGTGTAAGTGTGTCTGAAGGTGTGTGTATGTGTGAAGGTGTGTGTGTGAACATCTGTATGCATGTAGTCTGGCAGAGTGGAGGGGTGAGTGGAGAAGAAGAGTGTGAGGCGAGTGTGCCACTGCACATTTATGTGGGCTTTCTCATTCTGTGTGCATGCGCGCATGTGCACTCTGAGGTTAATAAAAATCGACAGGGAATTATCTCTCGTGATGGGGGTTGCAGGTGGATTGGATGCAGGTGCACTCGCAACCCTCTCTCTTCTTATCTTAGCATTAGTGATGATCTTATCGAGATGAAGTGCCAGCCCTCGTAAAAATCTGGCACTAACTAAATCGGCAGCACCCTATCTGAGAAAACCTATCTGAGAAAAAAAATGCTGACTATCAACTCATTCAATCACAAAGACAGTTTATATAGTTTTTTTAAGAGTCAAAACATTCAATCTAAGGTACTTATTATTGTTGTTGTTGTTATTATTATCTTCAGTTTGGCTAAAGCAGGCATGCTCAAACTACGACACAGGTGCCATATGCGGCCCACTAAGGTCTTTAATCCGGCCCGCCGAACTTAAACAAATTGTCAATCAGGAGAGTAATTTCAATAAATAGTTGAATACAAGGCACTTGAATAACACTGTTGTACCACATTTTCTGCACTATAAGGCATAGCTTCAATGAATGGCCTATTTTAAAACCGTTTACATATAGCGGGAAAACCGTATTATAAGGCACATAAAATAGAAGCTACATTAGTGGCTGGGGTAGCGTTATGCATCCATCCAAAGGGAATGGAAAAAAGACAAATAAGTCAGTCAAATGTAATAGACTATTAAAAATTAAGAATAAAGATCATTTGTGGAAAGTACTTTCTAAAAATATGGGAAAAAAATACCGCTTGAATACATGAAAAGTCTGGTTAGATTAATGCCAAGATAAATCAAGAGTTTAAAAGAATATAGGCGTTAGATTCAGGCAACCTAGAACATTTAATAAATAACAAACAGGAAGGAAAACAACTAGGTTCTTTTTCTCATGAGGAGAGAAGACAAGAACCTGACCTTTTCAGATCTCCTTCCAGTCTGGTTACAGATCTTTTCCGCTCCTCGTTTATTCAATTGGGTTGGCCCTAGATACAAAAGCCATTAACCCCTTTCACACCAAAAAAGGGCAGGAACTAGGGAGTTCCTTGTCGCGGTGTTCCGGGTCAGAGGTTTCTGGTCTTCGGCCCATCCCTTTGCTTTCATATCGAGGAACAGCAGAGGGGGTAGGTTATTAAAATAAAATGTCAGTCTTGCTCGGCCACACCACTCCCTCTCTTTCTCGTACGTAACTCAAATGCGTTAACTAAGAACACATCCATTCAAAACAGAAAACAAACGTAAACTAGAGCTGCAAGTAGCTATAACGGGTGAATGTCTGAGTGTGTCACGGTATTTGCAGTGAACAGTAGAAGACAATGTTTTAGAAAAGGTCAAACTTTCATTAGCGTTTGTTCAGCGGGCGCAACTAAGTAAATGGAATCGGAAAAATCGTTTTATAATATTTCCAGCCACAAGGTGATTCCAGCACGACAATGGAGTGTAAGTTTGTTGTTCAACGTGTGAGATTGCGATAAAATTAGATCATCTGAGTGAAATTACAACAGCATTTACTGTTATGATAAATCATCTTAAAGAGCACTGCTGTATAGGCCACGGGCATTATCAAAACATCGCAATATTTGGTGGAGGAAACTAGGTGTGTTTGAAGGGCTGTCGGAAAAAAAAATTGTGATATTACTTCGACAGGTTCAACAAAATACATAACAATAAAAATGTAGCTATATTTTTGTTTATCTTGAAGCCCCGCATCCATCATATATGTTGGCCGATCACGAAATTTCACCCAGTTGTGGTCCTGTGTCTGATAATAGAGCACGTCGAATTAGAAGTCCATCGTGTCAACCGTTTAAGAGAAATTAAGAGAAACTAACCCTAAACATGCACGAAAAGTCACCAAAATTTTCACACTCGTCGGGCCTGCTGTAAAATTTGATATTTTGTTTTTTTCATACATAAAATCTAAAAAAATGATTTTTAGCGCCACCTAGAGTTAAACAATTCTACTGGGTCACGGCCCGTTTCACCTTGAGATATGATTATTTTTGAGGCATATGTAGGACCTCAAGACCTACAAAAAAACATAGAGCGCCATATGCTAGGATGTACAGAACCTTAGTTATGAATTGTTTTTATGTGCCTTTTTGGACCGTTTTTGGATGTTTGCAGGTACCAAACTCCTCCTAATATCTCTTAAACGGTTGACCCGATCAACTTTAAATTAAGCATGCTCTATTATCAGACATAGGGCCAAAACTGGGCGAAATTTCATGAAGATCGGAAAACATATGATAGGGGCGGGGCTTAAATATGTGTTTCAAATTTCCTTCGCCATGAGCGACAAACACCCTAATAACTCCAACGTGCAAGCTTTGAAAAATCTGAAACATTCCAGAAAATGTACTTGTCACTGCTTTAAAACATCTGCATGATACATTTTCAAATTAATTATAGCACCACCTAGTTACAGGCAAAATTGTCATCTTTTACACTTTCATGTATTGTGATCACTCTACGCTTGTGAGGGAAAGAGTTTATCATAAAAAAATTAACATTGGTGCTAATCATAAAACATTTCAAGTTCCTCAACTAATTTTGAGACTTTACATTACAAAATCATTACGCAGGCAGGATCAAACCTGCTCACAGGCCAAAACCGGCCTGCGGCCCGTATATTTGGCATCCCTGATCTAGAATCGCCTAATTGCGTTGATGAAGAACAAAAGAAAGATGTGAGACTTACAAAGAGGATTGTAACGTCATTCAAGTGAGCCGTGGTGCCACCGGATAATCCGGCTAATTTGACCGTCACGACATTGCCACCCAAATCCTCACCGTGTTGTAAGCTATTGAACCTGTTTACTCCCCAATTATCACAACATGGGTAATCATTCCTATAGGATGCAATGGAAATTCAAATGAAGTTCCATAATTAAAATTTTCGCCATTAGAAAAGCCTTATAAAGGTGCAAATATGTTTTACTCGACATGCATTCATATTTTCTTTGTGGAATAAGCATTAAGCAAATGAAGTCATCCATTTCAATGTAATTTTATAGGGCAGCGGTCCCCAACCACTGGTCCGCGGCCCGGTAGCGGTCCGTGGATCAACTGATACTGGGCCGCACCCATAATAATGATGTTATAAAAAAAAAGAAGAAATAATCAGAATTTGTTATATTACAGTTACATAAATACAGTGACTCCTTGCTATTTCGCGCTTTTTTGCATCCTCGGTCTATTGCGGAGAAGTGCTATGACGGGTTCCTGCATGCCAGACAGACGAGGTAACTATAAATGCACTTGCCAGGGACGTCGAATTACTGCACTACATTAATTTACTTAAATCTTCAATTATTAACCTTTATATAGTAACTTAACAGTTGCCCCTTTCCATATCCTTTGAAATCTCGCAGCTGCCGCGGTCATTCATATTAGCGGAATATTAGAAGTCGAAATAAAGTCAAAGTGTAGATAATCAAACATGATAGCATTCAGAGTTTACACTTGAAATACCGTTTTATTATAAAAGAAAGCTTGGTAAGAGATTTCCAACGGTGCAGTGAAGAGATCTGCTTCTCTGTCTTGTTCTCTGTTGCTTGTGTGTTTTTTGCTTGACAGCTGGCTTGTGTGTCTAAAGTGGAAGTTAGGGCGGCAGTAGATTACACCTCCTATTCTCATTGGTCGATGGTGGCACCGGGAGCCAAGAGGGTGATTGGCACTTTTAATAAGACGCTCCTCGCGCAACCATCAACCAATGAGGGCAGGAGTTGTAATCTACTCCAGCCCCAACTTCCGCTTTAGACGAAAGCACCAGGGATCACTACGTAAATGCGTTTGACATCCCTGCTATAAATTAATCAATATTTAGTATAATGCTTTTGTTGCAATAAAGTCTTGCGTTGCAGAAAAGGCCTAACTAAAATGCATAAAAAATAAATACATAAATGATTAAGTAAAGTTTACTTTACTTATTTCTTCCATTTACCCATTCAATCCCAAAGACATACTTTTACGTCTTCTTAGAGTCTGGGTATTCAATCTAAATAACATTGTATTTCTCGGAATACAAGGACCTCGCTTACAAATCATTTTTGGACTCCACAAAATTATTTACAATTATTTCCAGTTTGAACCCATTTATGTTTGTTTGCCACCCCTGATTCAGTTGCTGTATCTGTCAACCATTGATGGGAAAAGTACACATTGTTGAGTAAAAGTAAAGCTACCTTATGTAAAACAATACTTGAGTAAAAGTAGTATTAGTAAAAGTTCTGAACCAAAAATCTACTCAAGTAAAAGTACAGTCTTTGTAATGTACTTTAAAGTAAAATAAAAAGTAAAAAGGTTTTTTTTCGCAATTCAAAGATCGCTATTCCAATTTTTTTTTTTTTTGTATGCCGTTAAGATAAATATTGTCAGTTATGTTCAAGAAGGGGCGCTTGGCGGAAGAGCTGACTTCTTCACAGATTCTAAAAACATGCATGGTTGGTGTGTTGGACACTAAATGCTCACACTCGAAATTAGGGGTGTCAAACATGTTTTAATAATGACAAAAAATTAACATTACTATTAATCATAAAACATTTCAAGTTCATTAAAAAAATAAAAGTCATTTAATTTTTATACTTTACAAAATCATCTCCCAGGCCAGATTAAACCTGTTTGGGCCAGAACCATCCCGCGAGCTGTATGTTTGACACCCCTGCTTTAAATTGTTATTGGTGTGATTGGGTGTGTTAATGGCTGTTCGTCACTGTGTGCCCTGGAGTGACTGGCAACCAGTTCAGGGTGGCAATCAGTTCAGGGTGTCCCCCACCTACTGCTTGATGACTGCTGGGAGAGGCACCAGCAAGCCAGCAACCTCAGTGAGGCTAAGCAACTACATGCATTATGCTATAATGCACAGGTGTCGAACTCCGGGCCTCGAGGGCCGATATCCTACATGTTTTCGAACCTTTTCCCTCAAAAACACATGATTCAAATGATTGGGATCATTTTGAAGCTCCTGCAGAGCTTGCTAATGAGCTAATCATTTGAATCAGGTGTGTTGGGGAAAGAAAACCGGAAAACATGCAGGATGCCGGCCCTCGAGGACTGGAGTCCTCCGGGAGTCTATCCGGGATAGATGCATGAATGTTCAAGAAGAACTGCCAGGCAAGATAGTTCACTATATATACTTCACTATAAAGTTAGCAACATTAGATTATTTGTTATTTACACATCACATATTGGTGTTCTGGATGAGACCATGATTATCTTAACCCTAACCCTAGGATGAAATCATACTCATAGGCCCATCTTTTAATACATGTTTTTAATAGTATAATTTGTTCTTCATGACATTTTACAGCAGTGCGTTTTATTTTTCTCAAAGTGGCATGAGTATAGAGTGGTACATCCAGACTGTTACCTTAAGAATGTGCATTGTCCCATTTAAAGAAAATACAATTAAGTTGCACAATGTGAAAATCATCCATCCACCAATTATCTAGAGACGTTTATGCTCACTAGGGTCGCTGGATTGATGGGGCCCTTTCCGACTGTCTACGGGCAGTAGACAGGGGACACGTTGGACGTTGCCAGCCTGTCATAGGGCACAATGACGAACAACCATTCACGCACCCTATCATACCCAAGGACAATTATGAGTGTCCATTACACCTGCCATGCATCTTTTTGGAATGCGGAAATTAGCCAGAGAAAACCCACTCGAACGAGCTGGATTTGAACTCGGGACTCTGTGAGGCGGAATTGCTAACCACTCTTGCACCAAGCTGTGCTGTGTAAATCAAATAACCAAATAAAGACACATGTGCCAAGGATATTAAAAAAAAATGTAAAACTGCAAATGAATCAAATTGAAGTACTCAATTCCTTTCAAACTCCACTCTCCTTGTTTGCACAACAGTGTAATAAGCGGATAAATAAAATGATAATACAGTGGACCCCCGGTTTACAAACTCCCTCATTTACGAACTTTTCGACTTACGAGCATGGACCGCAGCAGTTTTTGTCCCCCTCATACGCACAAACCTTTCGTCTTACGAACAATCCGGCATGCTGGTCAAGGTGTTCATACAATCAATTTCGCTTTGATGCAACAACTATTCAAGTGATCACGCTTGACACGTCACCGCTGAACGCTATTGCTCTTTCAATGTCACAGTCACTGTCTCAGTCACGGTTTCAGTCGCGGAGATGCCGATATGCTATTGGACGATTAAGGTCACAGTCCCGGTCTCACTCACGGAGATGCGGATATGCTATTGGCCGGCGTCACGTCAATCACAGAAATGCCGATATGCTATTGGCCGAACGCCTTTATCTAGCTTGATGGCACAGCTGGTCGGGATGGAAGGAAGGAGAGAAAATGAGTCAAAAACGGAAGGAATGTTGTGAAGACTTTGCAAACTTTATCTGTTAGACGTGGCTTCTAAAATTGCAAGTGGCGGTAAAGGAAGAAGTAAGAGGATGATGAAAATAGAAACCAAGCAGGAGATAATAAAAAACATACGAAGGAGGCGCACGCATAGTTAACCTTGCTCGTGAGTATGGCCGTAACCGCTCGGCAATCTTCTAAGGGCAAGACTTTCCTTGCCAGGGGACGGACCGCGGTCAACAACAAAATGGAGAGGCTTCTTCTGTTATGGATTAAAGAGAAGGAAATCGCCGGTGATATGTTCTCGTTTAAGAAAATAAATAAATTCTGCGGGTTGGTCTCTGCTCCCCTCCGCCTCCACCCACCACCAGCTCAAGTCACGTCGCCCCAAAGGTAAATGTCATTTTTCCTTTGTATATTTATGTTATTTAATTTAACTGTTCAGTAGATTATGTTACTAATTTTTAATATGTGCATAAAGTCGTGATGTTTTTACCTAAGGCTTTTGCACGCGTTGCACGCATTCACTAATTAACATAGGTTTGGATTGCCCGTCATACGAGCAGTTCGAGTTACGAGCGTAGCCGCTGAACGGATTAAGTTCGTAACACGGGGGCCCACTGTAATCATAATCAAAATGATTTTCGATTTTCATATTTCTTCCTTTGGGACGTGTTTCTGCAGCCAAGTTCAATAATGCCTAATGTGGATTTCATATTAAATCTTAAATTTAGGGTTTAACGTGAGTAATCACCTCTGTGTTTTTTATGGTGCTATCAGCAAGCTAAAGGCACGCAGGCACAAATAAATCCAAGCAATTAAATTTTGCTGGAAAAATCAGCACAATTTTGCTTGGTCTACCCCTTGTGCTACCCCTTCTAAATGGGGTTTGTTACCTTGATAGAAGATAAAAACAATGACAATATAGACCTTTTTGCCTTGTCTAAAGCGGAAGTTGGGGCAGGAGTAGATTACAACTCCTGCCCTCATTGGTCGATGGTCGCACCAGGAGCCAAGACAGTGATTGTCACTTCTGTAAGACGCATGATTGGCTCCCGGTGTGAACATCAATCATCATATGTGGAAAAAAATTGGTGTTCTGAGTTATACAAATAAGTCAATAAGGGGGTAGGTACGATTTGTACTCATAAAAATACAGCATTAATTTGTTAGTGTTAGGGGAAAAGAGTCGGAAAATGTCCAGCAATGAATGTGTTAAGGGAAGGGACTCCTTGTCGACCAGCTGCTCTGACATCTTAATCTGTTTCAGTCATGGCAGAGCGGCGCGATTGTAGGACTTGGTCTGTCATTGTTCCAAACCACAAACCACAGGTCATTGGTTGTCTTGGACCGTTTTTTTTTTCCGCAGCTCAACCTCTATTAGACTTTTTTTTTTTTTTTTTGTCTGGCAAGTTGGGAAGCAGAGAAACACAGGAACGTGTCAGTGAATAAATGTGCATAGCGTGCTCTGTTTGAGTCATAATTTGCACAGGTAATAACAGGAGCTGGGGTGTGTCATTCGTATTTTTAGCGCACCCCCCAAGTGAGATGTTTGATTAGCATCCGTGATGAGCTATTTACGAGCTCCTGCTAATCAGGGAGATAAATGGTGGATAGCTGTGCCAACTTAATTTATAAGTTTCAAAGCGAGGGAACGACTTTCCCTGTAAATAGACTGCTCCCCTTCAAGCAACTATATTCAACTCATTTGCCTGCTTTCATCTGTCAAATTAGATCTGTTGTACATCCCAAATGTTGGAACTTGCGCAAAAAGAGTTAAGCGCAAATGTTTCCAGGCCCTATTGGAGATACAAAAGGAAAAACAAAGTATTACCAGAATGACTGTTTACTTTCAGCAGTGTCCCAAAAATGAAGCCTTTTTTGTATTACTTGCTCAAGAGAAACACACCGTATTTTCCACACTGAAGGCACACCAGATTTTAAGGCGCGTCTTCAATGAATGGCCTATTTTAAAACTGTTTTCATATATAAGGTGCACTGCCTTATAAGGCGCATAGAATAGAAGCTACTGCAGTAGTGGCTCTACTGTATATAATTGATTCAGTTAAAGTTTAAACTTATATTTTCTAACCCAAATGCAACCAAAATTGCCTTCAAATAGATTGTTTTGTTGATTTAAAAACACTTTCTGGGTTAAATTGCATCGCGCACATAGAATAGAAGCTGCAGTAGTGGCTGGGGTTGCACAAAGCATCCACTAGATCGCCGATAGACCCCGTTTTGCCGACAAATGGCGGGAATGCTCAAAAGAATGGCCATATAAAAATGTCGGGATAGCAATTTTCATCAGTCGTCGTAACCATCGGATAGACATTATGTCAGATATCCGCCATATGTCCGTCATCCGGACACACCCCTTTTTGTTTAAAAAAAATATAATTCAATTGACTTACTGTAGCTGTTTATCGGCCATATTGCTACATTGTTATAGTACAAACAGCAATCAGCCTGCAGTCAATGTGACAATAGTCACTTTACAGCATTACCAATCAGTGGAGAAATAAGTTCAATTGAGTGAATAAACGGGGTTTGTTTAATTCACTACTTGTGATTCAGGGCAATAACACGACTGTCTTTACTGGAGATTTATTTGTAGTTGCTCCCTTAGTCCTGGTATCTGTTCTCTTGCTTTTAAGAGCATTCTGGAAACGTAGAAGAAATTCGCATTATTTCTCTGATTGGCTCTTGGCCAGGAAATGCAAGATGAAGTTTTTGTTTACTAAATGTGATGGATGAAATTTAGACACATTAAAGAAATTGTCTTCTAAGGTTCAAGAGCAGGCAGTTATAAATGAGAACTGACATCCACCAATTGTCATGGAAAGCTTGATAATGCCATTCACTAGACATGATTGCTAATTGGACTCTCGTCCCCTGAATTGCTCAGATGTGGGGATAATAAACATGATGGTATTTTATAGCCCAGGGTTAAGCCCCTTAGCTGGCTTTGTTTTTGTGTAACATTTATACTTGCATTGGTGTGTTGTGTTTCGATTTATTTGTGTATATATATATATATATATATATATATATATATATATATATATATACATACACACACACACACACATATGTGCGTGTGTGTGTGTGTATATATATATATATATATATAATATATATATTGTGGGGTCGCGTGAGGTGTGACAGGGCAGACGGGGTCACAGAGGTAATATGTTCTCAATAGAATGTTTATTTCGTCACTCAAAGTTCAAAGAAACTTTATCAAAACAGGGGGTCAAAAGACAGTAATCGAAATTAGGTTGGTTGTTCGAGTTCAAAACTGCTCGCTTTACAAAGTACCAACGGAAGCAGGCAAAATATATGATCAGAAGTGCAAAAACTTGAAATAAGGTCTGTTCACGGGATTCCAAAACTGGCGCACAAAGTTCAACCTAAAGCAGTTCAAAAAACGGTCCAAATAAAACCTGTTCTCGCGACTCTCTGGCTTTGGCTTCGGGGCCATTCTCTGGTTTTACGTGTCTCTTCCTCAGCAGCACAGTCTCTCTCCCCCCAATCAGCCAGGCCGGCTTTTATCCCATTACTTATCAGCTGCACCCGTTGAGGCAGTGAGGCATGCTGGGCAATGGAGTCCTCGGCATCTCTGCCATTTTGGGGTGTGGCATTTGTTCATTGAAGGGGAAGTAGCGGCCCTCCACTACACGTCCCCTTGTGATGCCACAATATATATATATATATATATATATATATATATATATATATATATATATATATATATTAGTTAGTTAGCTAGTTTTTTATATATGGTTTTTTAATATTTTTCATAATATATTTATATTTCTTTTTGAGCTCCGTTCGATTTCATAGTTGTTCTATAAACTGACTCCTTGAACACACATTTGCTTGACCGGTGGGAAAAACCACACTGGACTATAACCGGTTGGGTTCAAATCATGATGAAAAAGTTGTGGCTTATAGTCTGAAAAATACGGTACTAATAATCATAAAATCTTTTCAAGTTTTTTATTTATAAAAATTTTGGCTCATTTTTATGCTTCACAAAATCATCTCTGGGTTAAACCCATTTGCCGCCCCGAACAGTTTGACAACCCTGATCCAGATGCTCTATTATCTGTCAGCGAAGGCAAGCTTAATGCGGTGTTCTCAATATGATCGTCGTTTCATACTTTTGAAACTCACTGGAAATTTTCCGACAGCTTGGATAACAAATTAATATGATTGTCTTGACACAAGGAATAACGTTGGCTAACTTTGCAAGCTCAAGACAGATTTGTGATGCCGAGCTAGAGAGGACTTAGTTTACTCCATTCCTCGCTGCTGCGGGCAAATAACTTTCTGATATCAATCTTTGAGTTATACTTTTAGTCAATTCAATATCATATTTTTAACACGTTGTTGCTAAATTTACCGACTTCTTGCTGTGATTTTGTCTTCAGCCGATCCCCTCTTGCGCTCACGTAATATACATGAATAAATGACTAATTAATTAGCCCTGTGCGCATTTTTCATGTGAATTGAATACAGTAGAAATGAATTACTATACTAAGTAGTACCTGTACGGTATATGGCATGTGAGCTCTGAAGTGAATTTGTTTTTATTGGTGAAGTTACCCGAGCACTGCAGATCAGTACTTAGCGTGTACCATGAGTACATCTGTCTGGTGACGTGCAGGTTATAAAGGAAGTCAAACAACCCTTAATAAAATAAAACATGAAAAATCAAGTAACGTATGAAACAAACAGCACTGGGATTGTGACAACGATCAAATTGTCATCTACTTGATCATTACCTCACAATTCAGCTCACAAATACCAGTATTTTTGTAAAAAAAAGATGTGTTATTTTTTTCTCAATTGTTTTTTTTTTTCGCAAGATCAAAACAAAATGGCAGACGAAGTTGTTAATAATATTTGTAAGTTGTCAAATTTTGTTGAATATAAGAATAGATGAACAATGATTCATATTTTGATGTAAAAAACAAACAAAAAAAAAGATGCGTCTGAAGGACGCACGTTGATGGGAAAGCATGTGTCCCCTGGCAAAAGTTATGCGTTGCAGACGCAGGGTAACAGGGAACACTGAACACCCACGGTTTTTATTGATTGAGTTTTTGAGATGGTGTCACATTTTGCAAATTGGGCTATTCCATCAAGATTGGGTCTTAGATTCCACCACATTGATCACAAGACAGCCTATCTTAAGATGACTTGTTTCCTCATGCAAGTACCAAAAAAAAAAAAAAAAAAAAGATCCTTTTGCTTTCTAATTGGATTTTCATGCCGATTCATTGTAGCGTTTCATCTAAGTAGTGGCAAATTAGTGCAAGGTTTCACCGTCACACGTTGACACTGAATTTCCACTAAAACTCTTGAGAAATCTTGTTAATGAGGACCAACAAATGGATGCAGAAGCACCCATGTGGAGCTTTTTTTTTTTTGTAGCAAAGGTGGAGCTTGGCCATGTGTTGCCCGCGTTGCGCTTTCATCGCTCATTTGTAACTTTTTAAAGTTTACGAGCAAGAGGATGAAATCAACAGACCTTTCCGCTCCTCTGGTTTCATTTCAGATTGGCTTTAAAAATGGTATAAGTGCATGGCGCCGATTGGAATATGAATATGGAACGAGCGGGCGCTGATTCCGACATTGTTCTTTGAACCATTGTATGGAAAATGTCACAATCTGCATTTCAATCACGACAAGCTCATCTGCATTTTGCATACGTTTTTTTCATTAAAGTGCCACAGTACCCCCCTGCCAATTCAACGCAGCGATCAACAAACAACTGTGCCCTTTGATTGGCTCCATGTTGACATATACTCCGTTGACTGATTGCCACTGAAAGTTACAGACGTCTACGTCCCTAGAATTAGATCAGCACTTCTCAATTGTTTTTTTGTAAGTCCCCCCAAGAAAAAAATTTTGGTCGCTGCAGTGACCACAACTTAGAATCCATGAAAATTGTATACATTTAGCTAAAATTGTATTCTTTTTAACCCTGACAAAGAAAAAAAAACATTAAAATCAACTTTCAGCAAATGTTAACTTTTTTTCAGGCCTTCTACAGGTTACAGAAAAAGATGCTCAAATGCATCAAAGCTGATAATCATCTATGAAAATTGTATAAATATATCTATCTAATATATCATTATTAACATTGACAAAAGTAAAAAGCCATTACAATCAACTTTCAGAAAATGTTTACTTTTTACAGTCATTATACAGGTTTCATCTTTTTCTGAATCTGGATTAAAATGGTTAGAGTGCATTCAATCAGCTCTTTATTTATGAAAATTGTATAAATATCCCAAAAATTGCATCCTTTTTAACACTGTCAAAAGAAACTAGCCATTAAAATCAACTAAACAAACATTGAACTTTTTACAGGCTTCTTTATACGTCTTTTTCTAAAGCTACACAAAGTACACCAAATCAGATCCTTATCAATGAAAATTGTATAAGTATACCTAAAATTGTATCATTTTTATCATTGACAGCAGAAAAAAGCCATTAAAATCAACTTCAAGCAAACGTTAACCTTTTACAGGTTTTTCACAGGTTACAGCTTATTCTGAATCTGACAAAAATGCTTAAAGTGCATCAAATCAGATCATTCTCTATGAAAATTGTGTATATGTACCTAAAATTGTCTTAATAGTTTTTTTTGTTTTTTTTTTTAACTATTGTTGCAGCCCATGTTAAACACTGCATTCAGTTGATGCCATGCGCCACTCAAAAATGAATTTCAGGCCATAAAGGGCCCTCGGGTCACAGTTTGGACACCCCTTGTCTTGTGGTTTGGTAGCCATCTAACAAAACCTCAAGGAGAAATGTGTTTTCCAAGAACAAAAGCAGCCCAAAATGGCCACTTGACTCACAACAGGCTTAATAGTGGTTATCAGTATCTCGAGCGACATCTTTGTTTTGTCCTCGTGGTGAGCAAGAGTGATCAAGATGTTTGCAAGCTTCTTGCTTTGTCCCTCGAGATGCTCCGTCTGATAAATCCTGGCAGATTTCCCTCTCCCATGCAGATGTCAACTTGATCCTTGTCACGTGTGTGTGTGCGTCAGGGTCCGTCGGGAAGCATGGAGCTGATGGAGACGGCCTTCTCGCGAACGTTGGACGAGCTGGTGGAACTGCATCTGCGCCACCAGAACAGCATCCCCGTTTTCACAGCCACCCTCACCATCGACCTCTTCGGACGCCAGACCGCCATTGCCTGAAATCTGCCTTTGAGCTTGAAATTCCAACATGCTTTTGTGCTTATTTTATTGCAGAAGGCGACATGGCAATACAAGTTTTTTTTTTACCCCAAAATTAGCACATTAAACTGTATATTTTTTTTTAATTCATGCTGGTTGCCTGTGACATATTTCTAGTGTTAAAACAACCACCTACTAACAAAATTAATTTGCAAGTACAGTAGAACTCCTCTACAACAAAATTTTATATGCATGTATGTATGTATTTGTGTGTCTGTGTGAGTGTGTGTGTATATATATGTGTATATATATATATATATATATATATATATATATATATATATATATATATATATATATATATATATATATACGTACACAGACGGCCCCCGGTTTACAAACACCCTCTTTTACGAACATTTCGACTTACGAGTGTGGTCCGCGGAGTTTTTTGTCCACCACTTACGTACAGACCATTCGCCTTACGAGCAATCTGACATGCCGGCCATTTTATTTGTTCACGTCATCCCGTCATCAAAATCAGTAGTTAAATCATGTCACGGCAACAATGAACGATATTGCTCTTACAATGTCACAGTCACTGTCTCAGTCACGGTGTCAGTCACGGTCTCACTCACGGAGATGCTATTGGCCGGCGTCACGTCAATCACAGAAATGCCGATATGCTATTGGCCGAACGCCTTTATCTGGCTTGATGGCACAGCTGGTCGGGACGGAAGGAAGGAGAGAAAATGAGTCAAAAACGGAAGGAAGGAATGTTGTGAAGACTTTGCAAACTTTATCTGTTAGACATGGCTTCTAAAATTGTAAGTGGCGGTAAAGGAAGAAGTAAGAGGATGATGACAATAGAAACCAAGGAGGAGATAATAGAAAAATACGAAGGAGGCGCGTGCATAGTTAACCTTGCTCGTGAGTATGGACGGAACCACTCGGCAATCTTCTAAGGGCAAGACTTTCCTTGCCGGGGGACGGACCTCGCTCGACAACAAAATGGAGAGGCTTCTTCTATTATGGATTAAAAAGAAGGAAATCGCCGGTGATATGTTTTAGTTTGAGAAAAGTTCTTGTTTAAGAAAATAAATCAATAAATTCTGCGGGTTGGTCTCTGCTCACCTCCGTCTCCACTAAGCTCAAGTCACGTCGCCCCAGAGGAAAATGTCATTTATCCTTTGTTTATCCATGCTTGTTATTTTAACTGCAAAGTAGATTATGGTACTAAGTTTAAATATATGTGTAAATTCGTGATGGTTGTAACTATGATTTCTCCACGCGTTGCCAGTCAACGTGAACGTACAATTGACCTCGATTTGCTACATTAACGAAAGCCTCTGCTCATGTATGACACGGTAACGCTGATATGCTATTGCTCTTACAATGTCACAATCACTGTTTCAGTCACGGTGTCAGTCACGGTCTCACTCACGGAGATGCTATTGGCCGGCGTCACGTCAATCACAGAAATGCCGATATGCTATTGGCCGAACGCCTTTATCTAGCTTGATGGCACAGCTGGTCGGGACGGAAGGAAGGAATGTTGTGAAGACTTTGCAAACTTTATCTGTTAGACATGGCTTCTAAAATTGCTAGTGGCGGTAAAGGAAGAAGAAAGAGGATGAAGACAATAGAAACCAAGCAGGAGATAATAAAAAAAAATACGAAGGAGGCGCACGCATGGCTCATGGGTATGGCCGCTCGGCAATCTTCTAAGGGCAAGACTTTCCTTGCCGGGGGACGGACCTCGATCGATAACAAAATTGAGAGGCTTCTTCTCTGGATTAGAGAGAAGGAAATCGCCAGTGATATGTTCTAGTTTTGAGAAAAGTTCCCATTTAAGAAAATAAATCAATAAATTCTGCAGGTTGGTCTCTGCTCCCCTCCGCCTCCACCCAGCTCAAGTCACGTCGCCCCAAAGGTAAACGTCATTTTTCCTTTGTATATTTATGTCATTTAATTTAACTGTACAGTAGGTTATGTTACTCATTTTTAATATGTGTATAAAGTCGTGATGTTTTTACCTAAGGTTTTTGCACGCGTTGCACGCATTCACGAATTAACATAGGTTTGGATTGCCCGTCATACGAGCAGTTCGAGTTACGAGCGTAGCCACTGAACGGATTAAGTTCGTAACACGGGGGCCCACTGTATATATATATATGTGTGTACACACACACACACACACACACAGTGGGCCCCCGTGTTACGAACTTAATCCGTTCCGCGGCTATGCTCGTAACTTGAATTGCTCGTATGACGGGCAATCCAAACCTATGTTAATTAGTGAATGCATGCAACATGTGCAAAAACCTTAGGTAATCACGACCATCACGACTTTATACACATATCAAAAATTAGTAACATAATCTACTGTACAGTTAAATAACAGAAATATACAAAGGAAAAATGACATTTACCTTTGGGGCGACGTGACTTGAGCTGGTGGTGGTTGGAGGCGGAGGGAAGCAGAGACCAACCTGCGGAATTTATTTATTTCTTTTCTTAAACGAGAACATATCACCGGCGATTTCCTTCTCTTTAATCCACAATAGAAGAAGCCTCTCCATTTATTGTTGACCGAGGTCCGTCCCCTGGCAAGGAAAGTCTTGCCCTTAGAAGATTGCCGAGCGGTTTCGGCCATACTCACTAGCAAGGTTAACTATGCGTGCGACTCCGTATTTTTTTATTATCTCCTGCTTGGTTTCTATTGTCATCATCCTCTTACTTCTTCCTTTACCGCCACTAGCAATTTTAGAAGCCATGTCTAACAGATAAAGTTTGCAAAGTCTTCACAACACACCGACCGGCTGTGCCATCAAAAGCTAGATGAAGGCGTTCGGCCAATAGCATATCGGCATTTATGTGATTGACGTGACGCCGGCCAATAGCATATTCGCATCTCTGTGACTGAGACCGTGACTGTGACCTTATAAGACCAATAGCATATCGGCGTTTCCGTGACATGCGAGATTAGTTATTTTTGTTGATGCAGCAAAGCGAAAAAAATAGCGTGGACACACTGACAGACATGTTGGATTGTTCGTAAGATGAAAGGATCGTGTGCAAGAGGGGGACAAAAAACGCCGCAGTCCACGTTCGTCAGATGAATAATTCGGAAAACGGAGTTCGGAAACCGGGGGCCCACTGTGTGTGTGTGTGTGTGTGTGTGTGTGTGTGTGTGTGTGTGTGTGTGTGTGTGTGTATATATATATATATATATATATATATATATATATATATAGTGATTCCTCATTTTTCGTGGTTAATAGGGACCACAATACCCCCTGTGAAAAATAAAACCCGCAAAGTAGCGCCCCCACTTTTCAAATTTAAAAACTTTAAAAAAAAAACACGTTTTTTTCTTTTTTTATGTGAAAAGTCTTCATGCTATACATGTTATTTAAGACAAATATTACAAATTTGGCCCCTATAAATTATGCTCCTAAAATAACAAAGACCTTGTTTTTTTTTTCTACAAATTTAACTTAAAAAGCCCATAGTGCCACTTCTGACCCCTGCATGGGGCCATCTAGTGGATGAATATTGCACTTACATGAGTCAGAGTGGTGATATCAAGATGGGTGGCAACATGATGTTTTGTTGAGTTAGAATTCAATCCAAACAAAACCATCTTCTCAGCACACCATCCGAAATTGTGTTGTTGTTTTTTGTTAATCTATTTCATAGCATGTTGCAGAATGCTTAGGAGTATGTTTTATTTATATATTTTGATAAATTAGCAACTCTGAGCTAGTTCAAAAAACAGTGGGTCAAAAATGACACTTTGGGTGTATGAGGTAAAAAATGTCAGCCACATTGGTTCCAGTGACTTTGTCACAGAGAACGGTGACAGTTTTGTATTTAGCTAAAGACTTGAAATTTGTTCATTTGTGTAATATATTTTACTAAGTTAAACATATAGGGACAAATAAATATTGTATTTTCCGCACTATAAAGCGCACCTAAAAGCCTTTTTTTTTTTTTTTTTTTTTTAAAGCTGATGATGCCCCTTATAATCAGGTACGCCTTATATATGGATCAATACTGAGATTGGAATTCGTAGATGGGGAATGAACTGATCAAGTAAGCTTTACCTGTTTCTTTTGTGTGTTTAAAGTTGAACAAGGTTGGTCATATTGACATTGAGTTATGCTATTGGGAGTTTATTATTTGAGTTATTATTGTTATTACTTTGAGCATTACTATATTGTGATTGAATAATTTTTAAAATCTGTCATTAATTTAGGGTGTGCCTTATAGTGCGGAAAATACGGTACCTATATATTTTCAGGGAATATGACTAGTTACTCTTTAAGACAGGGAAAGCAACAGAAAAAGTGAACTCTAAGACAAGT
This sequence comes from Hippichthys cyanospilos, assembly GCF_059441005.1. Lineage (NCBI taxonomy): Eukaryota > Metazoa > Chordata > Actinopteri > Syngnathiformes > Syngnathidae > Hippichthys > Hippichthys cyanospilos. The sequence continues at coordinate 2,000,270 of NC_142375.1, forward strand.
ATTGGAAAAACTTGAAGCTGATGATAGTGACTTTGGTACTGAATTGTACAGCGATAGTGATTCTGATGAATCATTTCAACCACATAAAAGTGAGGGCGGTGAATCTTCTGCCCAAGACCGTGACTCATCCAATGACTCGTCCATTGATGATTTGCAATTTACAGAGACTGCAAGCCCACAGTTAGACCCAAATAGTGCCACTAAAACTTACGGGTAGCGAAAGAAAGTGATTGAGTTACCTGACTTTTCAAGGACAACAAGTTGAGTCATACGAAGATGCCACAACAGACACACCACTGGTTTACTTTCGCCGCTTTGTTTCCCTTGATATGTTGGAAAATATTGTAGAACATACCAATCAGCGCAGTGTTCAAAAATACAGGGAATGTGTAAACACTTCAGTAAAGGAGATAGAACCAGTTCTTGGAATGTATTGGAATGGCCTGTCAAGGAGGAAAATCGCCGTCGCTGTGCTGTGTGCAAAGACCTCAAGACTGAAATGCACTGTGAAAAGTGTGCAGTCCCTCTCTGCATTAACAAAAAAATAAATTGTTTCAAAGACTGTCACAATGTCTAGTGTCTAGTGAGTTCTGACAGATTTTTGGATAAGAAAGACCAATATTGTTTTTTGTTTTTTTTCCAGCAGTGATTTTGTCCCTGTGATCTTGTTTCCATTGGCCAAAGTATGTTTGTACATTCAAAATCCAGTTTTAATATACAACAAACAAAACAAAAATATATATATTGGTTGATGTAGCTGTGTATTCGATTGATTATTTTCCTAAACTCTAAATAGTTTACTGACAATTTTTGTTATTCTGATTTTTCGAAATTATACCCCTAAATCCCAAAGGGTCAAATTTAGCCCTCATCTTTAATTAGTGAACAAAGGGTTAAAATTGAAAAATCATATATTTTCGTGTTCAGTGAACTTATAGCAGTCATTTAATGCAGGATCCCCGCGGGTCCTTAAAAAGTCTGAAATACAGTATTTATTTTGACTTTCAAGGTCTTTAAATGTCTTGAATTTTAGAGTTAAGGTCTTAAATTTCATGTCTTTCCGATCCGTCTGGTCTCGTGCTTAATTTTCATTTTAACCAACGCACAATCTGGGGGGCGTAGCCTAGTTTCATGCAGCAGAGTGAGAGTCGATTGGCGATGGGAAAGTATGTGTTTAGTGACGGTTGGAGGACGAGAGGTATCAGGGATGGTTGATGAAAGTAGAGAACGTTCATGAAGCAAGGTGAATAATAAAATAATGTCTTTTTAACAATTGCGTACATTTTGCGTAATCAGCCGCGTCATAAACCCGGAAGCCGCCATCTTGGAGGTACTCGGTACAATAACACTGCATTGGCACTAAATATATAAATCTGAAACATCGTTAGGAAAAATGGTCAATTATTGCCGTGTTTCGGGTTGCACAAATCGGGCAGACCGAGAAAAATGTTTAGACTATTACAGGCTTCCAAAAGTGATCAAAACTCAAGGAGAGGAATGCCAGAAATTACCGGAGGAAAGGAGACGCCTATGGTTGGCAAAACTCAACCAGGATCTGAGAGGAGAAAATCCGGACACATCCGAATTTGTTCCGCTCATTTTTTTTCAGTTAAGAAACTTGATTGCAAGCAACTAATAACAAAGTTTGTAAAGCAATTATGACGTTTTAATAGTAACTTGTAAAAACGGTTATTGCTTGTGTTGTTTTTCTGACTATTTGCTTATTTTCATGTAAGGGTTGTTGGTATGACATAAATAAACATGGACATAATTCTCATTATCAAGCTACCACATGTTGCATAAATGAGTTATGTTTTTCCAATTCTTCTGAAAATGTTGCGTCTCCCTCACCCATCCACACACCATCTGGTTGTAAGCCTCCAAATCTTTGTAGGATTTAAGATCTTCGGCTGTGTCTGGGCTCAGTGAAAAAAACAACAAGTAGTTGACTATATCTGGAAGTGTAATTGTGGGAAGAATAGCCGGATCGTCGTTTATCCAGGATGAGTCAGCCAACTCATATGGATCGACAACGCCGATAAACTAAATTTTCCACATACCGGGCCTTGTGTTCTGAGTCCTTCAATGTATGCCTTCGCATCAGCGACAGGCTTTTCTAAGGTTTGTTCTTTTTTTTTCTCAAAATTGATCATTTTGTTTAATCCCTCCAGGATACACATGATGGCATTGCACTCTGTTTGACGAGTACCTCCATAATGGCGGCGCATCCGGGTTAGTCCCCACAATGTTGCGTCTCCCTCACCCATCCACACGCCATCTGGTTGTAAGCCTCCAAATCTTTGTAGGATTTAAGATCTTCGGCTGTGTCTGGGCTCGGTGAAAAAAAACCAAGTAGTTGACTATATCTGGAAATGTAATTGTGGGAAGAATAGCCGGATCTTCGTTTATCCAGGATGAGTCAGCCAACTCATATGGATTGAAACCGCCGATAAACTGTAATTTTTCCACATACCGGGCCTTGTGTTCTGAGTCCTTCAATATATGCCTTTCCATCGGTGACAGGCTTTGCTAAGGTTTTTTTTTTTGTTTTTTTTTCTCAAAATTGATAATTTTGTTTAATCCGTCCAGGATACACATGATGGCATTGCACTCCGTTTGTCGAGTACCTCCATAATGGCGGCGCATCCGGGTTAGTCCCCACAATGTGACATCAGTGAAAACCCTCTAGTTTAATGTGTTAGGACTGTTCTATGTCTTTTTTTTTTAATTCCTACGTGGGCCCACAATCGAGAAATTACCTGAAATACATGTACATATACAGTTTATATATCCACTTAACCAAGTCAAGATGGAAAATCAGCTCCCGATCTGTGTCCATCTGACGAGTCTTAAACTCCCTGATGAGCTGTTTAGCCTCACCACACCACTGTGGTGCTCTGTATGTATGTCTTGAGTTTTCCTCTCAGAGGACTTGTAAAGGTCTTAAAAGTCTTTAAATTTGCTGCTAAGATACGTGCAGATACCCTGTTAATGTATAATTCATAATTTTCCCAAAAAGAAAAGGCTTCTTGGGTTCTCTGGGGTTAAACCTTATACACTGTACAGTGAGAAGTAACAAAGGAAAGCCTTTGAAGTCTTGCGCAGCTGCGGTCTTAATAGCAGTGGCCCGAACGTTGAATTAAAGTAAAATCTGTACATAATCTAACATGATAACAATGGAGAGTTTACACTTGAATAACAATTTTATTTTAAAAGAAATCCAGGTAAGAGATTTCCATTGGTCAGGTGCGTGCACTTACTGCCTCAACAGTGTGTGTGCCTTTACTGTGAGTGCATTTGATGACAACACGGCACGTCCTTGGGTGTAAAAGCGGAAGTAGATTGCAACTTCACAGGGATGTGCCAAGTAACTCAGCAAACGCACCCCAGCACGTGTCAACTGGCAGAGAGGAGAAAAGACAACATTCACCAGACTGTTGGAAATCTCTTCACTAGAGTTCAATCAATCAATCAAATTTTTTTTGTATAGCCCTAAATCACCAGTCTCAAAGGGCCTCACAGATGAAAAGAGGTCATGTGGAGACTTCTTTCGAAAAAAGAAGTCATACAGAGACATCTTTTCAGTGTAAGGTACACAATAGCAGTTCTTTTATAATAAAATGGTATTTCAAGTGTGAACTCTCCAGTGTTACCATGTTTGATCATGTACAGATCTGACTTCAATTTAACGTCCAGGCCGCTGCTAATATGACTGCAGCTGCGCATGACTTCAAAGGAAAGGGCTTATCACTTATCAATTACTGTACAGTGTATAGGGTTTAAGCATTTAGGACTTAAGTAAATATGTGTACTGCAAGTAGTTCCACATCTGAGGAGGGCCCATGGCAAGTGGTTTTATAATTACCTGTCTGGCATGCAAGTAACCATTACAGCGTGTCTCTCCACAATAGAGTATAGCTTTTTTTTCCCCCCTAAATAATCTCGAAAGACCGAAGGCGCAAAATTACACATACAGTATACATATACAGTGGGCCGCCGTGTAACGACATTAATCGGTTCCTTGGTTTATGCCGTGAGGCAAATTCATCGTATGACGGGCAATACAAACCTATGTATAATCAGAAAACATCATAAATAAAAAATATAGAAAGGATTTATTGACCTTTGAGTGCTGCTTGTTATGCCCATATTGCCTAATAAGGGTTATCTCCAGCATCGTTTCCATATAAATAATTTTCTTACTTCTCTCTTTAACATCACTAGCAATCTTGGGACCCATGGCTAACCCTTTCAACTTTGAATTAAGCAGTAAAATGCACTATAAATATATAAATACGGTTTTGTAACCACTCACAATCAAACAAAGCTTTACTTTTCCGCCAATATGAAACAAGTGAGCCCGACCAATAGCAGACCAGCATTGTAGTCACGTGTTGCATGGAAGCAGTTAGGCGGCAATAGTAAATAAGTGCAATTACCTAAAAATGCCAGCATATGGAGGCAAAACAACACAAATACAACCAAGCCCCTAGGGTCACGACAGCTCTTTTGCTCTCATGACCAGTAAATGTCATAAAGATTCGTAAATCAGGGAAGTTGTAACACAGGGGTTCACTGTCTTGTTGATAATATATATATATATATATATATATATATATATATATATATATATATATATATATATATATATCAAATCAACAACTGGGGTTGTCGGCATCTCGACTCCCTAAGATGCCGGTCTACTATTGGTCGCCGCATGGGGTCACAAAGATGGCTGCCTAGACTTGATCTTGTGTGAGAGTGCTTTCAATATCGTATTTATTATGCATTTTACTGCTTAATTCAAAAAATAAAAACAATTAAAAAAAAAATCTCGTCAAGTAAGGTTTTTATGAATAGTTGAATTACAGTCAATGAATGCGTAATTGGGTGATAAGGCGACATCTGCAGTACTTTTTTGGTGCAAGGGTCATGAAGTGATGCAACTCACAGCCAACAAGACAGCCAATCAATTTTTGGAAAGTTAAAAATAGGAAACAGAAATACTGTGTGGCCTTCCAAATTAAAAGTTTACATGTTTAAAGGAAGATATAAGATCATTAAAAGCAAAAGCGCTTTAAGAATTCTTAACAAAAATTTATCTTGCCATTTTAATGCCCCTGCATGTGAACAAGGATGGACTCAAACGTTGGGTCGGTCTGCTATTTCTTTTTGCGGATTATTTTGGGGAATTAAAAAAAAAAAGCTATATTATGATATAGGCATGCAAGACCAGATGAATTATCTTTAAATGCACTTGCCACGGGCACTCCTTGGACGTCCAACTACTGCAGAACACATATTTATTTAAATTGTAGATTATTAAACCTTATACTGTGACTGGACAGCTATACGTTCCATTTCCATGTGTCAGTTGTAGTAATCGGGATCATGGTGAGCCGCAGCCTGCAGTTGCTTGTGTGTTCAACTAATAGCTGACCAAACATGATTAAAAGGCAAAGTTTACACTTCAAATTCCAATTTATTACAAAAGGTTAGAGGATCACAAAGCTTTCTTTCCTTCCTCGATGTCTCTCAGACGCTCAAAAAGAAGAAAAAAAAAAGTTGTACTGACTGGCGAGCAGTCATTAAGCTCAAGGGGCACTCCTTTGCGGCAATCGACCAATGAGGACAGGAGTTGTAACTCACTCCCCTCAGTTAAAAATATAATTAAAAGCCTTACTATAAGTGATCTTTTTTTTTTAATAATAGCCTGACTATACATGGTTGTTTTTATACAGTAAAACGCCTTATTAACATTATAAGCAAAAAAAAAAAAAAAGCCTAACACTGTCATTTGTCACAATAAAGAAGCCTTAAGAAACATGGTCATCTTATTGCAAAAAAAAAAAAGCCTTAATATATATTGTATTCCAGTGATATATATTGTAAGACAGTGACGCTATAACACAGGGGTCCACAGTGTGTGTGTGTGTGTGTGTGTGTGTGTGTGCGTGTGTATGTGTATGCGTGTGCACGTGTGTGTGAGAAAAAAAACAACAACCATGTAGAGTCATGCTTTTTGGGGGAAAAAATCAACAACAACAAAAAAACTTTTTTTTCCCATGTATTTTTAAGGCTTTTTTTTTTTTTTTTTAAATAAATAACCACACATAAAAGCTGAAACCACTAGTACCCTTACAAAAGCAATCATTCCTATGGCTGGGCAGAGAGAAATAATTGCAAAGCAAATGAAAGAACTAGATTTTTATTGTGCTCTTTTTATTTGCTTGACAAGAAAAAAGACAGAAATAAAGAAGAAAAGCATCTGACAGATTTCCGTCTCTTCGCCGAGAAATTTCTGGCGTTGGTTCGGTGTCCAAACAGGACATGCTGCAACCTGTTTTTCCAGGCGTCCGATTTTCAAAAGTCCTGTCGATGATGACCTCGGTGAAAATAAAAACGAGTCCAACAAAGAGCATAGCGGTGCTAATACCTACCATGACAACATGGTGTGTCCGCTTGGAAAACAATAAACAAGATGAGCAAAGCAAATTCAGTTTGGAAAACAAACAATGACAAGTAAAACAAGGAGATTTTTTTTAAAGGCTGCTTTTTTTAAGTGCCTTCCAATGCACTTTGTGATGCAAAAAAAAAAAAAAAAAGAACATCTGCGTGTTCTCACGAGAATTTTGTCTTAAATTGTACAAAAAGGAAAGCCTGACAGAAAACAATGCCTCATGATCTAGACCAGTGGTGTCAAACAAATTTTTATTTTGGGACGCATTTTAGTGATAGTTTCTATCAGAGGGCCCGAATGACTGTGAATTCAAATACATTTTAAGTGTGTTGATCACACATTTACCAAGAATTGATACCAGAAGCCGGCAAAAACTGTTCAAAAGAGATTTGGAGAATAAGAAAATGTTTGTTTTTTCTTCCCCCGAATTTTTAAAAGTTAAAGACAACTTGCAATTTTGGTATTTTAGTCAGAAACCTGAAGTCAAATCAGCATTTCAAGGGCCACAAAAAGTGAAGTGGCGGGCCGGATGTGGCCCCCAGGCCTTGACTTTGACACCAGTGATCTAGATGTTGCTTTTAGTGTCTGAAAATAAGGCCAGAATTTTCATTTCACAGTGTTTGAATCTTGACTTTCTCGTCTTTAATTTCGGAATCCTGGCTAATGCCAGAGTTCTAAATTCAGAGATCTTATTTGTCTTTAGTCTCAGAATTCTCATTTCAAAGTCTCATTTTAGCATGAACTTTATTTTAAAGAGTATTTAACATTGTTATTCTCAAAATCTTGACTTAAATCAAAGTGAGAATTTTAACTTTAAATTCTAAATTTGAAGACAGAAGACAAGTCTTAATTCTCAGAATCTTGACTAAAATCAAAGCCAGAATTCTAAATTTGAATTCAGAAATGTTAGTCTTTTCTCTCAGAATTCTCATTTTAAAGTCAGAGTCTTGATTTTAAAGTGAAAAGTTTAAAATCAAAAGTCTGATCGATCTGAGAATTCTGACTTTATTCCCACAATTCTCATTGTAGACGGAATGTTTATTTTGAAGAGACTTTGAAGTCTTTCTTCTCTGAATCTTGGCTAAAATTGAAGAATTTCAAGTTTGAAGTCGGAGATTGTATTTCAAAGTTTCTACTCTCAGATTTTTCATTTCAAAATCTGGATTTTGACTATAAATTGACTTTCTAAGACTTTATTCTCGAAATCCTCACTAAAGTCAAAAGTCGGATTTGAAGTTACTTTAGTCTTTAGTCTCAGAATTCACATTTTCAACTTTGGATTTTGACCTTAGTCAAGATTCAGAGAATAAAATCTTCAAGTCTTCTAAAGTCAAAAGTCAAAACTCTGGGTTTGCTGTCAGAAATTTCATTTCAAAGTATTGTCAGAATTCTCATTTTAAAGTGAGAATTTTGACAGAACTTTAAAGTAAAAATTCTGACATCTTAGAATTCTGACTTTATTGTCAGTAGTCTGTATTCTCAGAAATTTTATTTGAGTCTCTATTTGCTGAATTCTTAAATCTGAAATTTTATAGTCTTTGTCCTCAGAATTTTGACTATTCAGAAGTGAGAAATGTGATTTTAGTCTTTATTTTTACAATTCTCATTTTGAGTGAAAGCTTTAAAGTCAAAAGTCTGTCTCGTCCGAGAATTGTGACTTCATCCTCAGAATTCACATTTTAGTCTGAATTTTTAAAGATACTTTATCTCAGAATCTTGACTAAAATTGAAGGCAGAATTCCAAGTTCATTATTGTCTGAATTCAGACTTAAAAGTGAAAACTTTGAAGATCTGGGTTAGGGTTAGAAGTTCACAGAATTCTCGTTTCAAAAATAGAATTTTTTCTCAGAATTTTGACTTCGGAAATTTGATCTTAGTCTTTATTCTCACAATTATCATGTTTAGGTCAGAAGCTTCACTTTGAAGTCAGAATTCTGAAAAAGTGAGTCAAAATTCTGACTTTGAGAATCCTGACTTTATTCTCATAATTCTCAGGTCCAGTTCTAATTATCTAAGTAGAATCCAAGGTTCAAAATGACAAGTGGAGATTTTCACCTTTCAACTTGCTTTTTCTTAATATATGAGAAAAAAAAAAACATGATTAATTTTAAAAATGGGATTGTCACAAGAACACCTTGGCAACAGGTCTAGGGACACTGTTCCAAAACAAAAGAGAAAAAAATTACATTTTCTTGACAATGTTAAAGGCGATGACCAGAAATGCTCCATAGCGTTGAGAGTACCAGTTGGGCCCTTTTCCTATTGAAAATTTTCAATTAACGCGTCGGAAAGAATACATTCAACCTGTGTTTTGTAAAGTGTGTGTGTGTGTGTGTGTGTGTGTGTGTGTGTGGGCCTGCAAGGGTTTGTCAATTCCTTTTAGCACAGTACTTTGGTCTTAAGGAGGATTGGCTCAATGAAAAAAGGTGACACCTTCTTGTGCAAATTTCTCATTTGGCAAATGTGGGCAATGTTTAGAGAGAGCAAGACCACTTGCCGTTTGGAAAATTTGGCACCGTGGGAGGAACCTACCAAAGATTAGGGCCAGTGGAGAAAAAAAAATCGATTTTTATCTTGGAACTCTGACTTTGTTCTCAGACTTTTGACATTATTTTCAGAATTTTCAGAAATTCTTTTTGAGAGACATTTAAAACGTACATTTTCACAAGGTCAGAAATCAGACTTGAAAATGACAGTTGTCAGACATCTCATTTTCAAGACAATGTTAACTGTAAAGGGAGATATTCTCACTAGAAAGTCAAAATTTTGACTTTTTTCAAATTTCTCCCTTCAAGTCAGAATTTGGACTTATAAATTCTTTTTGAAATACATTTTAACTTTAATTTTCACGTGAAGGTCAGTATTCTGATTTTATTCTCAGAATTCTGTTTCCTTGCCAGCGACAAGAATTCTCATCATGTAAAATACTGTTTGCCATTGACTACGTTTTCCTTTTTTTTAATGGAAAATGAGCACTGTAGTAATGAAGTATCGCTCTCGATAGCTACGAAAGATGGGAGCAGGTGGTTGCCTTTTTCCAATAACATTTGGTACGAAAAGAGTTTATTTTGAGAATAAAGTCAGACTAGATCAAGATCCAAATCCTGCCAACTTTTTCTTCTGCATCTTCACTGGGCCTAATTATCTTGTGTAGGAAACAGAAAAAATAAATAAATAAAATAAAACAACACAGTCCGCCATGGTTGTGTTCTGTCTCGTTTGGTCGCTGACCCAGGGGTCGGACCGACGTCGGGTCAGGTGTCTTCTAGTAAGACCATCACAAAAACACAACACAAACCATGTTGGTTGCTGCATTTTTTCGTTTTTCAAATCAGCGATTCACACAAAACAAAAGTACAAAAAAAACACAAAAAACAAAATGAACAACAAGAGTTACAAACGTTGTCGCGATGACACACAGTGAAGCTACGGCATTATTTTTTACAGAAGATTTCTTTTTTTCCCCAAAAAATGTTTCAACAGTGCAGTTTTTCCCACTTTTTTCGTAGGAATTACAGACATTCACTTTAAGTTTTTTTTTTTTTTTTTAAGTCAAAAAACCTGCACTAACTAACTCCAGGTGGGGAGAAAAGTCTGAAAGGTTTCCAAAACATCTGTTGCAAATATATAGAAAGTTCTAGAAGCATTTTGAACAGGGGCACTGTTGTAGTCTGTCCTCCAGGTAGAAAGAGGGCGCCCTTGTGTCCCATGCTATCAAGTCCCGTGCCACATTCAAATACATGAGAAAGGATCATAGGAACAGTAAGATGATAGGGACAAAAATTCATATTGTTAATAATAATAATATTAATAATAATAATAATAATAAGATATTGTCATTTTCTTAATTCTTCTGGATATGAAAGTGTTTGGCAAGGAGAATTCAGGAGTATCTGGCACATTATATGGCACTCGCCAAATTTGAGGTGGTTGCGTTTCCACTGCAAACAGTATTCAGCATCCATTTCAAGGTCACCATGAGAAAAAATAACAAACATGGGCGATTTTCTCGAAGCGGAACGTGAGGGTCTGGAGGGGTTTAAAATAGGCACCGCTAATGTTAGCATTTGTTTGACGTGCTTACTTTTTCGCTGCAAAAGGTTCTGAATTACTTATCCAAGAAGTACTTATCCAAGGGGAGACAAAGGGCCACTGCAGCATGACCGACAGCTTGGAGTTTCATACAGTCATCATTATTGTTAGCATATGTTGAAGATGCATGCTTTTTCAATGAAAATAATTCTGTTGTACTTGGGTAGGATTTATCCAAGAGGAGACTGAGGGCCACTGCAGCAACTTTTTTCCATGAGGAGGTGAAGGAGAGCAGCAACAAATTGGAAAATGTGGAGTTGACGACTGCAAAGATGACAACATGCACCGTTATGTCTGAGGTGCTTGCTTTTTCACTGCAAATAATTCTGTAGGTCTTAGGTAGGATTTATGCAAGAGACTGAGGACTGCTGCAGCAAGTGTGGAGCTTCATAGTGCTAGCACGGTGTTTGTCATTTTTAGAGAGAATAGATCAGCCAGATGGAGGAGCCACCCACAGTTATTATTATTATTATTATTATTATTATTTATTTTATTTTTTTTTACGAAATGAATTCAAATTTTATCCATGAGGAGACCAAGGGGAGCAGGAGCAAACCGTAAAGGGTGGAGCCGAATGCTGCAAGCACATGGCAACAGGCTACGCAAATGCTAACATAACAGTTATGTAGAGAACGTGGTGATGACGGATGAGCTCCAATAACGAGCAACCAGCTCAGTTTATAAACACAAATCAGAGTACTCTTGATATTCTGAGAGGAGAAAGGCTCACTGCAGAGAACTGGATATTTTTCTTCACAATACTCTACACTGAAAGATAATGAATCCGCTTGAGCGAAGACATAGCAGTGATAATCAACGATAAGTACTCAGGTACTCAAAATAGTCCCTGATTTTTTTTCAAGTGGAAACGCATCAGTATAAAATTTCGAGTGGCTTGCAGGGGAAAGGGAGCACAAATGTTGCCTGGCGACTTGTTCTGGAAGAAAATCACAACAATGTCCAATCCCTTATAACGTCTCTCAAAAAGTTAGCCCGTTTCCTTGTCTCTTGATGACTTCCGAAATAAGAAGAACGGCAATCTATCCCAAAATTTGAGGATGGTTTGCCAGGTGACTTAATGTCCTCTCTCTGTGAAAACATACAAACAGCTACATAAGTTGGACCTATTAGTATCGTTAGACTAGGAATAAAAATATCTAAATTGTGATTCTTTTCCACTTTCCTGTTTTTGATTTTTCACTTCCTGGGTTTTGTGTTTGTTTTGTTTTATTTTGTTTTTTATGTACAGGTTGTCCACAGTGTTGTTTTCACTTGTCCTCAGGCCTTCTGCTGGGCCGAGACCCCCTTCCAGTAGTCTAAAATGTCGTGTAGATCCTCGTCCTTGGCGAACTGGACTTTGCGACGCAGCGCGTGCCCGGCTGCCACATAGCCTTCGTCCTCCATGGCCGTCTGCCGGTGCCGCTTCCGGTGCAGTTTGAAGCGTTCCCACAGGCCCAGAGTCGGGGTGCAAAGGAGTCCTTCCTCTTCTTCCTCCTCCTCATCATCCTCTTCTGGGCTGGAGCAGTAGCTGAGGTTGTGGTACTGGGGGGACAAGGAGTAGTGGGGGGCCAGCTGGGAATACACCAGCTCCCTCTGCTTGGCCTGCCGGCTGAGTGTGAGCGGGTCCAGGGCAGAAAGCTTGCGTCCCTCGAGGTGGTAGTTGACCTCCTGCATGATCTGCGGGTGGTGCTGCATTTCCTGGGAGCCCGGGTATGAGTGGCGGTGCTCGCGGTACTGCCGAATTCTCTGGGCCTCAGCTCGCAGAATGGCCGCCGCTGGGTTTACCGCGTGGGCCGGTTCCTCGCCATTCCGGTCGCCGGGTGAGCTCCTCTCGGTGTAGCGAGTCTCTGAGCTCCGGTAGGCCCCCTCCGAGTGGAATGAAGGAGGACTCCGGGCCGAGCCAGGGGACGAAGAGGTGCTGGGTCTCTTGGAAGTCACAGGGGCTTCCATGCTGTGGTGCCTCTGCAAGGAATGGTGGTAGCCCCGTCCCCCTCGTCCCCCCTTGTAGACTGGGGAGAGAAACTCGTCCCCTCTGTCCCCTGCCTGCTCAGAGAGGAGCACTAGCTGTGGCTCGACAGTGGATACAGCCCCCCCACCCGCCGAGGTAGAAGACCTGATGCCCTGCTGGAAAGAAGTGGACTCAGACTTGAGGGCATCAATGCAGTTGTTGATGATCTGGTTGACCTTGTCCACTTCCTTGGCAATAGTGGAGATCTCGGCCACGGAACTCTGGGGGTTGGCCTGAGGTGACATCTCCCGCTCCATGCCGGACCCACGCACCTCCAAGTAGTTCAGCTTGGCAGGCTTGTGCACAGGTGTCTCCGTCTCTTCCTGCAACTGATAGGGCTCTATCTCGGTGCCTTGAGGCAAGTATGGCATCCTGGGCAGACTGTCCCCGCCAGGGGTTAGCTTTTGAGAAACAGGAACTCCACCACCTTCAATATCCTCTTCCTCACCATACTTGAGCTCTATCAGGGTTCTCTGGATCCGGCTCACCTTGTGCTCTTTCTCCTCCGCGATTCTCTTCCGTCTTAGGCAGTGGACTACCAGACCTAGAAAAAGAAGCATTCCGAACAGGCAGCCCAGGATGGTCATGATGTAGTGGGTGGCCGATGACTGATTGGCAATCCTTTCCGGTCTGGACCCGCGACCTGTGGAGACTGTCAGACAGGTATGGTTAAAACGCAGGGAGTTGCGTATGGAGGCCACGCAATACGTATAGTCCGTGTTTGCTTTCAGGTTGGTCAGTTCAATGTCCTGCCTCTGGTACTTCAGGTTCTGAATGTCGGTGAAGAAGCTGTTGTTGTATAACATCAGGATGTACATCTTCCGGTATGGATGCGGGATCTCCACCGTAATCACGGCGCTGGAGTGGAGCACCTGCTTCAGCGTCATGACGGGATTGATCTCGGTGAAGATTGTGTGGTAGATGACTTCATCAGGTGGCGTTCCCGATGCACAGTCGTCCAATCCGCACGGGGAGAAGTCTGGTGATGACGTGGTGGCATCCAGCAGGCCACCGATGTAGAAGGTGGTGGAGTTGCTGCCATCCTCAGTGCATACTAGACTCAGCACGTGGAGCGCATTGCGCTGAGTGGGCGCGCGAGGGTTGGGGCTCAGCAGGTTGTAGCCAGAAAAGCCGTGAGGGGAGTCGCAGACCATGCGCTCGCTGGTTCGGTTGGGGAAGGCGGCGAGCCAGCGCAGGAATGGCAGAAACTCACAGGAACAGTTGAAAGGGTTGGTGTACAACTCACAGGTGGTCAGCTTCGACAGTCCTGAGAACAGACTACCATCCAGTGCCTGGATCCTAAGGAAGACAAGAATATATTTGAAACAATTTGCCCAGTCCTGGCCTAATGTTGTTCAGAGTTACAGGTAAGAACCAGAATGAGATCGGAATCATGGTGGCCGGAACTGACCAGTCACTGGGCTACAACCTCTTGGTTAAAAGGTACCTGTTCATGGAGAGGTCAATGTTCTCAATGTTGGGACACTCCCAGAAGGTGTTGGGTGTGACAGTTTCGATTAGGTTGGCCTGCAGGTAAAGGTACTGCAGCTTTCCCAGGCCTCGCAGCATTCCCTCCGTCAGGTTCCTCAGTTTGTTGAAACCCATCTGGAGAACCTTGGGGGAGGTCATGAGGATGGTGAGTGGGGAAGCAAAAACGAGTGGGATTACTACTGGTAATCTCCAGTGAGCTACTGTGAGAGAGATGCCAGTTCAACACACCCTTGATGCTGAATGCTGATCAAAGCATCAAAGTTTTTGTAACATCTCTGGGCAAAGTGACAGGAAGACACGGGAATACTCTGAATTGATTAGTTTGGTCTGGAGGGACACTTTCCTTGTGGATGTTCAGATGACAGCTACCTTGATGCCAGAAAAATGACTTTTACGGATACGTCGGTGGTAAGGTCATGCCACATTTAATTTTGATCAGTGACATTGACGCAAGGTAAAACATGGTTAAGGAGGAAAACAAGTATAGGCATTGATGTGGTTTAAGTGTTAATCTAGTAAATTGTCAATGATGCCACTTAGAGCATGTGTCAAATCAGGTCAATATGTAATAATATGTCATCACTTATTTATTGTTACTTTTACCATGTGTCAAAGCCTTTGTGTAACTTGTCACGCAATGGGTCTCAGACACTTCAACCATTTGTCAATGCTATCACATAACGTTCCATATGAACCATATCTCAATGGAATGCCTGTTGTCAACTTTACTACAATAGAACTCTACAACAAAAAATCATATTTGCTCCCAGAAAATTTTCAGAACAGGGGACTTTTCACAACAGCAAATATTTGTCTTGGATATAAACGTATAAAACATGTTTTGCAATCTACAATCTGAAAAACAAAATCATACAACATTTAAAAGAAAAAGGAAAGAAAGAAATTGCAAATTTAATATATATTGTTTTTCACTTTGCTTCATCCATCTTTATTACTTTTATCCTGTCTTCAAGTGTCAAGCTTGGTTTAAGCATAACACGTCCGCAAATTCCATTCCGCGCGTCAAATGACATTTATTTCGGCAACCACGCCTCTCAGAAACAGATTTTCAAAAACGTGTGTCTTTCGAAATTTCTTTTTCGAGTGGACAACATGGCGGCTGAACTATTACTTATGGAAGATTGCTGGTAAAAACACCTTTAAGATTAGTCTGAAAAGGAATGCCGTAATCTAATTCGTGTGAACAACTCCTTGTCAGTGCTGTCATCTTAACGGCTTGACAACTTGTCACTTTAACCATGTGTCAATGCCATCATTCAACCTATCACTTTTACCCTGTCTGATTTACCTGCAGGTTGAACTGCGCCGAAAAGGCGCCATCCTCCACGTAACTGATGTCATTCTTGGTGAGGTTCAGGTAGGTGAGGTTGCCAAAGCGACTGAGCGAAGAGTAGTGCACCGAGCGGATCTTGTTCTCATTCAGCCTTAGATCCACAATAGTGCTGTGTTCGGCACATAAAGGCAGATGGAAATTCTCAGTTTGGCCCGTAGATGAAACTGGACCTGGAATGGGCAATACCTGTTGATGTGGGCCGGAATGGACTCATAGGGCGGCTGGTTCATGCTGCAGATGGCCAACCACACAAAGCCTTTCTCACCCTCGATGAGCCAGCAGTCGGCTGTCGCCGCCGGCAACCGCAAGACGGCCAGCAGGACGAGCCAGCCCAGGAACGAGCCTAGGGTGGGCCAGAAACCTCCGTTGGCATTATCTCTTGGCCGCTGGGCCCGATGAGAAGTCATTGCAGTATCCATTGGAGAAAGCCGCACGAGAATATGTTGCAGAATCAAGTGAACAGGAAGCAACAAGAACGAAGGCTTCAACTATTTTCAGGTCATTCATCGGTGGTGTGAAACGGCCCCAATTTTTTGGTCCTCGTCCTTTGCGGCCATCTAGCTCCCTGGTTGGACGAGTACTTCTTCTGGCACTCGATCATCCTCAAAATTCTGGTGCTGAATGGACCCCCTGGAGAAGATGAGAACACAGGTAACAGCTTCCTCCTCCTTTACACACAGTTAACACCGGAGCCCGGTAAAACAAGTTTATGACAACAATGACAATGGACACTGAGGTACAGTGGATCCCCGGGATACGTTTTTTTCAGTTTACGACGTGATCTGCGACATTTTATTGTCCTCTCTTAACGGTATTTTTCCTGCTTTATGACAAAAACAACTGTCATCACCCTAGGGGTTGGCTGTATTTGTGTTGTTTTGTCTCTGTGGTCAGGCCTTTTTAGGTAATTTCTCTTATTTTCTGGTCCCGTCAAACTGCCTGCGCTACAATGCGTCACTCAGAGGCTGGTCTGCTATTGGTCTGCGTCACGACTCCCTAAGATACTGGTCTGCTATTGGTTGGTGCCATTGTCAAGATGGCGGGATGCTACGGACTAAATCACGTCTGAGTGCTTAAAATAACTATTTATTGTGAGTTTGACTGTTTATTTCAAACTTTAATGGGTGAGCCATGGGTCCCAAGATCACCAGTGATGTTAAAGAGAAAAGTAAGAAGATGATTTATATGGAAATGAAGTTGGAGATAATCGAAAAATACGAAGGCTAAGGTAGGGTAGGCTACCCTCTCTAGGGAATATGGCTATAACAAACTCATCACATAAAGGTAAACAAATCCTGTCTATATTTTTTTATTTATGATGTTTTTTCAATTGTGTACATGTATATTTTATATATGAAGCACTTACTATACTATTTTGATACAATTTTTCTAATATGTATATACAATTTTGATGTTTTTACCTGGGGTTTCACAACATTAACGAATTAACATTTGGATTGGTTTGGATTGCCTGCCATACGGCGAATTTGTGTTCCGATCCCAACCGCGGAACGGATTAATCTCGTAAACTGGGGGTCCACTGTAATTAGAGATGACATAGAGAACAAAACTTGGGGCCCTATTTATTTATTTAATTATTTTATTTAGAATCTGTCTCCCTGTGCCTCAATTGAATTCACCAAAATTGCAAAATATCACTTCTGCCACAACATCTAGTCTATTCTGCGTCAAAATTGTCAGGAGCCACGCAAGTGAAAATGCCGTTGGGCCACTGGATCGCCCAGCAGGGGGCTGCGCAGCCTGCCAAATTCCCAAAGAAGTTAAACTAGTTGCATGTTGGCCACGATCATTTGAACAAAGATCACAACTGTCAAGTTTTTCTCACAGTTTTGATGGGCGCTCCCCCAACATCCGCGGCTGGAAAAACACGACAGGATACAGGATGTATTTATCTGCTATTTTGCTACGCTGTGTTGACGGCACATAAATGAGAATAAGGGCAATCACATTCATAACAATGAGCAATTAACTAATGCAAATAATTAATTAATTAATGCAATAGCATTAGAGCGCACACAAGTATCTACGAATGATTGCGAGCATCTCCTGTTTGTCTCTGGCAAATGTACAACGGAGAATGCACCACTTGGAATATGGATTCAAAATAATAGCAATTCAATCTACTTAAAATACATCTAATATGGAATATTAAATCATTCAATTCCAAAAACATATTTTTACATTTCTTTTAAATCCAGACATCCAATCCAATCCAAGAAACTTTTTATTTTTTTTTAAGTGTTTGGAAGGTCTAAAAATGCTAAACAAATTAAGCACTAATAAACAAGTAATCAATTCATTCAGTAACATACTTTAGGGAATTGAGTATCAAAGTAACCAATTATCTCACGCGAACAAGTACTGAAAACATACTTTTTTAGTAAAAATACATTTCTGATTTATTCTAATAAAGTAAAATTAAAGGAAATTAAAAATAGAAATTTATAAAATTGAAAATTAATTAAAAAATAAAGTAAAATTACTGCACTTAAGCAGTAAATTTAAAATTACTTTATTATCTCAAGTGATTACTTTTAAAACTTTAGAAGACAATATAATCCATTACTAACCCTAGAGCACAGATGTCAAACTCAAGGCCCGGGGGCCAGAAGCGGCCCGCCACATCATTTTATGTGGCCCGCCAAATGCTGATTTGATTTCAAGTTCCTAGCTAAACTTGCAGATTGTCTTCAAAAATAACCATTTTCTGTTCTATCTATCTTCTGAACAGTTTTTAATCGGCCTCTGTTTTCAAAACTAGGGAAAGATGTAAACCAGCAAAAACGGCGTTTATTAGACACGTTTTTCTATTTTTGAGTCCTAAATTTTCAGGATTTTAGAGAAATTAAAGGGGTACGTTAAAATTGTAGCTTTTTTTAGACTTTTTTTAGATTTATTCCGGCCCTCTAACAGACACTATAAGTACAATGTGGCCCACGATAAAAATCAGTTTGACACACTTGCCCTAGAGTAAGTGATTACTTCTAGTACTTTAGTACATAAAGTTAGTAATTACTTTTAGTATTTTAGAACCTAAAGTGATCAATTACCAACCCTCAAGTAATTAATTATTTGGGGACTTACAGTTCCTAAAGAAGTTGATTCAAAAATAGATCAATTAGAGTACTGGTAATCGATTTCTTTTAGAAATTATTAAATGAAGTGACCTATTGCTTAACAAATATTTCAAGCTATTTTTAAACTGACCTTTAGCCAAACACTTGAAAAAAAACTCTGAAAATTATTAATAAGTATCTGGGATCTGATAAAAAATAAAAACATCATAATATGTCTTTGTTTGAAGCTAAAATTATGAAAAAAAAAATAGTGAAAATGAAACATACATTTGAGCCCCACTGTAAAAATTACAACTGTAAAAATAAGAGACAAAAAAAGGTTAAGCCTCCCTTTATGTTTGATTGCAAAGAAGTCTCTGGGTCATTTTGACGAAACGTGGCAGAAATGTCTAAAATCCAAATTTGATACTTTGTTTTAATGAGTGTATTATGTGCTAGAATTAGCACAAATTTATTGAATTTAGGAACGTCAATAAAATTTATGGGTCAATAAGACCTGGAGGTGTGTTCAATTTTCCAAGTGACAGAAAAAAGTTTATTTGAGCTTCTAAACCTACTAAAACAAGCCAATTTTCCTTCCCATTTTCCTTCCTAAGCCCAATTTTTTTCCTCAGAAAACCGCACTAGTATTTGTGGGTCATTTTGACCCTAGTTGAGCTCAGCTAAAAAAACGACATTAATTTTAAAGTGCACCAACGAAAATGTCATTTTTAATCGGATATGTTGGCCATATATAATTAACAGAGGACTTGGTACCCCCCAAAAAAACTTTTACTGTAACATTTAACTCATTCACTACCAGAAACATTTTTTTTTTTTTTAATAGACTGGTAATGAATGTGTTATATGGGTTTGACCCATAACATAAATTTATGCTTTGGCTTCCCCATTGAGTGATTAAGATATTCACTATTTCCAGCTTTTAGGACAAATTCACAGTCAAGCGTGCAAAAAAACGGAAGCTTAGGTAAGGCGCTTTAGTATTCCGAGGAGAAAGGGAACAAAGGAGTGATGGAGTGACAGATGCAAGGTTGAAGCGCGCCAGGAATGTGATTGGGATTTTCCACCCCCACCAAACACGTTGACATTGACAGTCAAGATGGAGGCAAGAAGAAGAGCACTTCTTGCATCTAAGGCCTTGTCTACATGTAACCGGCTCATTTAAACCCACATAGCCGCCCCCTTGTTGTTGTTGTTTGTATATTTTAAGAAATCGTGTCTATATGAATCCAGCACAGTGCGATTCCTTTCACTTACAAGCATGCCAAGTCGCTCGGGGGCAGTAGTGTCGCCAAGTTCTTTCCAATAAGAAAGAACTTCCACCTCTGACACCACCAGTATCTGCGTCTTTAGCAACAAAAAGAGTAACGTGATGTCGCAAATCTACGGTTTAAGCAGGTTACACACAACCACGAAACTGGAGGCTTGGGCAAATCTGCACTTTAGCTGAAGGTTTTGAAACATTCGGTTTCAATGAAAAAAAAAAAAATCCCAGCCACGTATAGCAAATAGGGCAAAACAAAGACATGTAATGCCAGTTTGCAAGAACCCCGGCTACATGTAGACAAGGCCTGAGCCATTGCCTGTCAGTTCACGCCACTCACGACATTTACGCTCCGTGAACATCAAAGGCAATTCCGACAACCTCAACAGTACTTTCATCACATGTTATCACTTTTCTTTAATGGACTTAGCACATTACGTTATATGAAGATTTACAGATATATTTTTGTATATTTTCTAAAAAATATCAAGGACTAGTCTTCAAAGAATCTATTGTGTTTTTGTAAACCTCAGGCAATTCCGACAAATTTAACAGATGTTCTTTCGTCACATTTTCCTCACTCGTCTTTTATGGGCATAGCACATTACATTATATGATGATTGATAGATATATTTGTATATTTTCTTAAAACATATCAAAGACTAGTGTTCAATTAACCTATTGTATTTTCGTGAACTTAAGGAAATTTTGACAAACTTAACAGCTTTTCTTTCATCACGCTTCATCACTCGTCCTTAATGAACCTAGCACACTTTTATATGACAAATAGCACATTATTTTATATGACGATTTCGAGATATAAAAATTTATATTTTCTAAAAAAATATATGTCAAAGACCAGCCTTCAATGAACCTAACGTGTTTTGGTAGTTCGCAAAGGCAATTTTGTCATAAATTAGGTGAGCAACCACTTTTCGTAGATGTCAAATGCAATTTTGTTAACCTTGAAAGCAATTTAGTTGTAAATTAAGATAACAGCCCAGTTCTGGACTTCTGGTAAATATAAAAGAAAATGTAAAATTATCTTTCGATTAAAATGTATATGTTGAACTAAAAAACCTTATACTGTAGATGTATACAGTACTCTATAACATATTAGGAAAAATGTCGATTCACATAAAAGTTGCTGTGGTTCTGTAAATCTCAAAGGCAGTTTAGTCATATATTAGGCCAACAATGAGTTTTCGTAAAAATCAAAATTATAGTCAATTAAAGGGTGTTCAGACAAAAATTAAGTACTGTATTTTCCAGACTATAAGCTGCACCTGTATATAAGCCGCAGCAGCAAAAATTTACTAAAAAAACATCTTTTGCCACGGATAAGCCACACTGGAGTATAAGCCACAGGTCATATTAACAGGTATTTATGCAAAAAGATGGTATATGAAAGTTTACTTTTTTTTTGTATATATACAGTATATATTTTTTTTAACTCGTCTACCAACTACAACATCCTCTCTTTAACAGCATTCTGTCTCCCATTGTTTAATTGATAGATTTATTTAGTGAACAATGCACACACATAAATAATGTATACAATCATAATATAAATACAATCATATATGCTGTATACTGTATATCAAACACAAACTTTTATAGAAGCTCTTTATGCCGTCCTCACTCCAAAGCGTCGGGTTTTTCACCAGCTAGACAGCTGGATAACGATGTTTCAAACAACCAGACTGTCTTTCCTTTTAGTGTGCTTTATTTGAACAATGGCCATTGACCATTACCCTCTTTAGGTCGCCGTAAAACTAGAAAAATAAAACACGTAATCAGCTAATGATAGATAGCACCTCTCGAGCTAACAAACAAGTTGCACAACGAAAAAATACTCTTATTTGCAACCACGTTACTGCCACTTCCTGAGGATGGTGGTCAACATGATTGTCAGGAACTGGCAGAACAAACAACTAAATGTAGACCAGATTTAAAAGACAAACCTTTACAGAACGGAACCGTCCTTTTTGTTGACGGTTCATCTAAGAAAAATGAGTTTGGAAAAACACAATCAGAGTATCCTGTGGTTTCACTGGACACTGTGCTAAGATCAGAACCACTTCCTTCCCATTATTCAGCTCAGGCTGCTGAGCTTGTGGCTCTGACGGAGGCATGTAAGTTAATGATGGGAAGAGTTGTCACAATCTATACTGACGGTCAATAGGCTTTCTCTACATGTCATGTATTTGCGCAATATTGCGAAAAATAGAGGGATGATAACATCTGCTGGGAAACCAGTAACGCATGCTGAACTCCTATCAAGTTTGTAAAATGCTGTTCAGTTGCCGTTTCAAATCGCAATGTGCAAGTGTGCGGCGCACACTACTGGGACTGATGAGGTTACTTTGGGGAATGCGTTTGCAGATAGGACAGCAAAAGCAGCAGCTACAAAACCCTTTTTAGGGGTGGCTGATTGCACGCCACTAGATAATGTTCTATGGGATGATATTCTCATGGACATGCAACAACAAAGTCCTGTGCAAGAACAAAAACAATGGGTGACTAAAGGGGCAGTTCTTATTGATGGCATTTACGTCAGCACAGATAACAAGCCAATTCTTCCGAAAAATCTTTTCAGGTGGGCTGCTATATTGACACATGGGGTGACTCGTGTCAGCGGGGGTATGGTAGGACAAATACAACAAATATATACAACGTATGGTTTTAATACATTTTCAAAAAACTTTTGTAGGGCCTGTATGATCTGTGCTCGACATAATCCTCAGGGAAATGTCCGCCCAAAACGAGGACAGTTTTCCCAAGCAACATACCCTTTTCAACGAATCCATATGGATTTCATTGAATTAAGCAAAAGTGAAGGAAAACAATATTGCCTTGTCATCATAGATGCATATTGAAAATGGGTAGAAATCTTTCCAACAAACAAACCAGATGCATTAACAGTAGCGAAGGCATTATGTAAGGATATAATACCAAGATATGGCATACCGGAAACCATTTATAGCAATAATGGAACACATTTCGTGAACGAAATCATAGATAAAATAGACCAAATGTTTCACATAGCCTTAAAGCACCAATGTTCATATCACCCCCAGATTGCAGGATTAGTAGAGAGAATGAATGGAACAATAAAAAATAGACTGAAAAAATGCATGGAAGAAACTAAACGACCCTGGACTCAGTGTGTGGATCTTGTAAAATTATATATTAAAATCACAAGTGCCTCAGGTCTAACATCTTATGAGGTCTTTTTGGCAGACCATATAGACTGCCTGCCTTCTCCACCCACTGGGAAGTTGATAATGAAGCTAGCTTAGCTGATTACATTCGGAAAACATTAGAAAAAAGAGATGAACTGACATTACCAGAAGGCGATTGTGCTTCTTTTCAACAGGAAGAGCTGGTCGCTCCAGGGGACTGGGTTCTGATCCGGAGCCTCAAAAAGAAACATTGGAACTCTCCAAAGTGGGAAGGCCCTCACCAAGTACTGCTGACCACACCAACAGCCATAAAAACTGCAGCAAGAAACACTTGGATACACCTTACACATTGTAAAAAAGTCATCTCAACCGAGTTACCCAAAAAGAGGGAAAGGTGAGCAAAGTCTGGTGAGAAGGTGGGAGCAGATTTATAGTATCTGAAAACACTTGAGGCCAGTGAAGTTTCCAAGACACCCTACCTTATTAGGGGTTCTCGGTCGACACGACTATCATGTGGATAAGACTAGTGGGGTTATGTTGTATAGTTTCTGTTGCAGTGAAGGCTGTGCATACACCAGTAAGCCATGATAGAGGAGGGTCAACAAAGGATACAAGGTTACCTGATAATAAGAAATTCACCTTATGCACTAGGAGTGATAGTCTTGACAACTCAGCAGCAATGATTTGTTTGCCAGCTAACAATGTTACAACTGTCATTATACCATGGTCCCAAGTCAAGTTGAGTGAAGCGACTGTTTTTAAAGTGGGACGCCATGTGAACAGTGCGCAAAGTTATGGACCGCCGTACACATGGTATCTAACCGCAAGAACGAGGGCATGGGGAGGATTGGTAGCAGAAACAGGGGAGGACTGGTCTGATTGGACTACTGATAGATGTGCAAAAATCTTATGGCCAAAACTTACATTGACACATGTGAAAGTGGGACTACAGCTAACTGTTAACACCACAAATTGGGGATGTGACGACAATCCATGTGAGGAGTTGGATTTGAGCCCACATGCTCAGGGAGTAAATCCTTATCACACCATTGTTGTTTGCGTATCTTCTACTTTAAAAGATCCCGTGGAAGCTGTCGGTACACATAAATAAAAAAAATGAAATCTCAAAGACTAAGTCGTCCCAAATGGTGATAAAATTGAAAGGGAATCTTTCTGTTGATGATAAATATTTGGCTATCACAGGAGTCACCCAGCTAGGGAATAATTGGCTACTATTAACGGAAACAGCTGCCAAGGCAGCAAATTATTGTTGTGTTACATGTATGGGTCCAAGACCACTACTACGGGTAATTCCAGCAAATATCCCATCAATGTGTTTTCTAGAAGTAATGACAAAATGGACACCAAACGCGACTTGCATTGAATGGAATAATGTGTATCCTGTAACCAAAGCGACAACAGACAAGCCGATTTTCTCCATTGACGTTGCAAAGGCTGACTTTTCTTGCATAAACCTTACAGGAACACAAAATAACGTGGGGAGCCTTCCTTCAACATGGTGTAAGAGAACTGTGTTCCAAGCAGGTCCACTACTGCCACGCAGCGATGTGTGGTGGTGGTGCGGGGGCACCAAGTTGTTCGATTCCTTGAAGGACGCGTCTGGTGTTTGTGCATTGATGTCACTACTCTTACCGGTGTCTATTTTCCCATCCACAGCAGAGGATATTCAGAGAGCAGTTGCAACCCATGATCCCTTTTATCATCTGTTCAGAAGGCGTCGCGCTTCCTGGTGGGATGGTGGGCCAACCTATTTGGACGCAATTGGGGTTCCCCGCAGCATGCCAGATGTATATAAGTTGGCTGATCAAATTGCAGCGGGGTGGGAATCTATTTTTATTTGGATTACACCCAATAAAAATGTAGACCGAATCAACTACACCCATTACAATGTACATAAATTGGGGAACTATACTGAAGAAGGATTTATAGCTATTAAAGAACAATTGGCTGCTACATCACTCATGGCATTTCAGAACCGCATTGCAGTTGACATGATACTTGCAGAGAGGGGTGGCGTTTGCGCTATGTTTGGGGACCAGTGCTGTACTTTAATTCCCAATAATACATCTCCAGAGGGGTCCCTCACAAGAGCCATTGAAGGCTTGCGCATCCTGAATCATAAGATGAAAGAACATTCAGGAGTGTCCACCTCTGCATGGGATGAGTGGTGGGAGAAAACATCAGGTAAATATAGGAATTTTGTGTTTTCTGTCATGGTTTCTATAACTATGTTCACCTCAATTATTGTGCTGTGTGGATGTTGTTGTATTCCCTGCATTCGCGCATTACTTGTCCGACTTATCTCATCTGCAGTCGCTCCCACAAATTCTAGACTACAAGAGATGTATCTTTTGCACACGTACAGACATGGTGGTGTGGGGGGTGACACCGATGACCAAACTGATGATGATGAAGTGATTTCTCCTGTAACCTTATTCGACGCTTCATAAGTCTAATGACAACGACTAAACAGAAGGGAGTTTCAAGTTTGCTATCCAGTACATGATTCAATTGAATAAAGCCTATGGGAAGTTCTTTTGATGAGGGTTTTTGGGGCAAATGTAGAATAAACAGGAGGGAAATGTAGGAATCATTTTTTAGTAGGTATTATACATTTGCCATGATAGTACATATTTGTAGCGTAAGAGAGTGTTTTCAGCTTGGCTGTGGCTACAAGACGAGGACGATTCGACTGCGGAGTGCGAACAGCTGATAAGGAGACATCAACGGCAGAGCCCCTGGGAGGTGACGTCAGGACCTCTGGGCTCACACGCACTACCAGAGAATGTGAAGATTGATAAAGGATTCTTGCTAAATAGTACCATATAAACAAGTATGCTGTGTGCCAATTTTACATGTAATCAGATGCCTCTGTATCATATAAAATGGGGGGTGTTAGAAGTATCGTTAGAGAACGAATGTGCAGTGACCAAATAAACGCTACACTCCTTCTCTCTCTCTCGAGAAAAATATATACTGAGTGCCTTTTCTCTCTTTATTGGCTAATTATTATAAATGTCTATTTGGTGAACCTGACACCAACGTTTCTAACGATAAACAAAACAGATGAACTGTCTCATAATTTTGACAACTTGTGTACTTACGGACAATTTTCTTCCAAGGCAAAACAAAATAAGATCAGCAATCCTCTTACATTAACCTGTCATTTTTGCGTGATGCCACATTGGATAACTCACGTCTACTGAGAATAACAATATTCTAAGTAACCAGAAGAGGGTGCTCTAAGTGTATGTACAAATCTAAAACAACAAAGGTGGTGCAGTGATCCCTCCTACTTCGCGGTCTCAGATATCGGCAGAATATCTTCCACGTCACTGTTGGGGCGGGGGACATTAAGACTCATGTTCCGCACCCCCATTGTCGAGGCCGCTGACAGGTACCGGCTGGCTGCGCGGAATGCGGCTTCGGCAATCACCGAGGAAGAAAGGTGTGGGATGAGTTCGGTGAGGCCATGAAAAGTGACTTCCAAGGCAGCTTTGTCGAAATTCTGGTTCACAATCTGGCGTCTCAGGAGGAGAAGCAGTGCACCATTAACACTGTGGACAGTGGAGATGAGGTGCTGCTAACCTCTACTGGTAATGTCGTGAGCTGGTGGGCAGAATAGTCTGACGACCTCCTCATTTCCACCAACACGTGTTCCACCTAGGAAGCGCTTTTCCATCTCTGGTCATCGAGTTGATCAAAAAACAATTTGGTGGAAAAGGCCCAGAGGGTGGATGAGATCCGCCAGGAGTTTCTAAAAGCTCTGGATGCTATAGTTCTGTCCTGGTTGACACACGTGTAGGAAGGTTTTTGGGACAGTGCCCCTGGATTGGCAGACTGGGGTGGTGGTCCCTCTTTTGAAGGGGGACCGGAAGGTGTGTTCCAGCTATAGAGGGATCACACTTCTCAGCCTCCCTGGTAAGGTCTATTTAGGAGTGCTGGAGAGGAAGGTCTGGCAGAAAGTTGAACCTCAGATTCAGGAGGAGCAGTGTGGTTTTCGTCCTGGCTGTGGAACAGCGGACCAGCTCTACACCCTCACCAAGGTCCTCGAGGGTGCATGGGAGTTCACCCAACCACAGTCTACATGTGCTTGGATCGAGTGAACTTGGAGAAGGCGTTCGGCCGTGTCCCTCAGACAGCTCTGTGGGGGGTACTGCGGTAGTATGGGTTTCCGGATGCCCTGATACGGGCTGTTTGTTCCCTGTATGGCTAATCTCAGAGTTTGGGCTGCGTATCGGTCAGTAAGTCGAATTCTTTCTGGTGAGGGTTGGACTCAGCCAAGGCTGCCCTTTGTCACCAATTCTGTTCATTTCTTTTATGGACAGAATTTCTAGGCGCAAACAAAGCATTGAGGGGGCCAGTTTGGGAGCTTCAGCATTGAATCTCTGTTTTTTGTGGATCATGTGGTGCTGTTGGCTTCTTCAGGCTGTGACCTGCAACTGTCACTGGAGCAGTTCGCAGCCGAGTGTGAAGCGGCTAGGATGACGATTAGCACCTCCAAATCTGAGACTCAGTCGGAAAAATGTGGAATGCGCTCTTTGGGTGGAGGATGAGGTCCTGACCCAAGTGGAGGAGTTCAACTACCTCTGGGTCTTGTTCACAAGTGAGGGTAGAATGGAACTGGAGATCGACAGGTGGATGCAGCATCTGATGTAATGTGGGTTCTGCACCGGTCTGTCGTGGTGAAGAAAGAGCTGAGCCGAAAGGTGAAGCTCTCTATTTATTGCAGCCAAGTGTGAAGCGGCTGGGATGAAGATCAGTACCTTCAAATCTGAGACCATGGTCCTCAGTCGGAAAAGGGTGACGTGCCCTCTCCGGGACGGGGAGGAGTTTAAGTATCTTGGGGTCTTGTACATGAGTGAGGGCAAATGGAACGGCAAATCAAGACCCGTACAGCATCCGCATCACAGCGTATGCTGGACCGGTCTGTCATGGTGAAAAGAGAAATGATCTGAAAGACTTTCTGTTTACCCATGACCCACAGCTTGTGACTGAAAGAACGAGATCCCGGATACAAGCAGCCGAAATGAGTTTCCTCTGCAGGGTTTCAGGGCTCTCCCTTAGAGAGAGTGTGAGAAACTCAGCATTCTGGGAGGGACTTGCTGCTAAGCAGCTGCTCCTCCGCATTGAGAGGAGCCAGTTGAGATGGCTCGGACGTCTAAGGATTTCTCCTGGACGCCTCTCTCAGGAGGTGTTCTGGGCATGTTCCACTGAAGGAGGCCCCAGGGCCGACCCAGGACATGCTGGAGTGACTATGTCTCTCGGCTTGCCTAGGAACGCCTGGGGATCCTCCCAGAGGAGCTGGATGAATTGGCTGGGGAAAGGGAAGTCTCGGCTTCCCTGCTCAAGCTGCTCCCCCCGCCACCTGAAGTGGTAGTTAATAGATGGATGGACAATGAAATCTTTCACGTTAACAAGCTAAACATATTTTATCGTGAACTGTCAGGTGTAACATGGAATTTAGCATGGTTTAAAAAAAACTGTATAGTAAAATGTAACATTTATCATTAGATGGGAAACTTATAATGTTAATATGAGAAACTACTAACATCAAATTTTAACATGAAAATTATTATATTAAAATGTGAAACTTATCATGTTTGTACATAAAACATCATGAACTCTTACACGTTAACAAGCTAAATCCATTTTAACGTGAAGGATATCACATAAAATGTCATGCATCACATTTATGCATAAAAATTTAGCATGGACAATGCTAAACCTGTCACGTTAAAATGAGAGACTACTAACGTCACATTTTAACATGAAAATGATCATATTCAAATGTGAAATCCATTACGTTTATGTCAAACTTAGAATGTGACATGAAATCTATCACGTTAAAAAGTTAAACATATTTTAATGTGAAAGTTATTGTGAAATTTAGCGTGTAGTAACAGGAAACTTTACACTGAAATGTGAACTTTCTGATACAATGTGAAACTTGGCACGTTAAAACGTGTAACACATTTTAACACGTCACTTTTTTTTTCTAGATAAAAATTATCATTGTAAAACATATCAGGGTTGAGTGTGAAAATTGTCACATTAATTGTGAAATATAAATCACCGCGTTAAAAAGTGAAAACGGGTCAAGTTTTAATACCAAATTTAACACACAAAAACTTCGAACCAATCATGTTGAGATGAACGGACTAAACACCAATTCTTGTTTTAGTTCTTGCAATTCCGTTCTACTTGCAAGTAAAATTATCTTGGTGTTTTTCTTCCTTCATTGTGTTGTGTTTTTCTGCAAATGTCTATTAAATGAACCTGACAAGTTATAAAGCAAAAAATCACGACACATTTTAACACACATTTTAAGTCTTAACATGTTTGAAGGCTAAACTTACCGTGTTTTTGCATAGGAGCACATAAAAGGTTAACCGTAAAATTTATCATCGTAAAAGAAACATCTCACAGCTGAATGTGGATCTTTATTACATTATAACGCAAAATTTGTCATGTAATTGTACTGGCATTTATTTGTGTATTTTAGCATCCATACATTTACTTCCAAAACTAAAATAAAATTAAGCAATTTACACAAACACAAATTTGCATCTCCAGACAGGTTGTGTGCCACAAAGATGCTTTTTTAGTACACTTAATGAGATATCACACTTTCAAGTATACACTTTATGCTACACGCATGCAAGTGATAATGTCGCAGATAAAGTGAGTGAAAGCGATGCGACGACAAAAAAAGGCACGCGTGGGCATTGCTGCTGCTGACATGAATGTTTGGCAGCCCTTATTTCGACACATGCAAAGCGAGTGGAACCCTGGCGTCCTCCCTTACTTACACAGATATTGACTGAAAAGTGTCCTCACAGAAAAAGGAAAGCAACATGTTCTTTGTATGGAGAGTAGAAGCCCTGTTTTCACATAAGAAGACATATCGAACACATTTGCAAAATATAGAAATAATGTCCCTGGGTCACTTTGACCCGGGGTGTAATTAGGCACCCAAACGTGTACAAATTATGCATAATCCAAATCCAATATTTGGTTCCAATGTGTGATTTATGTTGACTTCTCAAGAAAAGCAGTGATGTGTATGGGTCGTATGTAGTCACCCAAACATGTACAGAATAGTGTATAATCCAAATCCAATATTTGGTTTCAACAAGTGATTTATGCTTAATTCTCAAGAAAAGGTGTAAAGTGTCTGGGTCAGTTTACCCAGGACGTATTTGTCTCCCTAACGTGTACAAAATATGCACAATTCAAATCCAATATTTGGTTCCAACCAGTGATTTATGTCAATTTCTGAAGAACAGCAGGAATGGTCACTTCGAACTGGGGCTTGTTTGGTCATATTGATGTGTCTGCAATGTGTATATTCCAAATCAAATATTCAATTTCAACCAGTGATTTTTGTTCACTTCTCAAGAACAGCAGGAATGTGTACGGGTCACTTTGTCCCGGGACGTATTTAGTCATGCAAACGTGTATGAAATGTGTATAATCCAAATCTAGTACAGTATTTGGTTTCAACCAGTGACTTTTGTTCATCTCTCAAGAACAGCAGTAGAATGTCCAAGTCACTTTGACCCAGGACATTTTTCCTCACCCAAATGTGTCCGCAATGTGTATAATCCAAATTCGTTTTTGGTTTCAACCAGTGATTTCTGTTAATTTCTTAAAAGCAGCAGTAATGTGTTTGGGTCATTTTGACCCAGAGTGCATCTATTTAGTCACCCTTATGTGTACGAAATATGCATTGTCCAAATTCAATATTTGGTTCCAACCAGTGATTTATACTAACTTCTTAAGAACGGCAGTAATGTGTCTGGGTCACTTTGACCTATTGGCCTATTTGGTCACATTAATGTGTCTGCAATTTATATAATCCAACTCCAATATTTGGTTTCAACCAAAAATGATGTATGTTTATTTCTCTAGAACAGAAGTAATATGAGAGGGTCATTTGGACCCGGGATGTATTAAGTCACCCTGATGTATGTGTATAATCCAAATCCAATACAGTATTTGGTTTCAACCAGTGATTTCTGTTCATTTCCAATTACACAAATTATTGCCAAGACTATCGATTAAATTGGGAATCAAGTTAATGATTAATCATTGCACCTTACCACAAATAGACAATCTTTCTAACCATCTCTGCGGCTGCTTTTCAAAGTGTCGGGCATCTTGTTTCATACGGGGCTGGGAACACAGTGGATTTCATCACCAAGTAGATGGAAACACATCGAATTTCACCAAATCCATCAAAACTGCGCTACTCAAAAGGTCTTTGTGTCAGGCCAGAGTGCGTGTGTGTGTTTGTGTGTGCGTGCCCTTGTGACTAATTGTGTATGTCTGTGAGGATCAGATTGTGAGATGCGGTGATGGATGGAAAGGTTCATCATTCCTGACAGATGCTACATGCTATGCTGAATCACCACTCAACTCTGTGCGTGTCTGTGTGCGTGTGTGTGTGTGTGTGTGTGTGCGCGCATGTGTGCAAATCATTCAAGCAGCAACAAGAAAATCTGAGAGTAAATGATGACTTTTGGGATGGGTGCTCATTGGACAGCAAATGGGTATTGTAACTGTTGCGCTAGCAGGCAGCTATCGCGCGTTTCCCCAATGCTAGGGGCCAAATAATGAGCTGGCCAAAGCAGGCATTTCAGATTAGCAAAAGGAAGCGTGATTTATTTGGCCACACGGTGATATGGCTTATTAGCAAAATCTGGCAGAGATGAGCCTCTCATTTGCCAGGCTGGTTTTTGTTTATTTATTCAATTGGTCAGGTCAGCTGGTCAGTTAGGTAGCAACTATTTGAGTGAGCACGCGCACACTAATTTGTTGGTTGAATTCTGGGGGAAGTTTGGGCAAACTTTGCTTAGGCAGTGGGCTGCTCTGTTATGGAATTGTATTTGTGCCATCGCGAGAGAGCAATAAAAGATTTTGAGCACGCAAAAATAGATGTTGCGCACAGAAAAAAAAACACTGAGCGAGTGAAACTAGATTTTGAGCACAATGAGAGAGCAACAATGGATTATGAGCACAGAAAATTTTTTGCTGCTCAAAATCTCTGCTTGCTTACTCACAATAGCCTTCCCTCCCTCGCTCAAGATCTAGCTGTCCGCTCGAGTTGTGTCCCCTCTGCGTGCTCAGTTCGGCAGACACCTTACTAATGTGCCACAACACTAGCCAATCAGAGCTAGTTTGTAGTTTACATTGATTGACTGCTTGGTCTCCAATTAGGTTGCTTGTTGTGTTCACCTGGAAAGAGCAAACGAGAATACGTCACAACTTGGGCGAGAGAAGGTGGACTTATATCATCAAAGTAAAAAAACTAACAAGGTAGTTCTGTCAAATTAGACAGTACAGTAATAATAATAATTTTAAAACTAATGCCCATACATTGTTTCCAAAGACGTCCACCTTCTCCCAACCAAGTCGATGTCGATCTCAAATATAATCCCATACTGTTGTCAAATTGCTAGTTGTTCAGTTGATCAGGTAATTTAAAGATTGGGCAATTAAAAAGCTTGTTGGTTAGTTAGTTGGTTAGAGAGTCATATTACCAAAGGTGGGCAATTATACTTCTGACATCAGAAAAAAACGGACGACCATTGCTGATGGATTGTCAGCTCTGACCGAGTGCTCGCCTCTGCATATTAGGTTATTTGTTAACATATTGGCTTAGTAAGTTCATTAATTAGTTAGTTAGCCTTGTATTGTGATGTTTGGACAATTACTTGGTCCATTGTTTGGCAGTTAGTCAGTCAGTTTACTTAACTCAAGAAATGAAGTAACAAATAAATTTAGTTAATTTAAGAGTTAGTTCAATGATTGGGAAATTAGGTTGTCCATTAGTGTGGTATTTATTTAGTTAAGATAAGACCGAATTTTGATATTTTTGATTAATTTATTTGTAACTTCGTTTGTTAGGTTTTCTGGCACAGTGGGCCCCCGTGTTACAACATTAATCCGTTCCCCGTTTGGGGTTGTTAAGGGAATTTGTCGTATGACGGGCAATCCAAACCTATGTTAAATAGCTAATGTGTTTAGAACCCCAGGTAAAAACATCAACATTGCACATGCATATTAAAAATTTGTACCAAAATAGTATAGTAAGTTCTATGTATGTATAATATACATGTATCCAATCAGAAAGCATCATAAATGAAAAAATATACAAAGGATTTCTTTACCTTTGAGTGCTGCTTGTTATGCCCATATTCGCTAATAAGGGTTATTGCCAGCATCGTTTCCATATGTCATCTTCTTACTTCTCTCTTTAACATCACTAGCAATCTTGGGACCCATGGCTAACCCTTTCAACTTTGAATTAAGCAGTAAATTGCACTATAAACACGGTTTTGTAACCACTCACAATCGAACAAAGCTTTACCGTTCCACCATTTTAAATAAGTGAGGCCGACCAATAGCAGACCACCAGCTCCGTGAGGAGACGCCGACCAATAGCAGACCAGCATTATAGACACGCGTTGCATGGAAGCAGTTAGACGGCAATCGTAAATAAGTGCAATTACCTAAAATCGCCAGCAGATGGAGGTGAGACAACACAAATACAGCCAAGCCCCTAGGGTCATGAGAGCTATTTTGGTCGCATAACCGGGAAAATGTCCTAAAGAGGGGATGAAAAAAGTCGCAACATGAAAATGATGTAAATCAGCGAGGCTGTAACACGGGGGCCCACTGTATTTCAATCATTATGATATTAGATTGGGATATTAGATTAGATTGTTATTTAGTAGGTTAATCAATTTAGGTGAATATTTGTTAACCAATACAGTGTACTAAGTTACTTATCTGACAGCCAGTTAGTCAGTCAGAAGGTCAAGTATAAGCTGGTCAATTAATTCAATTAATTTAATTCAATGTTTGAGTTGGGTAGTGTGTTTTAAATTGAGCACTTGTCATTGGCTATTTTAGCTAATGTTAGCGAGTTTGTCAGTTGGTTAGTTTCTTTATCTGAATTTGGCAAATTAGTAGGTCCATTGTTTTTTGGTTAGTAGCCACTTTACCTGTTACTTTGTTATTTCATTTGTTTAGTGAGTGAGTGAGTGAGTGAGTGAGTGAGTGAGTGAGTGAGTGAGTGAGTGAGTGAGTGAGTGAGTGAGTTAGTTAGTTAGTCTGGTATTTCTATGATTGGGAAATTAGTCTGAAATTAGTGGGTTAGTCAAACTTTTGTGAATTTAGTCAGTGGCCTGGTCAGTCTGTCAGTTGGTTGGTTAGGTGTTTTGACGATTGGACATTAAGTTCGTCAATTATTTAGTTAGTTTGTCAGTCAGTCAATTTACTTGTTAGTTTGTTACTTTATAAACTAATGAGGAGACCGGACATTAGCAAACATGAGATCAAGCAGCCAGATGCTGTGTTCTTCACGGTGGGGGACTTCAACCACTGCAATCAGGACTGTTTTTCCTAACAAGATTTATTATTTGCTCATTTATGGAATGTAGTCCCTGGGAAGTGAACAGAATAAAAAATTCACTGTGTGGTATAGTCCTATACATGACAGGAAAATCTCTTTGAATCTTTAATTCAGATATTCTGCTAGTTAATAGGTTCGCTGTTCAGTAGTTGGTCAGCCTGTTCATTGGCAGGTCAACTAGTCAGGGAATTAGTTGATAAGGCAGGTAAGTCAGTTTGTAGGTCAGGTCAGTTGATTCACTAGTAAGTTGTTGGTAGGTCATTTAGTTAGTCTGATAGCTACCCAGTTAGTTGATGACAATGGTAAGTTCATTAGTTGGTTCTTTAGCTGGTCAATTTGTTCGTGATTTGTTTGGTCTAGTTTGTCAATTCACATGGTGAATCGGTCAGTCCGGTTGGTGAGTCAGTTATTCAGTCTGCTGTTTAGTTAGTTCTAGTAATTCTGTCTACCAGTCAGTTTGTTAGTCATCAGTCAGTAGGTTGGTCAATCAGTTTGCATGTTCATCAACAGAAAACTGGCAAACTTTCCATCAGTACCGACACAATGACATGTACACCACACCTTTGCTCAGGTTAGCATGATCCCCATATGAGTGTGTGTGTGTGTGTGTGTGTGTATGGGTGTGTGTGTGTGTGCATGTGTCCAACTAATAATCAACACATGGAATACTCATGCATGTCAACAAGTCATTGTCGAGAATGCACATTTTTCATTACTAATCAGCTTGAAGGAGGCTAATCTGTGCTGTCCAGAACATTGGTCTACTTCCAATTAGTGTGCGTTTGTGCTATTTTCAACCCAATGTTTGAGGCCTCACAAAGCAAACACACACACGCGCGTGCACACTGGCAACAAACTCCATCTGTTGAGCCAGGTCGGTCCGCTTCCTGGCAGTTACGACGCATATGAAACTTTGTGATTCATTCTGTTTGTCCTCTATGATGTGTTTTTTGTTGTTGTTGCGTATATGTAACCAGCAAGCTGGCTTGTTTATTAAAGCCTGCTAAGCACAAATTAGTGCCAGCTTTTCTAATCGTTGACTGTTGATGCTATCCTTCCTGGTTGCCGCTTTGACCTTCATCGCTCTGGGTTTTCTCTGGATATCACCTTCATTGTCATCATCGTTGTCACCATCAGCAGAAGCAGCATTTTGGCAGCAAACGTGCACCAGTGAGCATCAAATAAGTGGTGTACTGTACTTGCGTGTGTACAAGTGGGAATATTTAGAGCATTTAGTCGTCCTCCTTGCAGCCGGATTTGGACTATGGACTTGCGACTGTCATGTTTCTATTGTGGTTTCGGGCTGGGTTTTCTGTTTTGGGGGATTTAGGTTTTTTCAAGTTGTGAGTTCTTTTAGTTCTTGTGTCTTGCACTCTTGGTTTCCCTTGTGTCGATCGTCGTTAGTATGATTTGTTTCCACCTGTGTACTCGTCCTCCTTGTGCCACCCAATCAACTCCCTCTGCCTTTTGTTTCTCCCCAGCTGTTTCCCGTTTACTTGTCTAGTCCCTAGTCTATTTAAGTCTGAGTTTGCTTTCAGTTCGTATCAGGTCATTGTCCTTGTCAGATTGTCGTTTTGCTCCCCATCAGAATTCTTAGCCAAGTTACCCTGTGGCGCTCAGTTAAGTCTTGGCCTCTGTTCGCCTTAGTTTCGTGTTTCCCTCTTCGAGCCTGCCCCCATCTGCAGCTTTGTTGTTCATGTCCTTCAGATTGCCACCCTTCTGTTGCTACTTTGATTTTGGTCCTACCTTTCATTAAATAAGATTTTCTTGAGTACAACTTGCTTCCAGATTCCCTGCCTTTGGGTCCACCACTACACTCCACCATGCCGAACCATGACAGCGACACAAGTTGGCTAGCTGGTGGCTAGGCTAACAGCTGTGACTGGCGCTTGGCAGCATTGCCCAGCAGCAGCAATCCACTGATAAAGACCATGACAGCCGGGGAGAGAGATGAACTGGCGAGCAGGATGAAAGCTCAGCAGAGCAACAGGTGGCTCTTTCCTTCACTCAAAGGGGATTGAAGTGAATTTAAACAACATAGAGGCATGTTACCCTCTGCCCCGGAGAAATGACAATGTCACACTGGCTGTTTTCATGAGGTTTGTCAACAGAAAAAACAAGACTGCACTGATGAAACAGGGAAGGAAACTGAAGGAACCAACGTTTTCATAAACGAGCATCTCACAAAACGCAACTCCGATATAACAAGGAAAGCAAGCATCTTTAAAAAAAACAGAGAAAAATTCAGAGCACATGGACCAATAACTGTAAAATATTTATTAAACTAAACGGAAATCCGGAACAAGCCAAAGTTATGATCATCAGAAACATGGAGGAGTTGGACAGGTATCGAGATTAACATCGGACTCTAAGGTAATGACTCAAAACACAACCATGACACAGTCAGAAATAATTCATTCACCTGCATCTGGAGACAATGATGACACAACTCAAAGGACTCTACATCATAACAATATAGAGCTGAAAACGTTTCAATATACAGATCACAATATACTGGACATAAAAAATAATAGAGATCAGGACAACAATTTCTTTTCCAATATTAACAACAACTGCTGTTATTACACGGACGAAACAACTTGAATTACAAAGTAGTGCAAAATATATCAACTGTAATTGACAATCTGTGTGAATGTATAACCATTGAAATCTGTGAAGGAAAAATCAAAAATGTAATAATCAGTTGTGTATATCGAGCACCACGTTCAAGCGCAGGAAGTATTCAAGAATTGGATCGAGGCACCGTTTTCTAGGATGAGTCCAACGGTTATTTTCAACTGTGGTGATTTCAACATTGATCTGCTAAATCCAAATGAGCACAAAATGACTGACAAATTCATTAAAACAATTATAGTATGAGCCTTTATCCAAAAATCACCAAACCCAGCAGAATCACACCCTACAGTTCAACATTAATAGACAATATATTCATTAACGACATCTATAACAATACCTTGAATGGATTACTAATCATTGACATCAGTGACCACATACCAGTTATTACAGTTTATAATGGCAACTTCAAAGGAAATCCCCCAGATGAAAAGCCAACATACAGACGATTGAGGACAGATGAAAGTATGAATGCATTCAAAAATGACTTGTTTGCGCAAAATTGGGATGTGGTATAAAAAGACAATGATATTGATAATGCATATGGTACATTCTTAAGAAAATTCACATCACTATACAGTATTACAAAAATTGTCCAGTCAAACAATATAGTAGAAAACATAAATAAACTGATAGACCATGGTGGGATTACAAAATGCCTTATGCACTCTTCATAAAACGAAGCACTAAAGAGGCATAAAATAAATATAAAAAATATAAAAATATGTTAACTAATATTATAAGGGTTAGCAGAAAGGAATATTATAGTGAAATATTTAATAACAACAAAAACAATATTAAAGGAACATTGGACATAATAAATATTATTAAAAATAGCCCTAGACAGTGTTACCTTCAGTATTTCAAGGTTAACAACATTAAAAAAGGATAATATGGAAGCTATAGTTAATAATATTAATCTTTTTTTGGAAATATTGGACCAAAGCTGGCAGAAAAAAAATCCATTGTGATCCATTGTCATCTCAGGATTGGAATGATAACCTTGTAGATAGAAACTCAAGCTCAATGTTCCTCACAGTGGTGCAAGAAAAAGAAATAACTGATATTGTAAATAAATATAAACAAAAACCATCTACTGATTGTAAAAACATCAATATAAAAATTGTGAAAAGGGTCATTGATGCGATTTCAAAACCATTAACTTCCATCTGTAACTTATCATTCCAAACCGGTAAATTTCCAAAAATATGAAAATACTGTAGCTAAGGTTGTGCCGCTGTATAAAACTGGGAATAGACACCACTTGACAAATTACAGGCCTGTTTCTTCACTACCACAATCCTCAAAATTTTTTGAAAAATATTCAACAATAGACAAATTCATAGATAAACATAAATTACTCTCTGACAGTCAGTATGGATTCAGATAAAACAGTTCAACTTCACTGGTATTAATGGAATCATTTGAGGAAATCGCTAATGTTATAGAACATAAACAACATGTACAGTAAGTGGAATATCCATCGACCTCAAGAAAGCTTTCGACACAAACAATCATGATATATTAATCAATAAACTGGAACGGTATGAGATCAGGGGGAGTTTTGGACATTGCTTGTGTGCTACTGTGCAGAGATCTGGGGCAATCCTTATAAATGTACATTACAACCACTATCTATACTGCAAAAAAGAGCCATAAGGATAATTCGTAACATTGGTTACAGAGGACATACAAATCATCTATTCTTAAAATCAGAAACATTGAAACTCACTGATCTAGTTCATTTTCAAACAGCACAAATCATGTATAAAGCAACAAACAATCTACTTCCGGGAAACAAACTGTTTTTTGAGAAGGGGGATATAATCTGAGGGGGAATTGAATTTTAAACATCTCTGTGCTCGTACAACATTAAAAACTTTCTGGATTTCAATATGTGGAGTGAAACTGTGGAACAGACTTATTGGGGAGCTGAAGCAGTGTCCAAGCATGAGCAAGTTCAAACAGCGGTACAAACACAAACGGTACAAACTGTATTTACCTATAGAGAAGAAGAAGTCTGCGACAACCATTAGTGTTCTCATATATTGTCTATCTATTTGTTAATTTATCTTATTTGTTCCTATTTTGGGCACATTCATGTTATGAGTATGTGATTAATAAAAAAAAAAAAAAAAAAACAGGATACACAGAAAAGATACATATTAACTATTAAGTGGAGAAGGGGTAGGATTAAATAAGCTTATGATTCCTCCTACTCCTTTTCGAACATGTTAAGCCATTGTCGTTTCAACTGTATATATATATTATATATATACTCACACACACACAATTTATTTTGAAGTCTTTACTGGAGCGAGCAAATTGTCATCTATATGATCATTACCTCACGATTCGGCTCACCAATACCAGTATTATGTATATTCACTGACCAGTGTCCTCTTAGCAAAACTCCGGTGCCATCACAGAACAGCTGTATTTATATTAAGGTTAGATTACGCCCAGGTGGACTCCATTTAATCATTAGGTCAAGAGCTGATCATTCAGCAATCATCATGCAATCTCTGAAGGCAACTGGTTACACTAAGAGAAAAGGGGGCTGAATACTTTTGCACGCCACATTTTTCAGTTTAATTTTTTTTTAAATTTGAAAGTCATGTATAATGTTCCTTCTACTTTTACAATTGTGAACGGCGTTGTGTTGGTCTTTCACATAAAATACCAATAAAATATATTTATGTTTGTGGTCAGAACGTAACAAAATGTGGAAATATTCAAGGGGTATGAATACTTATATCAGTACTCATTTTATTCTCAATTTAAAAAAAAAACAAAAAACTATGGGTCCCCAAAGAAATGTTTGAGTCCCAATAATCGCAAGCAAAAAGGACAAAATTTAAGGTTCAAACTGTTTTTACAAGATGTGAGAGAAAAAAACTAGAACAGATATTTACAAATGTCACAGTAAAATGTATTAAAATAATAAAATGAACTATGTAAGTTCATTGGCCACCGTCATCATCTTCTTTATATCGCAACCACTAATATAACAGTACATTTTGGTATAAAAGTCCACTTAGCTTCAACATGTCAACTTTTATTCCTCTTCTTGATTTTCCAAAGCATTTCATGTTCGCGTTTTACTTTCTGGCTCATTGTTACCTGAATATGTATTACTTGACTTGTCACGGATACTAACAAAATTGCAGAGTTGATGTTGTTTCGGGCTCCAAGATAACACTTTTAAGGGCTTTTTTATTTTCCATAACTAGATTCTGCAGACGAAATCTAATGACTACGAGGTCTCGGGTAAAAATGAGAAAACGTGACCTGCAAGATCAACACAAACATGGCAAACTCGGTTGTAAAAAATGTTCGTAAATAAAATCAAAATCAAAAATGATTTGTGGTTCATTCTACAGATGTGCAAGAATCACCATATAACTTAAGCTTGCTTTGCAAGCCAGAATAAAAAAGGGAACGTTTTAAATTACAAATGGCAATTTAATATACAGTAAAAAACACGTCTGGGCATGGTGAGTTAGGAGGAAGTAAAAATGCTGAAAAACTTTAAAATATGTGTCTCAAAAAGGGACATTTTCACAAGGAAATGAGGCAGGACTGAACGGGAGCAAAACTTGACAGAGTATCACCAGACAGGTGGACCAAATCAAACTAACGAAAATGCAGACAATAAAGACTGTGGTCATGTCGCAGGTGTGATGTTACAATAGCTAACGAATTTTTTTTTACAATTTTGTAAAATATGTGATATTTTGACAGTTGAATGAGTCATTTTCAGAGGTCATTCATTTTAGAATGCCACATCAGATTTTGATGGGACCCAATTGGGAGACCCCTCGTGTGCTCTCGTGTACCTCAGGACATTTCTGGGGTTACGATGGCTACATAGTTTTTTTAATGATTTTTTTAAAATATGTGATGTATTGACAGTTGAATGTGTCATTTTCAGGGGTCACTTATTTTGAAATACCACATCAGATTTTGATGAGACGCAATTGGGGGACCCCCGGGGTGCTCTAGTATCCCCCAGGTAAGGTGTGATGTTACGATAGCTAAAGAATTAAAAAAATGTGTCATGTGATAAAATGTGATAAAATGACAGTACAATGTGTCATTTTCAGGGGTCACTCATTTTTAAGTGCCGCATCAAATTTTGATGAGACACGATCTGGGGACCCCTGAGGTGCTCTAATATCTCCCAGAACAGGTGTGGTGTTCCCATAGCTAAAGATTTTTTTAAATGATTTTTTTTTCAATATTTTAATAAAGTGACATATGAATGAGGCATTTTCAGGAGTCACTAATTTTGAAATGCCATATTTGATGGGATCCAGTTTGGGTGACCCCTGGGGTTGTGCAGTGTCTTCCAGGACTAGTTTGGTATTACGAGAGCTAAAGAAAATAAATACATAAAATCAGGTCCCATGACAGTGAAGTATTGAAGTTTTAGGTGACTTTTAGGTAACATCCCTGCCTTACGTTTTTTTTTCAATTTACGATAGGAGCAGCTGCATTTTTTTTTGTCCCCTCCAACACACATTGGGTTGCTGGACCGAAAACTATCAGGAAAGAAATCTTCTCTTTCTTTACATACACTTTGAATGTTCAAACATGTCACTCAAAATTGTAACTGTTTTGCAAGATGTTTTGCATCCGCGATGTCGTCCTCTTCAAAATGGCTTGTATCGCCTTTATACTTGATACTTTTGACGGAAAGCGCGGACCTTGTGCATATTCTTTCACAAATATGTCACTTGCAATGGAGCCCATTGGATGACAAGTAGCTCAAGTCTTTGGTCATGGAAAGAATGCATGCAGACTTCAGGGCCACTTTTAGGTGTCCATGCATGCTGCCCGTCAAAAGTATATTTAGCTTTTTCTTCCAGGCGCTTTGAGCACTTTGGTCATTTCTTATTTACGAGTCAACAAACTTAAAATCAGGCAAAAAATGGAGCTAAAATCACATTGACAGCCTTTCAAATGAAAAAGGAAGGCCTGCAAACCCCGATATACAGTATCTCTCTCTCTCTCTCTCTCTCTATTATATATATATATATATATATATATATATATATATATATATATATATATATATATATACACACATCTTATCGTCGTAAGATGAAAAATACATAAAACAGGGGGTTTTATGTAGTATGTACTGTACAGTACATACTACAGAAAAACACATCACCATGTTTGGACCAAAAATGGTTCTTTTTTGAGCTGTCATTCACAGAAATGCCGATATGCTATTGGCCGAATGCCTTCATCTAACTTGATGGCACAAGCCGGTCCGTGTGTTGTGAAGACTTTGCAAACTTTATCTGTTAGACATGGCTTCTAAAATTGCAAGTGGCGGTAAAGGAAGAAATAAGAGGATGATGACAATAGAAACGAAGCAGGAAATAATAAAAAAATACGAAGGAGGCGCAGGCATAGTTAACCTTGCTAGTGAGAGCAAGAACAAGGAAGCTTTGAAAGCAAGCAAGTCTTATAAGGGCAAGACTTTCCTTGTCAGGGGACGGACCTCGGTCAACAACAAAATGGAGAGGCTTCTTCTATTATGGATTAAAGAGAAGGAAATCGCCGGTGATATGTTCTCGTTTAAGAAAAGTTCTCATTTAAGATAAAAATTAAATAAATTCTGCGGGTTCGTCTCTGCTCCACCCCGCCTCCACCAGCTCAAGTCACGTCGCCCCAAAGGTAAATGTCATTTTTCCTTTGTATATTTATGTTATTAAATTTAACTGTACAGTAGATTATGTTACTAATTTTTAATATGTGTATAAAGTCGTGATGTTTTTACCCAAGGTTTTTGCACCTGTTGCACGCATGATTACGTCACAAGATGGCGGCGCGTGTAGACGCAGCGGCCACTCGCTCTTCCGACAATGCGTTGTTTTGTTCGTCAAACAAGTGTTTGTCTGAAAGTTTTTCCGCTCTGTTTACGCCAAAATACGCGTACAGTCGACGGGTCTTCTTACAAATCCAGAGAAGCAACATTTGCCAACTTTTAAACACGGAACTGGAGAACTTGCTAAGGGAATTGGGACTGCTACGCCGGCCTGCTAATTCACCTACTCGCCTGCTACCCCTCCCCCGGAATGGAGGCGCCGGAAGCGGTGCGCCAGGACGAGGAAGCGAGGCAAGCGCGGAGGTATTCGAGCTAGGCTAGAGGCTAATCCAACTCGCCCGGCCATACCATCTATTCTTTTAGCGAACGTTCGTTCACTGGACAACAAAATGGACGATATCCGACTTCTGAGATCAGCAAACCGAAAAGTGAGTGACTGTTGTGCATTAGTTTTCACGGAAACCTGGCTAAATAGTAACATTCCGGATTCCGCTATACATCTAGAGCAGCTAACATGCTACAGATCTGACAGGGCTCTCGCAGAGGGGGGGAAGTCGCACGGTGGCGGCGTGTGTGTTTACATCCGCGAAGCGTTGTGCCGGGACGCCACTGTAGTATACAAACACTGCTCACCTCTGGCGGAATTCATGATCGTGACGTGTCGCCCCTTCTACTTGCCAAGGGAGATAAGTTCAATACTGCTGGTCGCTACCTATATCCCCCCAACTAACAACAGCAACAGAAGTGCACGAACTGTACCAGGCTATCAGTGAACAACAAAAAGCGCAACCAGGCGGCTTCATCATCCTCGCGGGGGATTTCAACCATGCTGATCTCAAAACTGTTCTCCCAATGTTTCATCAACAAATCCACTTTGCAACAAGAGGACATAACATTTTGGACTGTGTTTACACTCAGCACAAAGGAGTGTACAAAGCCACCCCCCTCCCC
The DNA here is from genome assembly GCF_059441005.1 of Hippichthys cyanospilos. Lineage (NCBI taxonomy): Eukaryota > Metazoa > Chordata > Actinopteri > Syngnathiformes > Syngnathidae > Hippichthys > Hippichthys cyanospilos. The sequence goes on from NC_142375.1 coordinate 2,044,092, forward strand.
CATATCGGCGCCTCTGACCACCTCACTATTATGCTAATGCCTGCATACAGACCAAGAGTGAAAGTCATCAAACCTGCACTGAAAGAAGTAAGGGTGTGGCCACAGGAGGCGACCTCAGCCCTACAGGACTGCTTTGAGTCAACAGACTGGGACATTTATAAGGAAACAGCCACCTACAACGGCATCACAGATATTGAGGAGTATACAGACACAGTGGCCTTCTACATCACCAAATGCATGGACGCCGTGACCCACATCAAGAGGACCACCACACGGGCCAACCAAAACCCATGGCTAACAGGAGACATCCACAGGCTATTGAGGGCCAGAGACAAGGCCTTCAAAGCTGGGGAGAAATCAGCCCTGAGAATAGCGAGAGCCAACCTGTCCCGTGGCATCAGGAAAGCCAAACAAGAATACACAAACAAGATAACCTCTCACTTCGAGGACAGCAAGAATGCACACAGCCTATGGCAGGGCATTCAGGCTATCACAGACTACAAACCTGCACCACAAAGCTGTGAGAGCGTGATCACTCTGCTCAACAACCTAAACAGTTTCTTTGCATGCTTTGAGGAACAGAACACCACCTGCCCACAGAAAACACCAACACCTCCGCACGACCAGCCTCTGTGCCTGTCTGCTGCCAGCGTGAGGAGGACACTCTCCGCCATCAACACCCGGAAAGCAGCAGGTCCAGACAACATCCCTGGCAGGGTGCTGAAAGACTGTGCAGAGGAGCTGAAAGATGTTTTTACAGACATCTTTAACACCTCCCTGTGGCAAGCCATTGTGCCATCAGGCTTCAAAGCTGCCACCATCATACCTGTGCCAAAGAAATCCTCCCATCCTGCTTCAACGATTATCATCCGGTGGCACTGACACCCATCATCATGAAGTGCTTTGAACGACTAGTCCTGTCACACATAAAATCCATCCTGCCCCCCAGCCTGGACCCGTATCAGTTCGCCTACAGGGCAAAGCGATCCACAGACGACGCAATCTGCTCTGCCCTCCACCCGGCACTCACCCACCTGGACAAGAAAGACTCATATGTGAGAATGCTGTTCATAGACTTCAGCTCAGCGTTCAACACCATAATACCCCAACAACTCACCTGCAAACTGGACAAACTGGGCCTCAGCACCTCACTCTGCAACTGGCTGCTGGATTTCCTCAGCCAGAGGCCTCAGGTGGTGCGAGTTGGCAACATCTCAGGCAGGATCACCCTGAGCACGGGGGCCCCACAAGGCTGTGTGCTCAGCCCCCTCCTCTTCACCCTACTAACACACGACTGCTCAGCAACCCACAGCTCCAACCACCTCGTGAAGTTTGCTGACGACACAACACTGGTGGGTCTCATCTCCAACGGTGACGAGACCCACTACAGGAAAGAAGTGGAGCTTCAGACCGGATTGTGTAAAGACAACAACCTCCTGCTAAACATCAGCAAGACCAAAGAGATGGTCGTCAGCTTCCAGAGAGGCCGCACCCAACACCCCCCACTGACCATCGATGGTGCTGCAGTGGAGAGGGTGAGCAGCACCAAGTTCCTGGGGGTGCACATCAGCGATGACCTCTCCTGGACCACCAACACTGCATCTCTGGCCAAGAAAGCACAGCGGCGTCTCTACTTCCTGCGCAAACTGAAGCGGGCAAGTGCCGCGCCACCCATCATGACCACATTCTACAGAGGAACCATCGAAAGCATCCTCACCAGCTGCATCACCGTGTGGGGCGGGAGCTGCACCGACTACAACAGGAAGGCTCTACAACGCATCGCAACGCAGGACAGCTGAGAGGATTATTGGTACTCCGCTCCCCTCCCTGCAAGACCTGCACACCACCCACCTCGGCCGCAAAGCCGTCACGATTGTCACCGATACAAGCCACCCTGCACACAGTCTGTTCAGCCTCCTGCCCTCCGGAAAGAGGTACAGGAGCCTCCGCTCCCGCACCACCCGACTCAGGAACAGCTTCATCCACCAGGCCGTGAGACTGCTGAACTCTCCCCCCCTCCCACCCGTGAAACTGCTGAACTCTCTCTCTCTCCACTCCTCTCTCTCACATTCAGCCCCAGCCAGAAGAAACACCTAGTTGGCCCCTCACCTAAACTCAAACTTTACTCATGCACTTGCAAAATTTGCACAGACTTGCTGCTGCCCTATTGATTTATAATTATACTTCTATTGCACTAGCGATTACACTTAGAACTATAACAACTACCTCAAATGCACACAACTGGGACAACCACAGCCAGAGTTGTCCTGCTTTGTGTCTCGTACTGTTGGGTTGTCCTGTCATATGCTGCTACTTATGTCTTGTCTTGGGGTGCTCTTGCCATACCTGGTTTTTCGTATTTAGTTTTTAGTTTTAGTTGTTAGGTTAGCAACACTAGGCAAAGTAGATCAAACACACTGCACTTTACATTACTATAGATAAGTATCTAGCTTTTAGGTTTGTCTCGTCTTGCGCACCTGCACTTTGTTATTGTACATGTAAAACGCAGAGGATAGTGAGAAACGCAATTTCGATTCCTTTGTATGTTAAGCACATGTGAAGAAATTGACAATAAACTTGACTTTGACTTTGGCATTCACTAATTAACATAGGTTTGGATTGCCCGTCATTTCGAGTTACGAGCCTAGCCGCTGAACGGTTTAAGTTCGTAACACAGGGGCCCACTGTATTTGGCTTTTATTGTCCATAAAGGGGCTATGCATTTTTTTTAATCTGGATTTGTATAGATTGGTCTGATGCCACTAAACATTTTAAGCAAGTAAAGTAAAAATACATTCAAAAGTGCTTTTGTTATGACGCCTCAAAAGCAAAGCCAATTTTTGTCCAAACATGATGATGTGTCTGTCATGTTGATAAACTGGCCCTGTCAAAAACTGGGCATGCATCAACAAATTCTGTTACGCACAACATCGTTAGTTTTGCTATTATCAGAATTCTAATAAATAATAGCAGAATAAAAGGGATATCCATAATTAATTTTTTTGAATGTTTAAAGAAAAAAATATATTCAAAAATGGTTTGGGGACACTTCAAAAGCCGGTGTATTTTATGTTTTTGGAAGAAAAATAAAATGTGTACTATGTTTTTCACAAGCCAGCAAGGATTAATGTGAAAATTCTGTGTCCTCTGAGAATAAAGTGAGAATTCAGAATTCTCACAATGCGACCAGGCTTCAGTGGTCGCCAAGGCAAAAACTCGGGTGTGGGAGGAGTTCGGTGAAGTTATAGAAAACGACTTCTGGACAACTTCGAGGAAATTCTGGTCCACCATCCGGCATCTCAGGAGGGGAAAGCAGTGCACCATCAACACTGTGTATAATGGGGATGGGGCGCTGCTGACCTCAACTCGGGACGTTGTGAACCGGTGGACAGAATACATTAAAGAACTCCTCAATTCCACCAACACGTCTTCCCCTGAGGAAGCAAAGTCTGGAGGCTCCAAGGTGGGATCTCCCATCTATGGGGCTGAAGTCACCGAGGTGGTCAAAAAACTACTTGGTGGCAAGGCCCCGGAGGTGGATGAGACCGCCCGGAGTTTCTAAAGGCTCTGGATGTCTTAGTCCTGGCTGACACACCTCTGCAACATAGCGTGGACATTGGAGACAGCACCCCTGGATCAGCAGACTGGGGTGGTGGTCCCTCCTTTTAAGAAGGGTGTGCTCCAACTACAGAGGGATCACACTCCTCAGCCTCCTCTGTAAAGTCTATTCAGGGGTGCTGGAGAGCAGGGTCTGTCTGGAAGTTGAACCTCAGATTCAGGAGGTTTTCGTCCCGGCCGTGGATCAGTGGACCAGCTCTACACCCGCGGCAGGATCCTCGAGGGTGCTTGGGAGTTCGCCCATCCAGTCTACATGTGTTTTGTGGATTTGGAGAAGGCGTTCAGGCATGTCCCTCGGGGAGTTCTGTGGGGGGTGCTTCGAGAGTACGGAGTATCGAAAGCCCTGATACGGGCTGTTCAGTCCCTGTACCACCGATGTCAAAGTTTGGTCCGCATTGCCGGGAGTAAGTTGAATCCGTTTACAGTGGGGGTTGAACTCCACCAAGGCTGCCCTTTATCGCCGATTCTATTCATGACTTTTATGGACAGAATTTATAGACGCAGCCGAAGCGTTGAGGGTGTCCGGTTTGGGAGTCTCAGCGTTGCATCTCTGCTATTTGTAGACGATGTGATGCTGTTGGCTTCTTCAGACCGTTACCTCCAATTCTCGCTGCAGCGGTTTGCAGCCGAGTGTGACGTTGCTGGGATAAAAATCAGCACCTCCAAAGATCCTGCCTCAAGTCGAGAAGTTCAAGTACCATGGGATCTTGTTCACGAGTGAGGGTAGGATGGAACAGGAGACTGAAAGGCTGATCAGTGCAGCGTCTGCGGTAATGCGAACTCTGTACCGGTCGGTTGTGGTGAGGAGGGAGCTTAGCCCAAGGGCAAAGCTTTATATTTACCGGTCGATCAATGTTCCTGCCCTCACTTATGGTCATGAACCATGGGTCATGCATTGAGAGAAGCCAGTTGAGGTGGTTCGGGCATCTGGTTAGGATGCCTCTCGGACGCCTCCCTGGTGAGGTGTTCCGGGCACCTGGGAGGAGGCCCTTGAAACGACCCAGGACATGCTGGAGGGACTATGTCTCTCGGCTGGCCTGGGAACACCATGGGATCCTCCCGGTGGAGCTGGATGAAGTGGCTGGGGAAAGGGAAGTCTGGGCTTCACTACTGAGGTTGCTGCCCCCGCTTCACACTTTATATTCACAATTTTGGCCTTAAAATATCAGAAATCTCAGAAAAGTCAGAATTATAACTTGTGCGAATTGTGACTTTAAATGGAGAATTCCAAGAATAAGGGCAGGTTTTTCTTAAAACTTGTGAGAATTCTGCCAACATTTTTTTGTCACAGGTTCTAATCCTATTCCATAAGTACCTTTTTCAGAACTGAAAAATATTGTATGAGGAAACCCCTAATGAAAATAACCCTCAGCATTAGAAAGCTTCTGCCAAGGATACATTCAACAATCCGACTCCTAAATCTGAAACACGCGTGAAATCCTCCACACAGAAGCCTAAAACCAAGCGCTAGCTTTTGCCAACAAATTAAGCTCAACCTCATGAACAAGGTGGAGTCATATGCTCATCATTGCTGTATAATCAGATGTGTTCCCTGGCATTGGCCGCCCGATAGGTCGCCGCGATTAAGAACTATATGTATGCTAATCCAATCATGGCGACAAGGGCCTGAGTGCAAGCCACCTGCAGACCGGATGGCTGTCATTAGCGTGTCCACCCGCTGATAAAAAGATCGTTAAGGGAATCCCGAATGCAAGACAAGGATCGAAATAAGCGAGATTGCATCCTTGCGGACTTTAAGTGACCGCAAATTATCCCAAAAAGTTTCGGAATGGCAATCAATTATGCTCGAGTGCCAGGTTTCGTAAGACCTAATCGGTGATTGGTACAGAACAACTGGCCACTGTCGGAGGATGGGGAGGAAGAATAAGAGGAAAGCCAACTCAATGCGAAGGCCTTATCAGGCTTATATTTTCCAGGTTTTCTTTTGAGCGCTGCTTCCAGTTAGCCCTTCGATCTCAAACTCTTGTCCTTGAGGGACGCAAACCTGCATGTTTTCGATTATTCTCTCTCAAACATTCAAATGATTAGGATCATTGTCAAGATCCTGCAGAGCGTGCTGAAAAGCTAATAATTAGAAGCGGGTGTGTTTAAGAGATAAGAATAGAAAACATGCAGGATTGTGGGCCTTGAGGACTGGAGTTTAAGACCTATGAGTTAATTTGACACGTCCAAGTCTGAGGACTCAAATATGTGAGAAAGACACAAGGTGCATTCAAAGGCAGAAAAACAAGGCCATGTATGAATTAAACATACAATTACTATTACATAACTGCAACAATAAAAATACCATATTTTCCATATCATTCGGAGCATCTGAATAATAGGCGCCGCCTCAATTAGTCTTTTCTAGGCGCATGCTCAAACAGGCTACAAAAGGGAACCTATGTAATGTTCTATGAACGGTTCATTGCTACCACCATGCGTACTATACATAATATGTAATGTTCTCTGATTGGTTGGTTGCTGCTGGCCTATGTACATCCCACACATTTTTCAGGTTTCTCGTCATTTGGCAGTAATATCGGTGTCCGTGATGGACTGTCCACTCTGAGTTTTAAACAAGCAAGTCTCAAGTTGTAAAATTAGTAGTTTTCGAAAACATAGTTATTTTTTTAGGTTTCTCACCAGTCGCCATTTAGTTGGAAAAACTGGTGTCCATCAAAAACACACTGACAAATTACCCAAATCTGCTCGCTAATTTCAAATACAATAACAAAATGGAAAGCACCTTTCCGTCGCTGCTTAGTTCAAGGGTTTTTCCAGGTTTCTTGTGATTTGTCAGTAAAATGGGTGTCCGTTACAGGCTGCCCACTTCGGGTTTTCAACAAGCGAGTTTCAAGTTGTAAAATTAGTAGCTTTCGAAAAAGTAGTTCAGATTTTTTTAGGTCGACTTTTTTGTCCCGATTTCGCATCATGTATGTTTTTGCCATAAGTCGGTGTTTTGAATTATATGGAATTGCTTCATTTTAAACTCCGGTTGTATCATACGCACTTTTATGCGTATCTAGATAGGAGCCCAACAGATTTGAGTTGAGTGACAAAGAGCCCCCGTTGGCCTCTCTACATGAGGAACTAGGGTACAAGGCTGTAAAGTAAGGGATGAAAAATGAGGAGTGACAAGTGTCATGACGCTTGTCGCTCGGCATTGTCTGGGGGATGCTGTCAGCTAACGTCCCAGCGCTCGCCAAAAATAACGCTTTTGAAACCTTTCCTGACTGGCACAACACATCAGCGTGGCAGGCAACCTTTCAGTCAACTTCAAGCAGCCTTTTTTGAAATGACACAACACAGTGATGGCAGGTGGAAGTAGGTGTGGCCAAGACTCTCCGCTCACGACACAGGCTTAAAATGACATTCAAAAGCTTTTTGGTTGAGATGTGTTGCTTAAAAATAGTGCGGTTGCATGGGGCAACTTTCTATAGGTAAGGCCACGTTTTCGTATTAGTGTTTGGATGGAGAATTTGTTCTCCCCCTTGGGGAGAGTGGAGACATTGCAAGTGTTGAGACTAGCTTATTGTTAGCCGCTAGAAAATGACCAAGAAACTTTCTGCCTGTGTTCCTGTTTTGCTGAATGCTTAACTCATCGAATCCCAAAGTCTTTTTGTTTTTAATGTCCTGACTAGTCGATCCTACGTGTTTAACCAAAGGATGGTCTAAAAGTGGCAGGTGTATTAAGAAGAATTAAGTAGTTAATCAAATATTTAAAGTACTAATACTTAAAGTACTAAAGTAATTGATTTTGGTCATATGTACAAAAGTAATCGGTCACTTTAGAACCTCATACCTCAAGAAATGAATGACTTTATTACTTAATAACCTGAAGTATTTGTTTACATTAGCAATTAATCAATTACTTAAATAATTTTAGTACCTGAAGTAATAAATAATAAGTGTCATGATCGTGTGGCATATTAGGTGAGGAGCGTGGGAAAGGTGGAACCAATAACTGCAGGGGCTAACAGGGTGGGCTTCAAAAGATGATTTAATCAAGAACAAAACAGGGTGGGGAGAAGCAAAAAATAATATAAAGTAAAACAGAACTCCTCAAAACGGAAATAAACTCACGGGAATGTGGGGCTACATGGGGAAGACGAGGGTCCTGGGGAGGGTGACAACTAGGGTTAGGCAGCTGGGAGGGAACCAATACTAAGGATAAGGCAGCACAATACGCAATGATCCGACAAGAACTTAATGCAAACTGGGAACTTAAATAGACTACACACTTAACGAGAAGACACGACACAGCTGGGGAGAGACGAAAGGCAGGGGAAGCTGATTGGCTGACAAGAAGAGCAGGTAAACCTGCAGGTGGACAAGATCAACTAATGAGACCCTGACAGCAAAAGCAGATTCAAGAGAAACAAAACTTGAAACTAGAACTTAGCAACATGAACAAAACCCCTTAAAACCCAAAGAAAACAAACCCCCAACCACACATGACAATAAGGTAATTGATAAACTGATTTCATTTGCACTTAATTGCCTAAAGTTATTTATTTATTGTATTTATTTATTATTTAGATACTTCAGTTACTATCAGCCATTTTTAGACACTCTTTTAGGCAAACACTTGAAGAAGAAAAAAATGTGTATGATTAAGTACGCCAGTGTGGCTGCAGGAATAGTGGACCCAGATGCAGAGAGGCTCCGAGACATTGTGTGCGTGTAGTAGTCCATATTTATTGAATAATGGGCAGGGGGTAACAAAAAGCAAGAGAGAACAGGGCGGCAAAAACTCCCAAAATACAGGTACTTGGGTGAAACAGGAAACACTAACAGGCAGCTTGGCACGGGGGTACACTGACGAAAAGGCCTGCGATGCGACGTGAGACTAGTGACACAAGACTATTGCCCCTTTCACACCAAAACAGCCCAGTAACTGGTCGCGGGGTTCTCCATCGGAGGTTCCTGGTCTTTGGCCCATTCGTTTGTGTTCGAAGGACAGCAGAGGCGGTAGGTTATTGAAATTGGACTGATGACGTGGTGGTGGGAGAACAAAGTGCGTCAAGACGGACTTGGACAGGAGAAGGTACACTTCTTTGGAAACAATGTACGGGAATTACTTTTAATATTATTATTGCTGTATTGTATCATTTGACAGAACTACCTTGTTGGTTTTTGTACTTTAATGATTATAAGCCCACCTACTCCCACCCAAGTTTGCTCGTTCTGGGTGAACACAATAAGCAATTTCATTGGATACCAAGCTGTCAATCAATGTGCTTTTAAAAGTGAGCAGAACTGAGCACACGCAGAGGAAGACTCGAGCGAGCGAGAGCTCGATGTTGACCAAACGCGATGTTGAGCAAACGCGATTTTGAGCAAACGCGATGTCGAGCGAGGGAGGGAGGAGTATCGAGAGCGAGATGTTGAGTGAGAGAGGGCTATCGCGAGTGAGCAAAAAGGAATTTTGAGTGAGGAACTTCTTCATATTTTTTTTCTGCGCTCAAAATCTGTTTTCGCTCGTTCAGTTTTATTTTCTACGCTCAATTTTTTTTTTTGCCCTGCTCGCAATCGTGGCACAAATATAACCCGATAGAAGCCCGCTATCGGCTGGTGTTTCTCTCGGCTTACGACTTATGACAAAAAGCTACGTATACGGACTGAGCACTAAATGTAGCGGATTTCTGATCCAGCTTGCCGGGAAGTAAATCTCCTTCAGTCGGTGTTCTGTACCCGTGTTTTTATGCCTTTTTTTTAAAGCTCTGCATTACAAACTTGTGAGCTCATGTCTCAGGTCTCGGTCAGCGACTCTGAGGTGAAGCAAATTGGAGTTGGATGTCCTCTTCTACCCGAGTAACTCGCAAGAGTTCCTGCGATGTGAAAGGAGCTTATATTCCGACAACTAGCTGTAACCAAAACTGGACTTAAATACACAAACACGCGCACGCACACACACACACACATGCACACACACACACAGCTATGCAGTAAGAAAATTCATAGAAAAAAAAAATAAGCTCACAAAACGAGATATCACAGTATTAGTGTTTTCACATGTATGCATTGTTCCTGAGGGCTGGGTTTTTAGAGTAAGCGACTAAAAAGGTGTCATCCCCCTTGAAAACCCGGCGTAACAGCATTCCCCTTGGCTTGTCCTCCACATCATGTTCACTTCCATTTCGAAATGTCATTTGCATAATTGTAAATTCTAAAAATATACATTTGCAAACGCCTGCGGTGAATTACGACACACGTCTTTAAATTAGCTCATATACTAGCCTCTGTCTTTCGCTAGATGTAGACGTTCATTAAAAGCTTGCACCCCTGTTGTTATTTCCCCCACTTTTGTTTGCATCCACACGCTTTCCCATTGGTCTCAATCAGAAACAATGCAAGCAGAGCGCCCCATTGTCTCTGCTGAGGCCCATAAGCCATCTCAAGTAAATAAGAGAGGGAGAAAAAAGGAGAAAGCCATGATGATGATGATGCAGCCATGGCAGAAAAAGGGGGGTGCATAAAAACAACCCCAAAAAAGTGTTCAAGTCAAATTGAAAGAGATGCGAAGACATTGCTCAAGTAGGTCAGCAAGTAGGGGGAGGAGGAAGAGCATGACGATGGGGAAACACTTCATTGTGAGCATCTTTCTTTTTTTTTTCCTCCACCAACACACCCGTGTACCTCGATGCACCCCCCTCTGCTGCTACATCAACAGAATCCCTAACTCATCTGTTTCCTGTAATTGATTCTCATAAATAAGGCCACAACACACACAAATACGCACAAAAGGTTTTTTTTTTCTATCGGAGTGGGGACATCTCATTGACATAATGCATTTCCTAGTCCCTACGCCGAAACATAACATCAGAACCAATTGCCTAACCCTAACCCCTGCCCTAACTTAAAACAAAATCTAATTTAATCCTACACTCAAAAATTGAGTCTTCACCCTCAAAGTGTGCCCTGAATTTGTGGGCTCCACTAAAATGATGCCCACAAGCACAAGAGGTCACCACAAAGACAGTAAAGCCGAAATCTTGTCCTAACCATGTGGATAAAACATATTCACCTAAACACACACAAGGTGGCTTTTCTATCTTAGTGGGGTTGCACATAAGACATTTTCTAGCCCCTTTACCCTAACTTCAACCATTGCAACATATAGCATGACTCTAGCCCTTAATCCAGGGGTGTCAAACTCATTTTACCCCGCAAGCCAAATAGAAGAAAACCTATTCCCAAGTGGGCCAGACCAATAAAATAATGGAATATATTTATTCAGTGGCTCCCCGGTTCAGGAGAATCTGTTCCATGGTTGGGATCGTAACGCGAATTTGCTGTCGGGCGGGCAATCCAAACTTATGTCAATTAGCTAATGTGCGTAAAACCACAGGTAAAGAAAATCTAAACTGATTTTGACACAAATTAAAAATTTGGATAAAAATAGTATAGTAAGTGCTACGTATATATACAGTAATGTGCATGTATACAATCAGAAAACATCATAAATAAAAACTATAGAAAGCATTTATTCTTTATTTTCTTGATCATCTCCATGCATACAATTAAACAACATCATGAATAAAAAATATATCAAGAATTTATTTACCTTTTACTGAAGTGATGAGCTTGTTATGGCCATATTCACTAGTAAGGGTAGCCTAGCTTAGCCTTCTTCGTATTTCTTATCTCAAACTTATATATATATATATATATATATAGTATATATATATATATATATATATATATATAATATATATATATATATATATATATATATTATATATATATATATATATATATATATTATATATTATATATAATATATATATTATATATTATATATTATATATAATATATATATTATATATTATATATATATATATATTTTATATATATAATATATATATATATAAATATATATATATATATATTTATTTGCGTCTCTCCATTCGCGTCCATCGCGTCGCCCGACGTGCATTCGCGCCCAGTCACACGAACTCCATTGACTACGATACGATGTTCGCCTCATTCGCGTTCGGTGCACGCATACCATTAAACTAAATCATCTCCAAAACATTATTTCGTTTGCAGCCCACGCGGCCCTGTACCAGTTGATCCACGGACCGGTACCGGTCCGCGGACCAGGGGTTGGGGACCACTGCTTTATATTATATTTGTTGCTCTCCTGAGACAGCGCTTCCTGTAGACGTCCCTAATGGCAGGAAGTGAGGCTCTGACGATGCGTTGGGGGGTTTTCACCACTCTCTGCATCGCCTTCCGGTCTGTGACAGAGCAGTTCCCATACCAAATTGTGATGCAACTGGTTAGGATGCTCTTGATGGTTCACCAGGAAGTCTGAGGAGAGGTGGATTTTCTTCAGGGTCCTCAGGAAGAAGAGGCGGTGGTGAGCCTTCTTGACCAGGCTTGAGGAGTTGGTACTCCAGGAGAGGTCGTGTGAGATGTAGATCCCCAAGAATTTGAAGCTGGACACATGTTCCACTATCGCACCGTTAATGTGGATGGGTGGATGAGTGACAGCATTTCTCCTGAAGTCCACAATGAGTTATTTTGTTTTTGCTGTTGAGCAGCAGATTGTTATCTCTGCACCACGCAGCCAAGGCAGTCCACCTCCTCCCTGTAAGCCGCCTCATCGTTGTCATTGATGAGGCCAATCACCATAGTGTCATCTACAAACTTAATGATGGCATTGTAGCCATATTTGGGTTTGCAGTAATGGGTGAATAGGAAGTAGAGGAATGGACAACACACAGCCTTGTGGTACACCGGTGTTAATGGTGATGTTGGTCATAAAGTCCTGTAACCAGTTACAGACAGGAGCAGTGATGCTCAAGTCTGTGAGTTTGGTTACCAGCTTAGAGGGGATAACGGTGTTAAATGCTGAGCTGAAGTCTATAAACAACATTCTGGCATATGTGTCCTTATTGTCCAGGTGTGAGAGGACAGAGTGCAGTGGTGTGGAGACTGCCTCCTGTACTCCTGTTTTTGCGGTAGGCAAATTGATGGGGTTCCAGGGTGGGGGGCAGGCATTATTTAAGATGTGCCAGACCTAGTTGTTCTAGGCACTTGGTGAGAATGGGGATGAGTGCACGTTGGGGTGGTGTGTTTAGGTACCGGCACTGTGGTAGGGGATTTGAAGCAGGCTGGCACAACAGCTGGGGCAAGGACAGTTTGAATAAATTCGTCAGGACCCCCACTAGCTCCCCCGCACATGCTCTGAGAACACGTCTGGAGATGCCATCAGGGCCTGCCGGTTTGTGTTCATTGATTCTGCTCAGCACTGCTTCAACTTCAGTGATGGACAGTGTTAATGGTTGATGGTCAGCAGGCAGTGCTCCCTTTATTGCCGGTGTTTGGTTGCTCTTCTCAAAACGAGCATAAAAAGTGTTGAGCTCATTCAGGGAGGACGTGTCAGAGGTAGGGGAGGAGGGGTTGGTGGGCTTGTAGTCAGTAATGACCCGGATGCCTTGCCTCATGTGTCGGGGGTTGGAGTTGGAGAAGTGCTCCTCCACCCTCAGCTTGTAGCTGTGCTTGGCCTGTTTGATGCCCCGTTTTAGGATAGCCCTGGCTACACTGTAGGCTTGTGCATCTCCAGATCTGAAGGCGATGTTGGGGCCTTCAGCAGTAGACAAACACCCTTGTTCATCCAGGGCCGCTGGTTGGGGTTGGTGGTGACAGCGTCCATGGTGGTGGAGATGTATTCCATGACTGAAGAGGCGTAGCGCTTGATGTCAATGTGGGAGTGAATGGTTGTTTGAGTAGCAAACATATTCTAGTCTGTGTGCCTGAACTGGTCCTACAACACAGACTCCACTCCCATAGGGTACACTTTTATTGTTCTCACCGTGGGTTTCAAACATCGGATGAGTGACGAGTACTTAGGGGATAGAAAAAGAGAGAGGTGGTCTGATTGTCCTATGTGGGGGGAGGGGTGTTACTCTGTAGGCTCCAGATATGTTTGAATAAACATGGTCTAGTGTCTTGTCTCCTCTGGTGTGGCAGGAAACCTGTTGGTGGAACCTGGGAAGGACTGTCTTCAGGTTGGAATGATTGAAGTCACCCGCAACAATAAAAGCAACCTCAGGGTGTTTTGTTTGTTGTTTGCTTATGGCTGCATGTAGTTCTTTCATTGCGAGCTTAGCGTTATCATCCGGTCGTGTGTAAACAGCAGTGACAATGACCGATGTGAGTTCTTTTGGAAGGTAGTAAGGTCGACATTTAACCATAAGAAAATCCACATTGGGTGAGCAGTGGCTCATAACAGAGTTAGTGCACCAGTCATTGTTTATATAAATGCACAAACCTCATCCTCTAGTTTTATCGGAGCTGCCGGCACTCCTGTCCACCCGATGGGAGTAGCGTCCTGCTAGCTCGATAGTACTGTCTGTGTATCTGTATGTTAAGCCACATTTCTGTAATAATCATTACGTTGGAGTCCATAATCTGTTTGTTGTTGGTGATGGTGATTCGTAATTCATCCTTTTTGTTGACCAGAGATCGGACATTGGCAAGGAAAACGCTGGGTAATGGGAGCTGCTGCTGTGTTAGCTTTAGCTTAGCTCGTAGTCCTCCGCACTTGCCCCGCCTTTGTTTTCGACCTTGTGCCGTCTGCAAGCACTTCCGCCCAGCCGGGTAGAGTGAGCAGCCTCCAGTGTCCTGGAGATCTCCGGGATGAGTCGAAGATCGCTGATTAAAAATTTATTTCCAAAAGTTCCTGTCTGCTGTATGATGTTAGAGCAGCACTGTACTGGGTGAACAGGCCAGTGAGGAGTAGATAAAATATCACTACAAAGCTAAATCTGGAGAGACGCTGGGCCTCGCGTTGTGCACACACCGCCATCTTGTTACATATCTTGCTAAATACCTCACATATATATTGTGGCGTCGCATGAGGTGTGCCATGGCCGGCGGAGTCCACAGAAGTAAGGTTTTAAGAATAGTACTGTACTTTATTTAGTCCAATAAAATTCAAATAAAATATCTCAAAACAGGTTGGCAAAAGGCAGTAATAGAAATCAGGTTTGTTGACGGAGTTCAAAAATACTTTCCTCACAAAGTACAAATGAATGCAAGCAAAACAGGTGATCAGGATGCAAAAACTTGAAATAAAGTCTGTTCACTGTATTCAAATAAAAGTTCAGATAAAAGTAATCAAAACTGTCAAAGTCTGTTCTCACTTCCTCCTGGCTTCAGTATTTTTCTTTTCTGTCCTGAGTGTCTCTTGTCTCCTCCTTAGCTCCACAGTCTTCTCCCCGTTTTCCAATCAGTAAGGCCTGCTTTTATCAGGTCGCTTAAGCAGCTACACCTGTTGAGGTCGGGATGCATGCTGGGTGATATAGTTCCTGGACAGGCAGCCATACATATATATATATATATATATATATATATATATATATATATATATATATATATATATACAGCAGAGAGCATGGGCCTTCTCTGCTGGCCTAATGGAACCTGAAATTAGCATAACTATAATAAACTATAGCTATACAGCTGCAATAGCTAATCGAAAACGCCTTCAAGAAACCTAACGTAGAACATGATGTAACTGGATGCTCACTGCAGGAAGGCGGTGCTATATTGGGCCACCATGTTTAATGGGGGAAGTAGTGAAATAAATTTATTTGAAAAAAAAACAAACTGTTGCGCAACCAGCTAACTTTAGCAATAGCATACATCGAAGATTTAAACCCACATTGGCTGAGGGAGAGCAAAAAGGAAATAGGATTGATCCGACTTTCATCATTGACATCCATGTCATTACAAAAGGATTTATTATTGGAAATGAAATGTGAAGACGAACTCTACAAGCAAGTCATGAAAGTCTTTCTGAGGAAAAAAAGAAGAATGAATTTTGTACTGAAATAACTTCAGGACACCCGTTTTGGGTGAGTTAATATGTTTTTGTCATTTTATGTCATTCATATTCAATTGTCATGTTTGGTTGGGTTTGGTTGATGTGAGTTTGTGGGGTTTTGTTTGTGTTTGTGTTCCACTCGCGTGTGCCTTTATTGTATGCATTCTCGTTCATTTGATTTGGTCCACCTGTCTGGTGATACTTTGTCAAGTTTTGGTCCCGGTTCAGTCCTGCCTCATTTCCTTTTTAAAACTTCCTTTTTTGCGTCACATATTTCTCAGTTTTCCAGCATTTTTTGGGTCCCCTTCCTTCCTCCTCCCAACTCACCATGCCCAGACGTGACACTTATATTAAATTGCAATATATAATTTCGCGTACAATCTTGTTAAAGCTTGCCTGCTCTTGGTGGACTTCATAAAACTTTGTAGACAAATAATTTAAAATTATTATTACTTATTCTAAGGTTTGGCACATAGAATGATAAGTTTTGCTGATTGTTGATGCGGGTTTATTGATGTTTAAATGCTCTGAAAAACAGCTTGCGTAGCCCAGTAATGCGTACGTGTGTGCATAAGGGGTCCAATAGTGCACTGAAGGCCTAAGTGTGAAATCCACGGACTGCGTATATATATATATATATATATATATATATATATATATATATATATATATATATATATATATATATATATATATAGAGAGAGAGAGAGAGATGTATATATAGATATATACAGTGGGCCCCCGTGTTATGAACTTAATCCGTTCAGCAGCTAGGTTCGTAATTCGAATTGTCCGTATGACGGGCAATCCAAACCTATGTTAATTAGTGAATGCATGCAACGCGTGCAAAAACCTTAGGATAGAAACATCACGACTTTATACACATATTAAAAATTAGTAACATAATCTACTGTACAGTTAAATTTAATAACATAAATATACAAAGGAAAAATGACATTTACCTTTGGGGCGACATGACTTGAGCTGGTGGTGGTTGGAGGCGGAGGGGAGCAGAGACGAACCCGCAGAATTTATTTTATTTTTTTCTTATACGAGAACTTTTCTTAAACGAGAACATTTCACCGGCGATTTCCTTCTCTTTAATCCATAATAGAAGAAGACTCTCCATTTTGTTGTTGACCGAGGTCCGTCCCCTGACAAGGAAAGTCTTGCCCTTATAAGACTTGCTTGCTTTCATAGCTTCCTTGTTATTGAGAATCGTAGCGATTGCCGAGCGGTTACGGCCATACTCACTAGCAAGGTTAATTATGCGTGCACCTCCTTCGTATTTTTTTTATTATCTCTTGCTTCGTTTCTATTGTCATCATTCTCTTACTTCTTCCTTTACCGCCACTTGCAATTTTAGAAGCCATGTCTAACAGATAAAGTTTGCAAAGTCTTCACAACACACCGACCGGCTTGTGCCATCAGGCTAGATGAGGGCGTTCGGCCAATAGCATATTGGCATTTCTGTGATTGACGTGACGCCGGCCAATAGCATATCCACGTCACCGTGACTGAGACCGTGACTGTGACCTTAATCGACCAATAGCATATCGGCATCTCCGTGACTGAGACATTGACTGAGACCGTGACTGTGACTGCATTAATCGACCAATGGCAAAACGGCATTGCAGTGACATGCAAGAAAAGTTGTTATTGTTGATGCAGTAAAGCGAAAAAATGGTGCGCACACACTTACCGGCATGTTGGGTGGTTCGTAAGACAACGGCATTTCAGACCCGCCAAGACTGCTCTATCAACCAGTAGTAGCTGGTGCTTGGCTCCCCTGGTATTACTGCCAATTCCTTGAGGCACTTGAAACTGCCAGACAGCAACTAACAGCTCTGACCGCCTGATTGAAGAGGTACACCAAGGAGGGAGAGGCCAGGAGAATAAACAAGTTGTTCTCCACTGAACCAGCCTAGCTGTACTCTCTCAGTGGCATTTCAGACCCGCCAAGACTGCTCTATCAACCAGCAGCTGGTGCTTGGCTCCCCTGGTATTTCTGCCAATTCCTTTGTGTGCCTCGCTCATGCATTGAGCTTTCTCATTTTGCCGCAATGATGCCTGACAGAGCTTTGCATGTTGTGCAGGGACAGGTGGTTGGATGGTCAGACCCGGCAAGAGCTGAGGTGGAAAAATACTGGAAAGACATATGGGAAAAGGGAGGCATCACACATCACCAATGACCATGCCTAGTGGACCTGAGAGCTGACCACAGCAACCTCCCAGAACAAGAACCAGTAACCATCTCAATGGAAGACATCAAAGAGTGTCGAAGATGAAGAGCTGGACAGCACCAGGCCCGACATGTTCCATACATACTGGCTGAAGAAGCTAACTGCACTCCATGAGCGCCAAGCAGCACAGATGAACCAACTGCTCATGAACCAGCTAATCATGATGGACCCCGAGGAGGGACCCATCCCATCCGTCTACCGGCCAATCACCTGTCTCTGCACAAATGGAAGGCTCTGTCAGGCATCATTGCGGCAAAAATGAGTAAGGCACAGAAAGGAATTGGCAGTAACACCAGGGGAGCCAAGCACCAGCTACTGGTTGATAGAGCAATCGCCCAAGACCGTAAAAAGAGACAGACCAACCTCTGCACTGCCTGGATTGACAACAAGGAAGCCAATGCCTCACACATGGATATGAATGTCTGAAACTGTATAAGATCAACAGGAACCTAAGGAGCATCATCCAGAACTCAGTGGAAATGTGGAAGACCTCTAGAGGCCAATTCAAAAGCTCATTGCCCAACTCAACATCAAGTGCAGCATATACCAAGGTGATGCGCAATCACCACTGTTGTTCTGCATAGGCCTGAACCCCCTCAGTCAGATCATTATGTAGAGCAGGTACGGGTACCATTTCCGTAAAGGGGAAACAATCAGCCACCTGCTCTACATGGATGACATCAAGCTGTATGCCAGGAATGAGCGACAAATAGACTCACTGATCCACACCACCAGGATCTACAGCGATGACATAAGGATGTCATTCGGATTGGATAAGTGTGGCAGGATGGTCTCAAAATGAGGCAAGTTGACCCAGACTGAGGGGATTGATCTACGAGAGGCAACATAGGTGAAATCCAAAACAGCTACAAGTACCTTGGCATCCCACAGGCTAATGGAAACCATGAAGAGGCCACAATACCTCCAGAGAGTAAGGCAGGTCCTGAAAAGCCAGTTGAATGGTAAGAACAAGGTCCAAGCCATCAACATGATTGCACTACCAGTCATCAAATACCCCACTGACATCATCCAGTGGCCAAACGAGGAGATAGAAGTCACAAATATCAAGACTAGAAAGCTCCTCATCATGCATGGAGGGTTCCACCCCAAGATCAGCACCCTGAGACTATACACTAAGCGGGAAGAGGGAGGCCGAGGACTAGTGAGCGTCAAGACCACGGTCCAGGATGAAACATCGAAAATACAAGACTACATCAGAACGATGGCCCTGAAGGATGAACTGCTAAGTCAGTATCTCAGGCAGCAGAACCCTGAAGAGGGCAGAGGAGGAGGAACAGACTATCTGACAGCGTCAGATAGAGGAAGTGGCTGATATCAAGAAATCCTACGAGTGGCTGGATAATGCAGGACTGACAGACAGCACAGAGGCACAAATCATTACAGCACAAGAACAGGCCACAAGCATAAGAGCCATAGAAGCCAGGCTCTATCAGAGTAGACCAGACCTAAGATGCAGACTGTGTAACAAAGCCCCTGAGACAGTCCAGCACACTAGCATGGTGTAAGATGCTAGCTGGATCGTCGTACATGGAGAGGCACAACCAAGTGGGTGGGATAGTATACAGGAACATCTGCGACCAGTATGGAATAGAAGTACCTAACCCGATGGGCCATACCCAAGAAGGTAGCTCAGAAAGACAGGGCCAAGTTGCTGTGGGACTTCAGCTTCCAGACTGACAAACAGGTCCTGGCTATCCAACCAGACATAGTGGTGGTGGACAAAGAGCAGAAGACGGTAGTGGTGATAGATGTGGCGATCCCAGCTGACGCTAACATCAAGAAGATGGAACATAAGAAACTTGAGAAGTATCAAGACTTGAAAGAGCAGCTGGAACAGATTGGAAGGTCAAGGGTCACGTGGTCCCTGTGGTAGTGGGGACACTTGGGGCAGTAACCTTCAAACTGGGTGAGTGGCTCAAGCAAATCCCAGAAAAAACATCTGAAGCCTCAGTCCAGAAGTGCAGTCCTAAGAACATCGAAGATACAGAGGAGAACCCTCAAACTCCCAGGCCTCTTGTAGTGGACCCGAGCTTGAGAATGACAAGGATACCATGCTGCCAGGGTGAGGAGATTTTTTTTTTAATGTGTGTGCTCTATCTGTTTCTGGCACCACTCTATAAAATGCCAAAAAAGCGAAGAGTTGATCGCACTCATTCATCTCTGTAGGTTCTGTTTGGAAAGATCAGACTTCCCACCCTCGAATGTAAAATGACAACCAACACTTTTCCAACTGGTCAATGTTCTCCTTAGGAATTCGAAAGGCGTGATTAGCTTTGGAACGCTGTTGACAGGCGGGAATAAAGGCGTGATGACTTTTTTCAGAGGCAACAAGTCAATGGTATTAGTTACAACATCAAGGGAGCGTTGAAATCATCTGGGAAGAAGGCATGCGTCATTGTTATTCCCTCACTTTATTACAAAGGCCAATTTCAATTAAAGCTCACACCTGGTACGCTTTGATCACAACGCTGTCAAACAGGGGAAGTGAGGTAGTTGGAGGGGGGGTATAAAGCCTGCCGTTTTCTGATCTCTGCTCTGGCACCTGTCCGTTCACATTACCTGGCTGATGCTTCACAGCGACGGCTGACGCCTTGTCATATCTCGTCTTTATTCCGCCGCCGATGGCCTCTGGAAGCACAAACACACACACACACACACACACACACACACACACACACACACAAAAATAACAATCAGTGATCGAGAAGCGCTCATATTCCTCACTTCAGTATAGAGGGAACGCTATGTAAGAGTTGATGAGCGCGTTGAATATGTTGCTCAATGTCATTTACTGCGATCGTGATTTGCATGCTTATGAGAACAAAATAAATATATTTTTAAAAAGACAGTTTAGGCCAAGAAGAGTTTCAAATTGTCCCCAACTATAATCGTGCACTGTAATCAAACATTAAGACATTGCTCTGAAACATTACATTACAAAGAGCGCCAAAAAACACTGGTGTTCAAAACTGAAGTGTGACAACAGGATTACTTAAAATGTGCATTTTTTATTACAAATGGGATTTTAGGAAGATCATCGATACCTTTTCTGAGTGGTGGACATCCTCCAGAGAACATAGGAACAAAAGACACTTTTCACTTTCCCTTTCTGTTTCAGTAAGTGTGAAAGAGACAATAGTGGGCGATGGTCGCCTCAACACCACAGCCAGCCAAATGGCGCATATACTGGGGGGGCATGTGGCATGTAGAAGGTTGCTCACTCAGTCAGTGGTGTGGGGGAATTTAGCTTGGGTGGAAAGGTAGCTAGCTAGCTAGGTAAAAAATGAGTCAATAGGTATAGTAGGTTAGTAGACAATTTGGGTGGTTGGTTTGTTGGTTGGTAGGCAGTTAGGTAGGTAGGTAGGTACATAGCTAGGTAGCTAGGTAGGTACGTTGGTGGTTATGAAGGTAGGTACGTTGGTGGTTATGAGGATAGGTAGGTAGGTAGGTAGGTAGGTAGTGTATGCGTGAGTGTGTCTGTGCTACAGTAATATGATGACGTGGCCCTAAAATATGAGTGCAAACACACTCACCACATAAACACATTTTATGATCTGATCTTGTCTTCCTATTTTCGGGTGGCTCTACCTCAAACATTCCAACACAATTATGGGACATTTGGACGAAAATCACTAGGAAGAACTGTGAGTGTGTGTTTTATCCAAATGGTATTCATGCAGCCAATTAGATGACAGCCATAGCAGGTGAGCCCTCATCTACCGACCAATCAATGAGCTTCAGCCTACCTAATCAATTATTAAGATTTTAATTATGGCTTCTTGGGTATAAGTGAGGCTAAGAGCTTGTCTACACATAGCTGGTTTCTTGCAAGAAAGGCTAAGAACTGTTTTTTTTTCTTATCAAAACTTAATTTTTCACAACCTCCAGCCAAAGTGGAGAGTCCGGTTTCGTAGTTTTCGTAGTTGTGTGTAACCAGCTTAAACCGGAGTTCTATTTCGCCCCTCCAGACCGCCAGAGGCGGTGCTAAAAGCACGGAATAAGCCTTCGCGCAAGTGCAAGACGAGAATGCATACCAACAAAAATGTCATGTATATGACACCGGGGACCTATAAAAGGCATAGTCACCCGGCAGTCTGTCCCTCAGAACCTTCTCGCGCGTTGGTTTGCATGCCATACGAGTACCGCGTTTTTGCGGTTTCCTTATTATTTCCTTTCGTCGCTTGTAGCCCGTTGACTGTGTCAGTCGGGGCTGCGGTTTACTGTCCGCCCTCCGGTGGCTGCGACAATAGTGTTGGTTTTATCCTTGTCTGGTTGGCGCAACGTTTGCTGGAACTTGCTGCGCGGGGTGAGTTGCGTTGTTTTGTGAGTTTTCGGTGTTCTTTTTGTGAATTTCGAAGCCGTTTCCTTATTGTTGATACTTAGAGCGCTAACACTTGGTGGCGGGTGACTTTCATGGTGTTCACGGCCTGACGTGTGCGTGCTCGCCATAAAGTCGTGCTTTGTCTTTGCCTGTCTGTGAAGTTTGTGTGCCTAGTTACCCGCCCGCAACTGCATCAGTTAACAGTCTTTACCCCTTTTCAGCCTGAGCCGTGTCGCTTGCGTTTCGCACGCAAACTTGGCTAGTGGCCAGTGTACCGGCTGCGTTACGCACCCGTTGTGGTTTTTGCGGCGTGTTCCTCTCGCCGATCGCCGGCGTCTCGCCTACGCTCTCGGCCAGTGTCTCCGGCTCGCAGCGGTTGCGTTCCGCACCAGCTCTTGCCTTGTCGTAATTTCTCGGTCTTATGGAGGTCCCTGTGCTGTGCTCCAGTTGTGGCTGTCACGTTGTGCTGGCGGACTCACGGGATGGACGCTGTTTGCGTTGCCGTGACTTGGCGTACGCTGACACAGAGGTGAGTGTGGCCGGGGATGAGGTGACCGGTCTGTTAGAGTCCAACGAGACTAAGTCCGTGGCTCCTCCTATCGCGCTGGCAGTATCCTTGCCGCCCGTTCGTAGACGTGGCGTGAAACGCCGCTCTGCCAATGTAGCTCCACCTGCTCCCTCTAAGCGTGATCACGCTACAGGTCAGCAATGGGCCTCTGGATTAGAGGAGGAGGTTGCATATTTGCGTTCTCAATTGGAAGGGATGTCGGCACTGTTGCAGGGGCGCCTCCAGCCGAGTGCCCTAGCTTCCGGTGAGCCGTCTTCTTTCCATGGCGCTGTTGCACCGGACTTTTACAAGGATGTTGATGCCATTTCTATCTCTACTTCAGACTCATGCTTCCGTGGGTCTGAGTTCGATTCTAGGGACTCTACTGTTGGTTCCCCTCCTTCTGATAGAGGTTCGTCCCTCACTGTATTGGGTGATGCAGACTCGCTTGTGTCCCTTTTGTGCGCTGCCTTGCGGGAGCTACAGGTGGACATTCCTTGTCCCCAGTCTCCCCGAACTAATCCCTTTTTCCGACGTGGCCGCCCTTCTGTTGCCTTCGTTGTTCCGCAGTGTGGGCATTATTTAGAACTTTTGCTGTCCTGTTGGGCCGATACGGGTGCATTTGCCTGCCTTACTTCTGAGGGTCGGACGCTGGCAGCATTGCAGGATGCTGCTAACGCTGGGTTAGATCGCATGCCTGCTGTGGAGGAGGATGTCGCTTCCTTGCTCTTGTCGCCAGATGAGCTCGCTCGTAGAACGCGGCGTTGTCCTAACGTAGAATGTCGCATGGTGGATGACCTGATTACAAGGGCCTATAATGCATGTGCGCGCTCGGCTCGCATTGGCAACTCTGTTTCCCACCTGTTGTTCACTGCCATGTCGGTGGCGCAGAAGGGTGATACGGAGTCGGTTGTGTCGTTTGGCGAGGCATGTCTGCATGCATTTGCCCTTATGACAAGAGACCACGGGCGAGCGATGTCCTACTTGGTGCGTTCGCGCCGCCTTTTGTGGTTGTCTCAGTCCTCTTTGACTGAGTCCTCCAAGCGTACTCTGAGGGACTTTGCTGTTGTCCCTGGGACATTTTTCAGTTCTGGTGCGGTGGAGACACTAGAACGATCATTAAGGGTCCGGGAAGCTCGTGTGCAGCTCTCGGATCGTGATAGAGCTTCAGCCGTTTCTGGGCCTCTTCGTTTTCCCGCCTCTGGGCCTCATTTCCGTGTTCCGTCTCGTAGCCAAATGTATGGGGGCGCCAGCTCTCTACGTCTTACCAGACGGTATGCTGCTGCGGACGCTCGCTCTTCGGCACGTGTGCCTGCTTCGGGTGGCGTTCGTCCCACTGGTGGTTTTCGCTCTGGCCTCCGGCTGCCTGACGGTAGACCACGGGCAGTTGCCCCTCCGCCTCGCCCCCCCAAGGCCCCGCGACTCCGTGGGTCGCGGGACTGAGGTGTTGGGGCCGGCCGTCGGGTATTTTTCCCCTCAGCAGCTCAGGCTGTGGGCTGCTCTGGGGTCAGACCCCTGGGTGCTTTCCACCCTGTCCCAGGGGTACAGGTTGCAGTTCCGGCGCCGGCCCCCCATACAAAGTCGGGTCAGGGAGACTTATATCGCCGACCTGGCGAAGGCCTTGGCCCTCGATCAGGAACTTACTACTCTTCTGGTCAAGGGGGCCATCGAGCCTGTTTTCTATCCAAGCCTCAGCAGGGGTTTTTATTCCCCTTACTTCCTGGTTCCAAAGAAGACAGGTGGTTTTCGTCCGATTTTGGACTTGAGAGGGCTCAATCGTTACCTCAAGAGGTTACCATTTCGCATGCTAACGACCTCCGAAGTATTGCGGTCGGTCAGTCTTGGCGAATGGTTCACGTCAGTCGATCTGACAGACGCTTACTTTCATGTCCCCATCGCGCCTCATCACAGACGTTTTCTGCGCTTTGCTTACAGGGGCGCCCACTGGCAGTTCCGGGTGCTTCCGTTCGGCCTCTCACTCTCACCAAGAGTGTTCACTCGCTTCGTGAAGGCGGCCCTTGCTCCTCTGCAGGCAAAGGGCATGAAAGTTCTCCCGTACCTGGATGACTGGCTGATCTGCGCGCAGTCTCGTGCACAGGTAATCAGGGATACTACCGTGCTGCTTCGTCACGTGTCTCGGTTGGGGATCAGGGTGAACCTGTCAAAGTCTACTCTGGTTCCTTCACAACAAACCACCTTTCTTGGAGTGTCACTGGACTCCGTGACCATGCTGGCCCGTCCTTCAATTCAGAGAGTGGACGACATTGTGCGTGTACTGGAGGGTTTTCGCCTAAACAGGCACATCCCTCTCGGACAATTTTTACGTCTACTGGGCAATTTGACGTCTCTCACTGCGGTGGTTCCTCTGGGGCTCTTACACCTTCGTCCCCTACAGATGTGGTTGAACGGCTTCCGCTTGGATGCCAAGAGAAATCGGCACCGATGCCTAATGGTGTCACGTCGCTGTCTTCTCGCATTGGCCCCATGGTGCCGGCGTGCTTTTTTGGCCACGGGCGTGAGGCTGGGAGTGGTGCCATCTCGCCGGGAAGTGGTTTGCACAGATGCCAGTCTCTCCGGCTGGGGTGCCGTTTGGCAACACAGGTTCGCTCAGGGACATTGGTCGTCGGCGGATGCCGCAGAGCACATCAATGTCCTGGAACTTCGTGCGGTGCATCTGGCACTCATCCACTTCCTGCCGTTCCTTCGGGATCGGCACGTCCTGGTGCGGTCAGACAATACCTCAACAGTTTTCCACATCAATCATCAGGGCGGTACCAGATCCATCAGGCTGCTGCTGGTCGCACGCGGCCTTCTTCAATGGGCGGCCGCCCACTTAGCCAGTCTGCGGGTAGCCTATCTGCCGGGGGTCCTGAATCAGGTTGCAGACTCATTGTCTCGCGGAGTTCCAGCACCGGGAGAGTGGCGTCTGCATCCGGAGATTGTGCTGGCTATATGGGATCGGTTCGGTCACGCAAGAGTCAACTCACTGTCGCCTTTGGTTCTCCCTGATGGAGGTCAACAGCCCACCGGGGCAGGATGCCCTGGCGCATCCTTGGCCGTTTTGCCTCCTGTACGCCTTCCCTCCCCTTCCCCTGTTGAGGATGGTTCTCCGAAGGGTCCTTCAGGAGGGCCACACCCTGTTGCTGGTGGCCCCCTTTTGGCTGGCACGGACGTGGTTCCCTCTCCTCCACAGCCTGTGCTTTGCCGACCCTTGGCATCTTCCAGCCCGATTGGATCTGTTGTCCCAGCGAGAGGGGCAGGTTTGGCATCCCCACCCTCATCGTCTTCGCCTGTGTGTGTGGCCTCTGAGGGGCCCGAACCGTTGCTGAGCTACTGCTCTGATTCAGTCAGGCGCACTATTGTCAACGCCAGGGCGCCTTCCACGCGGTTGTTGTATAACAACAGATGGAAGTTATTTGGGTCGTGGTGCACGAAGCTTGCCACGGACCCAGTGACTTGCCCTGTTCCTGTTGTCTTGGAATTTCTGCAGTCTCTCTTGGATAAGGGTCGCTCACCTTCCACGTTGAAGGTTTATGTGGCTGCTATTGCGGCCCGTCACACGTCGGTTGATGGCGATTCGTGAGGACGCCACCCGCTTGTTTCTTCATTCATGAAAGGGGCCCGCCGTATCCGACCCTATAGTGCGCCGCGCACGCCTACCTGGGACCTGCACGTGGTGCTTGACTCCTTGTGCCGGCCTCCTTATGAACCCCTGGGTGAGGTGCCTCTCAAGTGGGTCTCTCTAAAGACTGCATTTTTGCTTGCAATTGTCTCGGCCAAACGAGTTGGGGAATTGCATGCCCTGTCTGTCAGCCCTTCCTGCATCAGGTGGCACCCTGATGGAGGCGCAGTCACTCTGTGGCCGAATGCCACTTTCGTTCCGAAGGTGCGATCATCTTCCTACGTCAACAAGCCTCTGCTCATCAATCGTTTTGTACCCCCGCCTGGGGATGATGGGGTCTCCGCCGGCCTCTTATGCACTGCGTTGTTATGTGGAGACTACGGCATCGCTTCGTAAGTCGTCTCAGCTTTTCGTTTCGTACGGGGGTCCTTCCTTAGGCTCCCAGCTCTCCAAGCAGCGTTTGTCTCACTGGATCGTAGACGTTATCACGCATGCTTACGGGGAATTGGAACTCCCCTTGCCTTCAGGAATCCGCGCCCATTCTACTAGGAGTGTCGCAACTTCTTGGGCTGTGCTGAAAGGGGTTCCCTTGGAGGATGTTTGTGCTGCTGCTTCCTGGTCATCACCGGGCACTTTTGCCAGATTCTACTGTATGGATATTACAGTCCCCCACTCTCTGTCTGTGGTCCTGGGATCCTCAGGGGCGTCTATGTGAGGTTGAGGTGAGTACCATGGTCTCCTCGTGACTTCGCTGTTATTCGTCATTCCGTGCTTTTAGCACCGCCTCTGGCGGTCTGGAGGGGCAAAATAGAACGACAGTTACGTATGTAACAGCGGTTCTATGAGCCCCGGAGGACCGCCAGAGTTACTTGTCACTCGGACTCCCTGTCTCTGCGTTGTTCGCGCGAGTAGGTTCTGAGGGACAGACTGCCGGGTGACTATGCCTTTTATAGGTCCCCGGTGTCATATACATGACGTTTTTGTTGGTATGCATTCTCGTCTTGCGCTTGCGCGAAGGCTTATTCCGTGCTTTTAGCACCGCCTCTGGCGGTCCTCCGGGGCTCATAGAACCGCTGTTACATACGTAACTGCGGGGCTCATAGAACCGCTGTTACATACGTAACTGTCGATTTGCGTCATCACGTGACTCTTTT
Source organism: Hippichthys cyanospilos (assembly GCF_059441005.1). Classification (NCBI taxonomy): domain Eukaryota; kingdom Metazoa; phylum Chordata; class Actinopteri; order Syngnathiformes; family Syngnathidae; genus Hippichthys; species Hippichthys cyanospilos. The sequence goes on from NC_142375.1 coordinate 2,071,460, forward strand.
TTTCTACCAAAGACGCAGATACTGGTGATGTGAGAGGTGGAAGTTCTTTCTGATTAGACACGTCAGAGGCGGAAGTTCTTTCTCATTGGGCAGAATTTGGCGAGAAAGTGGCGACACTTCTTTAAAATTAAAAAAAAAAATCAACGAGGACGAGGGGGAGACTATGCAGATTTATATAAACCGTTTATATATAGACAACGCCAAAATGCTAAAAAGTAGCATTTTTCCCATAATACCATGGGGTATTATTGCCTTGTGCAAATGCAAACCTCATGACATGGGGACAAATGAAGAAACAGAATAAAACTGATATATTGTAGGCCAAATGCCTTTTTAACTTGCACATGGCATTATTGAAAAAAATGCTATGCTTTTAGCATTATTCTACAGATTAGGCAAAATGTTTATTCCATGGGGTTTTCGCTCCTGTCCCATGAAAGAAAGAAAGAAAAAAGACACAAAGAAAAAAAAAATCCCACCTCATCCCATTTTGGTTACTGTAATTCCCCATATATAAGACACACCTGTGTATTAGACGCACCCTTGATATTGGGGTCAAATTCTGGTATTTTCTATATTAACATGTCTAAGACGCACCAACAGTTTGGCAACAATGTCAATGTCAAAATTATAGCAGATCAGAATAAAGCTCATCTTCCTAAACTCTTCATATTTTTTGGTCATAAATTATAAATTTGTTGAGTATTAAAATGTGGATCAGATGTCCCACAATGTGAGTGGTCATTGAACGCAGCACCAGTGTCACGTTAAATGTGCTTGAAGCAGTTGTTTTTCATTTTCCTTGCAACACAGCTTTGTGTTCATGTTGCCGTAAATACGCAAAGTTGCACACCATCCGTGTTTGAGACGAATATAGTAATATGGATAGACTCTGACGGTGGTTCAGCCTGCTCGCTTCTTTTATTGTTGCTGTAAGAACTTCAGCTAACACAAGCTGCTGTTAGCTGAAACAGGCACTGGCTGCTAATAGCCACCTGATGTCCAGTACCATTATCGTAATTATCATAAGAATGGGGCCAATATAAAAAAGCACATCTGAGTGTCAAAATTGCTTATGTGGCTGACAGAACAATCTTTGTTGAATGGTGTCTGGAAACATCATAACCTTTACATTATCCCATCAGTTTTAGTATTATTTGTGAGTGTGTGAACCAGGATGTCCTTGGACGTTTGTTCAATCTGCTTGCTTATTTTATCGAAAATCATGCCATAAGAACATCAAGCTTGGAAAAATCAAGCGCCTTATATTTGGGGGAATTATGGTAATATGAAAAAATTAAATCCCGTCCTGTACTTTCCTGCTGAAAACAACTCCCACCTGTCCTTCACCCGTTCAGAAACTATCGCTCCTGTACCTCTTCCATTTTGGAGGTCCATTACCATTAAAAAACAAAACAAAACAAAACAAAACAAAAAAAAAAAAACATCTGTCTTATTTTTTTCTCTCTCCACTGAATAATCCAGCGTCTGTCAACCTTTTATCTTGTACCGTCCCAATCCCGTGTTTGACTTCAATTTATTCCCCCTTGGGAAGCATGCAACATTCACAAAAAATTGTCAGACTTTTTTTTTAGCAGCTCCATGCTTCCATAGGTTTGGCATCCAAGCGAGTTTTGCAGGCTGTGTCCTGCAAAAAATATTATTTTTTGGGGGGCAGTGTTTGAGGAAATATGAATTCGGCAAGGACAAGTTTCCTATCCACTCTTTTCAAGATTCTGCCAGATTTATTTTTTAGTGGCAAGTACCTTAAAGACGAGTAATTGTTCACTGCCAGCAAGAAAAAAAAAAGAGCCGTGGGCGGCAGCGGTGAAAGAAAGATGGTGGTAGCGAAGGAGCGGGAGGAACGGCTTAAAACCTGAGCCATAAATAAAAAAAGCCCTGATGAATATGTACCAACAAAAAAGGATGAAAGAGGAGATCTATCATTTATGTTAACACAAAGACACAGAAGGACGATGGTGACTTAAGCAAGAGGACACTGAAGCCAAACACCTGCTTTTAGAGCCTCAGTGCACTGCGTTGTCACGGCAACAATCACAAGAGAGCCTTTGTTGCTTCAAGTTTTTCGTCAACGATTGCGAGGACCTATAGAAACTGCCAGTGTCAGCCCTAGAACTTCACCCATTAAAACAACTGCTGTCCATTCTTTGACAAAGTAGGCACTCTAGAATTTGTTTAAAAGAGTGGCATAAATATATCCCCCCTCATTTGTGTCCACTGTTGTGTCCATTTTCTCTCAGCAAGACCACAATAATGAATGAGTCCCACTGAAAAAATGTGACATAATTGGAAAGGTCCTCGGTCGAGCACACTAGGACTTAGTAGGATAGTTCCAATGGGTCGAAAGACTAAAATCAAATGCCCATTTCTGTGCACAATAGGACTTAGAAGTTTAGATCCAAAAGACTAAAAAGAAATGTCCACTACTGTGGAAATTAGTACTTAATAGGTTAGCTTCAATGAGTCAAAAGTCTAAAACCAAATGTCCACTAGGGTGGACACCAGGGCATGGTAGGGTATCTTTAATTAGTCAAACGTCTAAAAACAAACGGCAGCTAGGGAGGGCACTGCAACTTAGCAGGAAAGCTCCAATAAGTAAAAAATCCAAAAGCAAATGTCAACTACAGTGGACACTAAGACTTAATGACTGAATGAATTAATGTCCACTATTGTGGAAACTAGGACTTTGTAGGGTAGCTCCAATAACAATAAATGTCCACAATGGTTGCAACTAGGACTTAGAAGGGTAGCTCCAATGAGTCAAAAAACAACCAAACAAACAAACAAAACAAAACAAAACAAAAACAAATGTCTATTACAATGGACTTTAAGACATAGTAGGGTAGCTCCAATGGGTAAAAAAACAAAACAAAAGTCCAATACAATGGACTCTTAGTAGGGTAGCTCTAATGAGTCAAATGACCAAAAACAATTGTCAACTACAGTGGACATATAGGAATGGGAAACTGTCTTGGAATTGTGTGTTTATCAACTCGTTAAATATAGGTCTTTGTGATCTGCTCACCTTTTGTGCGTATGTCCAATACACACACACACACACACACACACACACACACACACACACGCACGCACACGCACCTACACACACACACACACACACACACACACAAGCACGCACGCACACACACAGACAGTACAAAGTGCAGTGTTGGCATGCGGTGGACTAATTTATGCTTGAGCGCAGTTCAATTAAGGAACAAGTACACAAGTGTTCTCCAGCCTCAACGCAATGCAGTACATAGACTCACCCGCACACACACCCACATAAACACAAAACACAGATTCCTACGCTTGCGTAACAGACTCAGCGTTTCTTACCCGGAACTGTTTGTGGGCATGTGTTGTTGTGTTGCACTCCATTTGTGCGTCATTGGGACTTTTACAGGCAAGTTGCGCTAGCGGCAAGGATTAACGAGCGATTGAAGCGGTTTTGTCGCATGGCCGAGCTTTAACTCCCATGACACTGTCGCCCATCGATTGGAGAACGGGCCAATGGCTCGGGCTGAGGCCACAAGAAAAGATGGGCAAGATATTGCTCTCGTTTGCTAGCCAGTGAGGTCATCAGACCAGAAGTTAGATGCGTCAAGACAGTTTTGCAAACTATGTAAAGTAGCTAGCGAGCCACCTCACTAGATAAAAAGTAAATTGCTTATTAATGACACACTTTTCACTGCAAAATTCGCTAATTTACATTTCTGCTAACTTACATTTAATTTACTTTACTTATACTTGCTTGTTTGATAAAATCACCAGAGGTCCGCTGGTCTGTCACCAACAGAAGTTAGTTTAAATGTATATGACAAAAACATTTTAATAACCAGAGACTGGGCGTGAAGGAACAGTAGATTTGGTCCATCGTTTTAATTCCATGTAGTTATTGTCACCACCTGTGTCACGTGTAACAGTTGATAAGTTTTAAATCTTCAGAATTTTTTTTAGTTATATTTAAAATAAGCATCAACTAAAATGCATGCCATGCACAATCATGATCAACACATTCATTGTTCATAGATAGATAGATAGATAGATAGATAGATAGATAGATCAGGAGCTAGCTAGCTATTTAGCTAATCATATAGTTATAGATAGATTGCTAGCTATATAGCTAGCTAGGTAGCTAGCTATTGAAGACTGCATCATAACATTTATAGTGAAGATTGTATCATAACATATTTAGCAATGCTTGTGTGCTGCTTTATAACTTTGTATGACCTTGACTTAGTAACAGAGTGCACTCTATTCCAACCAGCTGCATCCAGTTTTGCTCTGATTTATGTCCAGTTGGAAAAATACCCAAGCAGTTGTTAAGTTTCAGTTTCGTTTTGATGTTTTGTTTCGTTAAGTTTTGGTACCTCCATGATAAGCGTATAACAGAGCTTGCCTTGAATGTGCTCTTTGCACAAACTGCTCGATCACAGCCTTTGCCTGCATCACATTTGTGCACAGAATATTCTGCCTTAAAAACTTCAAAGTGTTTGTCATATTTCATGCCTTTGGAATCCAGTTACTGACCGAACCTGGAATTGGACTAACACTAAGGACCCCAAAAGGCGTGCCTTCCAACACTAGCTATATAGTTAGCTAGCTATATAGAGAGATTGCTTGTATAGATAGATAAATTGCTAGCTGTATAGATAGCGTGCTAGCTATATAGCTAGATCAGGAGCTAGTTAGCTATCTAGCTAGTGATATACTTAACTAGCTATATTGATAGATTGCTAGCTGTTTAGATTCCCTGTTCTAGTTTAGTAGCTACATACAGTGGTATGAAAAATATGGGCACCCGTGATCATTATCAAGATTTTCCTTTATAAATCATTGGTGGCTCAGATCATCAATTTCAGTAAAATATATCACGTAGCAGATAAACAACGTCATATTTGAGAAGTGAAATGAAGTTCATAGTATTTACAGAACGTGTGCAATAATTAGTTCAAACAAAAGCAGGCAGGTGCATACATTTGGGCACCCTTGTTTTATTGATTTGAACACCTTAAACGCTAATATTGGGGGGAAGAAAATTATTTGGCAAGCTCATTGACCCATGGCCTACATCAGTGCTTCTCAAATAGTGGGGCAGGCCCCCTGGAGGGAGCGCAAAGTGATGTCAGAGGAGCAGAAAAAATACTTTGTTTTTGTAATGTGAAGTATAATTGCAATAAAATACGTTTTTCTTTTTTTTTTTTTAAGTTTCAGGCACTTTGATACACTTGGCTATTTTTTTTATGTTTTAGCCTAAGCTAACCTAGTGAGGAAATGGAAGACCACAGGCACACTTCGAGTTAAAGCCTGAAGTGGCAGGCCAAGAAAAATCTCAAATAAGCAGAGGCGAAAAATGGTGAAAACGGTCAAACTCAACCCACAGACCAGCTCCAAAGACCTACAACATGATTTTGCTTCAGAAGGTGAATCCTTCAACTATTCAGCGCATTTTGCTCAAGAAGATGCTGTATGAGAGAATAATGCAGCAGAAGTCTTTTCTGCGCACATGCCCTAAACAGAGGTGCTTGCGGTATGCAAAAGCACATTTGGACAAGCCAGCTTCATTTTGGAATAAGGTGTTGTGGACTAATGAAACTGAAATTTTGTTATTTGGACATAACAAGGGGCTGTGTGCATAGGAAAAACAAGATAGAATTCCTAGACAAACACGTGCTACCCACTGGAACATATGATGGTGGTTCCATCATGCCGTGGGACTGCGTGGCCAGTGAAGATACTGGCAATCTTGTTCAAGTTGAAGGTCGCATGGATTCAGTATCAGAAGATTCTTGAAAAACAATGTTCAAGAATAAGTGACAAAGTTGAAGTTGCGCTGGATACTTCAACAACACAATGACACTACACACTGGTCAATTCTACTAAGGTATTCATGCTGAGGAACAAGTACAACATTCTGGAATGGCCATCTCAATACCCAGACCTGAATATTACGGAATATCTGTGGTGTGATTTAAAGCAGGCAGTCCAGGCTCAGACACCATCAAACCTGACTGAACTGGAGATGTTATGTAAAGAAGACAATAGAATCTAGACCCTCACTGGAAGCCATAGAAAGCGTTTAGAGGCTGTTATTGCTGCAAAAGGAGGCTCTACTAAATATTGATGTCATTTTTATGGTGGTCTGCCCAAATGTATGCACCTTCCTACTTTTGTTTAAATATTTGTTGCACACTTTCTGTAAATCCTATGAATTTAATTTCACTTCTCAAACATCACAGTTTTTCTCTGCTACATGATATATTTTACTGAAATTGCTGATCCGAACCACCAATGATTTCTAAAGGAAAATCTAAAAAAATGGGGCGGCTCGGTGGCACAGTGAATAGCACGTCCACCTTACAGTTCAAAGGTCCCGGTTCAAATCCTCCTGGCTGCGGCCTTCCTGTGTGGAGTTTGCATGTTCTCCCTGAGCCTGCGTGGGTTCTCTCCGGGCACTCCGGCTTCCTCCCACTCCCCAAAAACATGCATGGCAACTGAATTGGACATACTAAATTGTCCTTAGGTGTGATTGGGTGCATGATTGGTCATTTGTCTCTGTGTGCCCTGCGATTGGCTGGCAACCAGTTCAGGGTGTCCCCCACCTACTGCCCGAAGCCAGCTGAGATAGGCGCCCGCAAGCCTGTGACCCCTGTGGGGATAAGCGGCTATAGAAGATGGATGGATGGATGGAATCTAAAAAAATGATCAGGGGTTTCAAACTTTTCATACCGCCGTAGATAGATACAATAACGACTTGGATGGATGGATGGATGGATGGATTGCCTATTTATGAATCCACTAGCGTGGCTTTCGTTTTATTCATTTTTTTAATCGAATTGAAAAGTTAGTTATTTAGTTAGTTATTTTGTTTTATTCACTCACACAATTAACACAAGGTTTACAGTACAAGTATGAAATCAAACAGTGACTGAAAAGGCACAGGTTGAAGCAAAAATGCTTATATTTAAGCCTATCCTAGCTTCCTAGCTACCCATCAACAGTTTTTAGACGTCCAAATAAAATAGGGAAAAAATCAACAAATCATCAAACACACACATAAATAATAATATTTAGAAAAAAAAAAAAATCTTTAAACCTTTAGCCAGTTATAGACACATGTACAATAGCCCTCAAAAATGTAAAAAGGTGAATATTTTGCGCAGGAATAATTTATTTTTCTGTCTTCATGGACTTGACGGTTGAACCTGGAGGCAGGACCTCCTTCCCACTCACTTCCTTTTGCCTTCTCTTGATACACCGAGAGAGTGTCGGAGTTCGAGAGAGGTCGCGTTTGGTCTCGCAAGAAATACCTCTGCAGACTTCTGGAACGGCCGCGAGCTCATTATCCGCCGGAGCCGCGCTGCCAGAGTCAAGACCGCCGGTGCTCTCATCTGCATTATAATCAGATATTGTCATCATAAAGCAGGCTCCATTCAACTGCCAATCCTTTTATTAATATTCTTGTTTTTTAAATCATGGGTCACAGTAATGTCCAACTTTTGAGCAGGAATGCTGATGGTACTGTTTCCGACCTATATTTTTCTTATGTGGTCATTTTAGTCCTGTCAAGTCATTAAACATTTTCAATTTATCGCAACATCTTGCATACTAAATCATGATTAATCAAGACACGCTGAGGTAAAATATCTTATCACATTTACACTGTAGAAACACTCAATTAAAATGAGGAAACAGATTACCAACAATAGTATTCATTACATATTAATCAAATATTATTTAAATGTGACCCTCAATAATTACCCATTTCATATGAGTATTTGAATGGAAAACAAAAGGGAATTAATTAACTTTTAATTATTTTTAAACCTTAATTATTTTATTTTAAATGTGTAATTAGGTGAATTTTGATTAGTACTATTTAAAATGATCATATTTTTATGAACTCAAAATTTTTGTTTAGGAGTTGATTCCTTTAGTTTTATATTCGAAGCTATCTCACAGTAAATGCAAAATTATTCAGAGTCTCTTTTAATTATTATTTAATGAAAATTACTTTTAATCCATTTCATATGAGTAGAATAAGAAAACAAAAGGAAATTAACTTTTATTTGCTTGATATGTGTACTTAAATGTTTTTTTTTAGTACTACAGTATTTAGAATGTTCATATTTGTTAATGAACTCAATGTTTGTGTTTAGGCGTTAATTCACTTTTGTTTTTGTCAAGTTCTGCCTAGGTTTTATTCTGTTGTGGGTTTAGTTGTTGGGATTTTTAGGTTGTTTAGCCACTTAGTTTGAATAGTCCCCCGCCCCGCCTCTGCCTCGCCCATAGTCCGTTAGTTTAATTTTGTCCACCTGTTGCCTGGGTGTTCCTGCCCATCGCGTGTCTTCCAATCAACTTCCTATGCCTCTTGTTCTCTCCCACCTGTTTCGCAGAGTGTTGTAATTAGTGTCGTGTGTGTATATAAATTGTAGGTTTGTCACTGCTTGTTGTGGGTTATTGTCATTTAAATTTAAATTTCATTTAAATTTTAATAGAAAATGAAAGGTAAATATTTAACTTATCGGTAAATTATTTTATTTGTTATTATTTCATACATATAAAATTTGAATATATTTTATAAACTCGATATTTGTGTTTAGATGTTAACTAATTCATTTTTCTCTATTCAAAGATAACTCATAGGAGGTGGAGAATTATTAACGGGCTCTTTTGAATAAACAATATTGCTTTTAATTTCAATTTGAATACAAAATGAAATGAAAATCAACTTATTATTTTTAGATCAATTTTAATCAAATAAACTTTTTTGTTATCTTCTTGATATGTACAATTAAATGTATTTTTATTGGTATTACTTACACATAGAGAACGTTCTTTTTTATAAACTCAGTATTTGTGTTAATTTATTTGCTTTTGTGGTCTATTCAAATATGTGATGGAAAATTATTTAAGGGCATCATTAAAATTAATATTTTATTAATTGCTTAGCGATTTGTATTGTTTTTTGTTGTGTTTTGTTTAGTCTTTTTTAACCCTCTGTGCAGTATTTGGCCATATTTACATCAAAGGCATTCAAATCAAAGGGGAAGCATTGAAAGAAGCCACAAGGAAGCTGAAATTTCACCCAGATAGTGACAACATTTAAAAATTCAAAAGTACCAGTGCCTGAAAAACTCTGTCACGACACTCACGACTCAAGAAGGCAAAATAAAAAGCACTTTGAGGTGCATCTATTAAATCTCATTTCAAATTTAAAGCGGAGTGCTGAAAAAGCACGCAGGCCAAGGGAGCGGTGTGCGCACACCAGGGTCCTCACAACCGTCGCATCATTTAGCCACACTGGTCTGACCATCGCCTGTTGCCTTTGACGCGGCCACGAGTGAAATATTAAAAGTGCTTCGGCCTGACATGGTGCCGTAAAGATTGAGCGGCAGCCACGCAACAGTGGGCCTGAAAGCGATATCCCGCGCCACATGTTTTCTCCTTTTCTCTCCTTTCCTCCTCCTTCATGGCTTCCTTCCATCCTTCCTTCTTCCACCGTACCTTCATTCCTTCACATTGCTTCCTTCTTTCTGTCTTTATTTTTTTCTTCATTCCTTCCGTCACATTTCTTCTTTCTTTCTCTCCTTTACTCTCTTCCTTCCTTCCTGACCTTCCTTCACATTCCTTCATACCTTCTTTCTCTCCTCCATTCCTTCCTTCCTAACCTCCCTTCACATTTCTTCATACCTTCGCTCTCTCCTTCCTTCCTTTTTCTCTCCTTCTTCCTGCCTTCTTTTCCTCCCTCCTTCCTTCCTTCCTTCCCTCCTCTTTCAAAGTGTTCTCCCTTTCCTCCCTTCCCTTCTTCCACCTTCCCTTTTTCCCTTTCTTTCATTCCTTCATGTTCCTTTCTCGTTTATATGATCCTTCTTCTTCCTTCCCCCACATCTCTTCATTCCTTACTTTCTTTCCTTCCTTCACATTCTTTCCTTCTTTTTTCCTCTCATTTCTCTCCTTCCTTCACTACTTCCTTCCCTCCCTTCCCAATTCCACTGGGTATGCTCATGCCCAAGTCAGTGCTGTGTGACATTGTGTTGAAAAAAGATATGCTGTTAGCGTTTAGCTTACAAGTACGTATGAATCTACAGTGATCCCTCGTTTTTCGCGGTTAATGGGGACCAGAATCCCTCTGTGATAAGTATAACCCGCGAAGTAGCACTCCCCTCACAGAGGTTTCCTGCACGTGTATGTATGTAGCTGAATTTTTTTAAATGTGAAAACTAATTATACGTGACAGATTTAAGACAAATATTACTGCAGTACACAGATTTATTTAAATTTTAAATTATTAAACCCTTTAACCTTTGAAAAAACAAACCCTATTTAGCATTTAGCCGACAAGTACAGGTATGTTTGAATGCTAAATGCCGAGCTTTGAATGTTAAATGCTGGCTACATGCAAAAAGCATCACATTTCCCATGAAGTCATTGGTTATAGTAGTATTGGTTATTATAGTAACTTGCACAACTTTTTTTTTTTTTAGCATTTGGCCATCATTATACCGATACGTTAGAACATTAAGTAAAGATTTTTTTTTAATGTCCCAGGTGAGTGAGGTGACATTGTGAGAATAATGTTACTCTGAGCATCTAGCTTAGTATTACGTTCAAATGTATTTTCAAATACGTTTGAACTTAAATACATTTAAATCTGTTTGAAACAATACATATTACAACGATGGAACTGCAGATTTTTTAAAGTTCTTAGCAGCATTTGAGCAGTCACTTCTAACGTACCTAAATCAGTCTGTCAGTGTTGATGGAACTTTTATATCCTTAAAAGACGTTGGACCATGAATAGACGGGGCCACAGTTTGTCTCAAGGGTTCTTGAGCGGTCCGAAATTTCACAACAATCATTTTGAAAGTCCTTTTGATGCTCAATATAAAGTTAATGTATATGTGAGCAGCAAAATAATGGTGCTGCAGTGTGTTTCAAGGGTTCTTGGCATTTCTCGAGCTAAAGAAATATCATTGTATGATGAAAGTACTGAGATCCAAATTAAAAAGGAAGAAGCCCTTGGCAGAGTGTAGCTTGGACTCATATAAGAATGTTTAGAAGCCGGAGAAGTACTTTTTCTTTTCAAAGGAGCTCCTTTTTCTCAACAAGCAAACGATCTAAATATTTTTTTTTCGCCACAAAGGGCGAGGGAGGAGGACGGGTGGGGGGAGCGCCGCTGGTTTAATCAGGTAGATGTTACTCTCCGAGCATTATTCGGGGAACACTCTTCCATCTAGTTTCATCCTTTCCCACATGATAAGAGCGAAGAAGGTAATGGAAGGTTTGGGATAAAAAGTAATAAGATGAGAGAAGAAAGGAGTAAGTGGGGACGATGATCAGTAGCCAGAGTCACATCATGCCACGCTGAAAGATATTTTGTCCCGTAGTTCACCCCAACGTGACCCAAATCACCGTCTAGATCACAGGTGTCAAATTCAAGGGCCGGGGGCCAGATCTGCCCTGCCACATCATTTTATGTGGCCCTCCGTAGCAAATCATGTCCATTTCCATGATCCCTTGCTAAACTCATACAGCTCTATCTTGTGGATGCAAAATCCCAGCCACTACTGTAGCTCCGATTTTATGAGCCTTATGTGGTTTGTCTTATATGGAAACTGTTTTAAAATACGCCACTAATTAAAGGTGCGCCTCATAGTAGGCTAAATACAATAAGTAAGAGTTGAGCTGTTGCAAGTTTGGTTGCTGTAACTTCAATAATAAGTCAACAAACTCTTATCCTTTACATCTGATTTCCAAATAACCGAGTCATCAAATTGTTTAAACCAAGTCTTTTTTTTCCAAAAACGGACTTGGTTTTCTAATATTGGCCCAATGAGTGAAGTTCTAACTACTAAATAGCCCATAACAAAAATAAGTTTGACACCCTTGGTCTAGATCTATCAGCAAGGTGAGTCCATCCATCTGGCGGCTCACAAGTGAATTTGATGAATGCGTCCGGCCATACAGGACAGGACAGGACACAGGAACAGGACTTTACCATTAGCACCAAACTTTCACATTCTCTAAATCAGGGGTGTCAAAGTCATTTTACCTCAGGGGCCACATGGAAGAAAATCTATTCTCAGCCAAAACCATGCCATTATAACTTAAAAACAATTAGTGGCAATTCTTTTTACCATATTTTTTGGACTATAAAATGCACCTTTTTTCTCATTATTTGAGCCCTGCGGCTTATAATCTATTGCACGTCTCAGTGTTTTGTGTTGAACTTTTTTTGGAAACCTTTTGGTAGACTTTTGAGACGATACTTTCTCGTTCTCCTGCGGGCTCCGTCCCCTCCTGTTTTTCACTACCAACTGTTTCTTGTGTTGTGCTTAATGTTGAACTTTTATTCTTTGATACTTTGCTATTTGACGGTTTTTGTGTCGCGCTCTTGGTGTGCTTTTTTTGGGTTTATTTTGTGGCACTGTGATTTTGGAGTGTAGAGTTAGACTGTGCGTGCTCTTTCAGTTATTACATTTTATTTCTTCGAACACCGTCTGCGAATGCCTGTCTGTTTGGGGTCCGCTACACTGTAAAGATTAGAAGTGTTCATAAAAATGTGTGTGTGTGATTTTATATACGATAGTTCAATGTGTTATTTACGTTAACTAAAATAATCAATCCATCAAACAAAGTCAGCCAGAAGCAGACACTATCAAAATATTGATTTTGAACAGTTATTTAACTGCAGTATTTTGTTATGTTGAAAATATTCATGTTATAGGTTTTATATATATATATATATATATATATATATATATATATATATATATATATATATATATATTGGGACTAAATAAAAATGAAAGAACTTCCATATACATCTTTCTGCATAAATATCTGATGCGACGATCCGCGTCTTATACTTCAGTGCAACTTATCCGTCACGTTGTTTTTTTTGCCTAATTTTTGCTACTGCTGTCTGGAAAATACGGTCGATTTTTGCTGTGCACGTCGACCGGATTCCAATTCATCCTGAGAAGCGGGATTCAACTGTAAATACATTTAAAATAAAAAATATGATCATAATAATAAATAAATATACATTAAATAGAAGTAAGTTCTTTTTTTGGTCCCCAATTTATTACAAAAAGCATTTTTTTCTTGAATTGCATGAAATGAAATTTCTATTACGGTATTTTCCACACGAAGGTGCATTGCCAATAAATGGCCTATTTTAAAAACGTTTTCAGTCATACTTTATTAATTGACAATCAGAAGATGATTTGTGGAAAACGAATAGGCAAAAATACCTCTTGATTACATTACAAAACTTTACATTACAACCCCTGGTTTGATCAGGGGTCGGCAACCCACGGCTCTCGAGCCGCATGCAGCTCTTTAGCGCCGCCCTAGTGGCTCCCTGGAGCTTTTTCAAAAATGTTTGAAAATGGAAAAAGATGGGGGAGAGAAATATATTTTTTCTTTTAATATGGTTTCAGTAGGAGTACAAGAATGACAGAAACATTTTTAACGTTTTCCAATGCTGTAAAAATGAGTAGAATGAATATTACGGATCAAGATTTCTGTAAACAAAATTTTACGTCATAGGCCAGGTAAGTGTAAACAAATGGGCCATGCATCCCAGAGGGAAAAGGAGAAAAATAACTGAGGATTCAACATTTCTTGGACCGAATCATTTGTATTCATTGTCAATGCGGAAGTACTACCAGAATGTTTGCTCTGTAGCGAGAAGTTGTCAATAAGAAAAAGAGCAATGTGAAACAACATTTTCAGGGAAGGCATGCTACATTTGCGGCCGAGTACTCAGTTGGGAATGAGAGAAAAAGAGTGATTGCATTTCTTCTGGAGAAATTAAAGGAGTGCAAAAATAGCTTTAAGAAGCGGATTGCATCTCCAAATTCCACTACTGCTGCAAGTTTCGTTGCAACTCGGGAGATAATAAAACGTGGTAAACCATTCACAGATGGTGACTACATGGAGTCATGTATTAACACCTATTTACAGATTTCCTGAATAAAACTGTGATAATGCAAACAAAAAAAAAGACATGCCTCTCTCTGCTAAGACAGTGAAAGAATGAGCTATTAAAATGGCAGGCAACATAACCAATCAACGAATCAAGGACATTGATTCAACGCCAGCATACTCAATTGCCTGTGATATGATCGATATTGAACAGACTGCGCGTTTATGCAGGTATGTGGCTAATGTTTCATTTTTCTAAATGCAGGCTGCGTTTTATTGCATTATGTTGCCCAGATAAGGGGCACGTAATTCACGTTCCAGTTTGTTGTTTTTTCGAATCCTCAAAATAAAAACTTCAAAATTCTGCTTTCTTTATGAAACATAATTCATTAATATTGTAATGAAGTTAAACTTGAGACGGCATCGCAAAACGGAGTAGTCTCGTGGTGCGTCATTTTCTACAGGAAAATAAACATTTAATCATGAAGGCTCATTATGTATTTGTAGTTTTGACAGGTTAATATAGCTACTCGATACATTCAGCATGTGTTGCCTTCATTATAAGGCTTTTAATTTTTTGCGGCTCCAGATATATTTGTTTTTTGTTTTTTCGGTCCAATACTCTTTGAACATTTTGGGTTGCCGACCCCTGGGTTAGATCAATGCCAAGACCAATCAAGAGTTTAAATGAATTTAAATCATATACTTATTATGATTCAATTCAATATTAAACGAAGGGATTATTAAGCTTTATTAATTTTCTCTGGAGATATATAATGTAATATAGAATGGTAGCTTCTTCTTCACTCTTTACTTGTAAGAAAATCAGTTGGCCATTGTGGTCTGGTCACCCCCCAGGTGGCCTGCCTGTTGTGACAGACACCATAACACCTAGAAGTGAAGGAAAGCGTCTCCACTGTGCATTGTTTCATTCTCAACCTCGAATACACATATCAGTCAACTGATGCCCACAGGTCTCGGACTGTGGGGGACTCCGATATATCTCCAAGAGTGTTTGCCAAGGTGCTGAGGTTGCTAGATTTGAATCCGCCACTCGAAAGAGGGCAGCAGAGGACAGGAAACAATCCAACCTGCTGACATGGACAAGCGATAACCCCCATTCAGTGGAGTGGACAATACAAAAGATGAGGGCGAAAGACGAACTGGGATCATTCTCACCGTGACATGGGAATGATCCAGAGATCTCTGCTTTGAACAATTGGTTTGTAAACTGCATTAGACAATTTGGTAATAATAAATCTTCGAAGTGTTGTTGACGCAATGAACGTTTGCATGTGTGTTTACCTCATACCTGAAATCGCGGGAATCTTTCACAAAGGTATGTAAACACTACAGCATAATTCGACTCGGTCCGCAATCAAAACTAAAATTAAATGTGAATGATCCAAAAAACTGAAATTGCAACCAAAAACCTTAAAATATATTGTTTGTTGATATGAAAACAGTTTCTGGATTTCTTTTTTCGTAAGAATCGCGCTTTCATTTACAAAAACCTACAGTTTTTGCACCCTGTCCCCATATAAATTGCTTCAAAATTGGGACATATATACCTTAACAAAATTTCAAGCAGGGTGTTATTAAAAATGGCATTGGAAAAAAATACTTTTATAACTGAAATGGCAGAGGTGTGGAGTTACGAAACGGCGAGACGAGACAGTAGTCTTTTAAGAGTCGAGGTAGTTATATTTCTTTTTACCATTTGTAGTACAATGTACTGTCAGCTAACACGTACCATTCTCTCACCTCGCTAACACCAACAACTAACTTAAGTTCCTTTAAAGGCACAGTCCTCTTTTTGGTGAATGTCTCCGCCTACACTTTATCAATATGAGTCACCACACAGGCCCCCCCAGAATTCACCAACACAAAAAGTGCCACAAGAAAAGTCCTTGAACAGTCCAAAAGAACAATCCACAAGCGAGTGAACAGAACGCAAGGAAACAGTCAACGAATCGGGGGGCGGACGAAACGGCCGAAACGGCTGCGCTTTGCTGGAGGGGGATCCAGGGAAACGGTAGCTGGGGCAGAAGCCGGGGCAGGTACCAAACGGGAGGGCGCCCCCGCTGCGGGGGCAGCGCCAACTGAACGGGTGTCTCAATGTCCAAGTGAGCAGGCTTGAGACGGTCCACCGCAATCCGCTCAGGCCTGCCACCCATGTCAACGACAAAGTTCTTAGCCCCCGCCTCCAGGACATGGAAGGGGTCGTTGTAGGGGGGCTGCAGCGGAGTCCGAAGGCTGTCGTGCCTGATGAAGACATACTTCGCAGAAGGCAGGTCCTTGGGGACATAGGACCGCGAGAGGCAGTGGCGAGATGTTGGAATGGGAGCAAAAGCCTCGGAGATTCCCCGGGACACAACCCGATGAGAGGCGACAGACCAAGGAGCCATGGCATCTGGCATAAACTCCCCCGGGACACGCAGTGGCTGGCCATAGACCAGCTCAGCGGATGAAGCCTGGAGATCCTCCTTGGGGGCAGAGCGAAGACCGAGCATGACCCACGGCAGGCGGTCGGCCCAATCACAGCCCGTAAGGCTGGCCGGAAGAGCGGCTTTCATGCTACGATGAAAACGTTCATAGAGTCCATTTCCCTGCGGGTTGTACGCCGTAGTCCGGTGGACCCTTGACCTCCAGGCGCTCAGCAACAGCAGTCCAGCGCTCCGAAGTGAACCGGGGGCCTTGGTCGCTTGAGATGTCACTGGGTGTGCCAAAACGGGCCACCCAGCACCCGATGAACGCCCGGGCGACCTCGGCCATCGTAGCGGAAACCAGGGGCACAGCCTCAGGCCACCTGGTGGTCCTGTCTACCATGGTGAGCAGGTAGATATAGCCGCAGGAGGGAGGTAAGGGGCCCACCAGGTCCACATTCACGTGGTCAAACTGTCTCTCCGGTACCACAAACGGTGCCAGCGGGGTTTTGGTATGACGGTGCAACTTAGCTCGCTGGCACGCCACTCAAGAGCCGTGGTGAACTCTGAGATCGCCGAGAGCTGACGCTGCTGACGGCAAGACCATGGCTCAGTGGTTTTGGCCACGGACAACGTCAGTGGCTTGTGGTTGACGAAAGCCGTGAACTGACGGCCTTCCAGGAGGAACCTAAAAAGTCTCGTGGCCAGGAAAAGACCCAGTAGTTCCCTGTCAAAGGTGCTATATTTGCGCTCATTGTCCCAGAGCTGCTTGCTGAAGAAAGCCAGAGGCTGCCAAGCATCGCTCACCCACTGCTCGTACACCGCCCCCACAGCGCAGTCTGAGGCGTCCATCGTGTGGGCGATAGGGGCAGAGGCCGAGGGGTGTGCCAGCAGAGCCGCGTGCCAGCGCAGCCTTGGCAGCCACAAAGGCGTCGTCCATCCCAGAGGACCAGTCCAACTCCTCTTTTGGTTTTTTGTTACACAGAGCCCCATACAATGGACGCATGAGGCAGGCGGCATGGGGCAGGAAACGGTTGTAGAAGTTCACTATGCCCAGAAACTCCTGCAGGGACCGTACGGTGCGGGGGCGGGGGAAACCGGTGACAGCATCGACCCTGGCAGGAAGGGTAACCACACCCTGCAGAGTGACGTGGTGCCCGAGGAAGTCGATAGGCCGAACTGGCACTTGGCCGGGTTGATGAGGAGACCGTGCTCGCTGAGCCGCATGAACAGCTGCTGGAGGTGTTCCATGTGCTCTTCCTCGGACGGGCTCGACACCAGAATGTCGTACAAATAAACGAACAAAAACGGCATGTCCTTCAGCACGGAGTCCATCAGGCGCTGAAACGTCTGCGCCGCCCCCTTGAGGCCAAACGGCATGCGCAAAACTCGAAAAGTCCAAAGGGCGTGATAACTGCCGTCTTCGGCACATCCTGTGGGTGGACCGGCACCTGATGGTAACCACGCACTAGGTCCACCTTAGAGAAGACGACGGCCCCAGCCAGGTGAGCAGAGAAGTCCTGGATGTGCGTAACTGGGTACCGGTCGGGTGTAGTGGCATTATTCAGGCGGCGGAAATCACCGCATGGACGCCACCCACCGTCAGCCTTAGTAACCATGTGCAGAGGGGAAGCCCATGGACTGTTTGAGCGTCGCACAATGCCGAGGCGTTCCATGGCAGAAAACTCATTTTTGGCTTAGAACTCTGCCTAGAAACTGATGACTGGCAATTGTACAAAGCCAAATGGTTGATACAATCTATTAATTATCGTTTGAATACAAGTGTGGGGAAAAATCCAACTGGAGACCTGTGAATTCTGCCTAGCAACAATTGACAAGGCAAATGGGATGAAGAAGATTGGTTGTTTAAATTTGGTAGCTCTAATCCGCGTATAAAAAGTAGTCCGACATATAAATGTTTTTTTTTTTTTTCTGTTTTATTATTATGTTCTTTGGCATCTTTACCCATAATGCAATGGAGACTTTCACATGTAAGTCAAAAAAGCCAGTTTTTAGTATTTCAGCAACATTTCACCAATATATTTGATGCTTAAGTCAAGTCGATATTTATGAGGTTTTTTTTTTTTTTTTTAATTATGTTCAATTGACATGTTTTCCCATAATGCCATGGACTCTTGCACATGTGTAAGTCAAAC